>NC_139024.1:4789702-5218455 GCF_964662115.1 Mustela nivalis | reverse complement strand
TGCAGAATTGGTTAAAGTCCACATTCCACACCCCTGCTCACCTCTCCCCCCAGATTCTCATTCAAGGAATGGCTGGAGCCTAGGAAACTCCCAATTTAAACAAGTACAGGGATTCTAATACAGTTCATCCAGGAACACACCCATAGAGCCCAAGCTACCTGAGTCTGCGGATGTTAGGTGGCTTTCCTCAATATTTTGAATTTTTTAAGAATATTTGGAATTCTCTCATATTTTCTACTAAAATAGAGATATCTATTAAATGGAATTTTTAAAAAAGATTTTATTTATTTGAAAGAGAGAGTGAGCAAGAAGGAGAGAATGAGATTGAGAGAGCATGAGCAGAGGGACAGGCGGAGGGACATGCAGACTCCCCGCTCAGCAGGGAGCCCAGTGGGGAACTGATAGATCTGGGACCTGGGATCATGACCTGAGCCAAAGGCAGATGCTTAAAGGCCTGAGCCACCCAGGCGCCCCTATCATTGGGGCTTTTAAGCTATAAACTCTTTAAAACACAGTTAAAGAGTTATTACTTCCAGAAACCTGGTGATTTGGATAAAAAATAGTTTTCCATGAGGTTAATGTATCCAAAATCTGTATCGGGCCGGACAAGTTTCCAAGAGCTATCAACTTTGGGAAGCTGTCCCATGCAGAACACGCGCACAGTTTCGGCTAACTGCCAGTCTGAGCCCTTGCCCCTGAGTGTTCTAAAGGTATGTATCACGCGAATCTTCTGCAGCTCATGTACGCAGTCCGCCGGGGTTTCAAGCCTCAGAGCCGGAGTGTCCCTGAGCTAATCCCTTTATGTTCCATCTCAGCAGGAAATTAAGTTCTATAACTTGCCTGCTTATTGCTCAATTTTTAAAGAAGCTCAGTCCATGCACAAGAGAAATGACAAGGGCATCCTAAGTTCCTTTTCTCCACAATGGACATCTGTAACAGAGCCCACCAGTTTCCATCAGAATTCCAGGTCTTAAAGAGCCAGACAGACCACAGCGGCTGTTCTAGTTGGAGGCATTTATGCTTCTCTTCCTAGTACACTTAGTGCCTTTAAGTAATCAAGTTTTCTTTTGTTTGGCTACTCCTGACTAGAAGTAAACTACAATTTCTTAAGAAGATGCTTAGACTCATTCTCCATTTACAACGGAGGACCATTTCCCGGCCCTGCTTTTTGTTCCAAAGAAAGCCTAGATTAATATTCTGGGAATCAAACTTTCAAAATTCTTCAATTTCATCCAGTTTTAAGTGGCTTTTCTGAGGATATAGAAGCATCTTCTTCAGAAAATCTCCCCATTTTGGTATTTTAAAATACAAAATACTTTAAATTCCAAAGCCTTTGAAATTATTAATTTCAAAGCTCTTTGAAATATAACAAATCACAATCGAGGGACAAAGGAATATTTAAAAACACACAGTACATTTTCTAAGCATCATGTTTAGATAGGTTATATTAAGCAAGAGAGACATATCGAAATACATACATCCAGTGAAACAAAAGACATAATACTCAAAGATGATCTCATAATTTAAAAACAATCAGGGGGCTTCAGTCAGTTAGGCTTAGTGATTCACTTGAAATACAGGTGGGCTTTGTAGTGAGCACGAGGTGTTCAAGTGATAGGACGTAATCCAAACGACCGCACCGTTTTGGTAAGTCTCTGTAAGCTCCAAAGATAGTAACTTCTTCCTCTGTACACAACAAAGAGTGCCTAACTTTTCTGGGTATGGTTGAACTAGTTAAAGGTCATGGCTGATCTAATTCCATAGCCCCCCCCCCGGGGGGGCCTAAAAAAAGAGAAAATCAACCCAGATGAGGAAATATAGCTGTGAAGTCATCTGGAGATTCTTATGCTACAACAGCGAACATTTTCGTGGACCCGCTATATGTGGTTGGTGCTGGGATGTGCGGTCAAGGAAACAGACCTGTCCCTTCTTCATGGGGCTCCACGGCCCAAGAGAATGAGGCCACAAGCAGGGTTGTCTCCTGGAAATACGGACTGACAAAAATGCCAACGGAAGCAAAGGTTATTTTCTGCAAGTGGCACAGAAAATTCCAAGCTCTAGTCGGTGGAGGCAACCTGTCCTTTAAGTTTCATAATTTGACAAAGTATCATAATGGAAAAACATACCTGTATCTTTTTGTTTTTAATCACCATAGCACATACCTTATAAACGTACCTGTCTTTCTTTCTGGACCTCCTAGGAAAAAGGGGCCAGTCAGAGATTTGGGAGAATCCTTGCTTTTGCTAAATTTCACTTACTCTGTTGGTCTTAATTTTCTTCTTCTAATTAAAAAAAAAAAAAAATAAGAGGAAGGCACCATTTTGATTTGAATTTGCAAATTCCTCAGCAACACACTCATGCAGTGCCCACTGCCCGCTAAGTTCCTGGGACTTAGAGATGAGGGGGTGGGGATGGGGCGGGCACTTGCCCTGTGAGTCTGTGAGCAGCTGCAGCAGACCCAGACCGTCCCCTGTCTAGTGGCCATGCCTGGCCCGCCGCTCAGGGCTGAGAAAAAGGGTAAGCAGCGTGACTGCCGCAGGAGTTGGTGACTTGCCGCCGGCCTCATTCTCTCCTCATTTCTGGTCTGGCCTATGCCATTATGCTTTGATAGTTATCCTGGGTTTTAATTTTAACAAAATCTAAATATATTCACTCATAATAGGAATGGTTTATACGAAGTTGTTTTATTTTCACCTCTGCTGTGCCCTTTGAGATTCTTTTGCCACCATTTTATAAGCTATATTTTAATTTAATTGAGTGTGTGTAGAGGAAAGGTGAACTCTGAAACACTGGTGTCAGAAAGACCGGGAGAATTATTGGAACCTGTCTAAACTGCATTTGCTCTGTTCCTTTTGTAAATGCCCTCGTAAATACTGAAGACAATCTTGGGTTCAGTGCTTTGTAAAAATAAAATGTCACAGAAATTAGTTCTGTAAAATGAACAGAAGTGGAAGGAGTCATCTAGAGGAATTAACAGTATTCAGCAGAGATGTAGCGGTTCGGGGGCCCTCTCTCAAGGTCAGCCATTCCAGAAAAAAGGTGGAAAGCTCAGTCTAGGGTTGGTGAGACGACTTGAGTAAAATTGCTGCCCATCATATTTTGGCATCTCTGAATGAAAGCATCACTTGGCATATTTTGATGGAAATCTGTCTCTCCAGAGACCCTGACTCTGCCGGCCCATGCCATCCTGCTCCTGCTGCTCCTACTAGAAAACACGTAAACGTTTCTGTGTGTTTACACACATACACTCATGTCTGCTGCCAGACAGAAAGACTCACACTTTCACGTTGTTCGTCCTATGTATTTGCACGCATGTCTTATCTTAAAATACACAGTGCCCTTTTTCCCAAGGTAGAATATATTTCTCATTTTTAAAAAGATTTTATTTACTTATTTAGTCAGAGATAGAGAGAGCGCACAAGCAGGCAAAGTGGCAGGCAGAGGCAGAGAGAGAGGCAGGCTCCCTGCTGAGCAAGGAGCCCGATGCGGGGCTCGATCCCAGGACCTGGGATCATGACCTGAGTCAAAGGCAGTGGCTTAACCAACTGAGCCATCCAGGCGCCCCTGTATTTCTCATTTTATAAAACACTGCACAGGCTTCTGTCTAGTGATGGACACTTAGACTCATCCCAGATCTTTGCTATGTCAGTGACATCTGTGTGGTGGTTTCTGTAGGATAGCTTTCTAGAAGTCGGGTTTAGAGGTTGAATGGAATGTTCACTTAGATGAACGGAAAGTGTTAAACTATCTTTCAAAACATGGGGCCTACTTGCCTTTTCATTAACTGTACAAGAATGTCTAAGAATTTCATAAATACTAGAGATTATATCCCACTGTGGTTTTAATTTGTTTATTATCAATGGAGATGATATTTTCTTCTTTTTGACTATGCTTCTTCTCTGACTTGTTTCTTTCTATTGCACTGCTTGTCTTTTTCTACTCTCTATTTAGGAGATTTTTGTATGTTTTGAACATTAAGCCTTCACTGTTTTATGTATTGAAATCATTCAGTTCCAGTTTGGGACAAATTGGGTTGCTTTTCATTGTATACAAGTTTTTAGCTTTTATATAGTGAAATCTACCAATCTTTTTCTTAATGTCTCTTAGATCTGAAATCTAAGAAATGCCTTCCACACTCTGGTTTTGTTTAATAAAATGATCCTATGTTTTCTTCTAGTACTTTTATAGTTTTAATATTTCACACACAAATCCTTCAACTACTTGAGAAGTGTTTGAGGAGTGCTGGGAGGTATACATCCTGACTTTTATTTTCTTCCTAAATGGAGAAGCATTGAATTCTACTTGTTGAATACTTCAGCCTTCCCCAAATGATTTGAAATGTCATCCAGACTGGATTTTAGATTCTCATATGCTTCGAGATTGGTCTATGGACTCTCCACTGTTTTCCACTGACTTACCCCCAGTCCTTGTACTATTTGACTTAAACTAGGGTAAGCACTTGCCTTGCCTTCATCTCTTCCTCCTCCTCCTTCATATGTCCCACATATTTGTTATTTTTTCATAAGAATATAATTCATGAGAATCAATATTTTGGAGTCATGAAAGTTAGAGTTTTTAAAAATTACAAGATGTCTATGGGGGGATTATTTTTGAGTATTAGAATAATGGTTATTGGACATTTCCCACCATATTACTAATTATTAATTGATGTTATAATGATCAATTATTAATTACTATTAATATAGTAGGCAGTGCAAAGGGCATCCTACGGTCATACTGCTTTTTCAAGGCTCCAGCACGTAAAAAGCACTGTCTTCCTCACTCGCTCTGGGCCCCTGGTTCCTTCTTCCACTCTTCTCTGCCCTTTTCCTGCTTGTGCTGTTGTACAGGATGCCATCCCTGAGGAAACTGGATATTTCATTGTAGGGTCAGAGCCTCCTTCCTAAATTCCTCAGCTTTTTTCCCAAAGAGTTCTTATGAAAATGAAAACAATTTTATATTTGGTCATACTATGATCTATTAAATTAAGGCTTAAATAGTCAACTAATTCAAAGATTTAATAAAAATAGTATTTGAGCCATATCCATAAAAAGTTGGACATCAGGTTCTACAATGAGAAAACTCTATTCTATGTTAATATCATTTTTTGAGAAAAAATAAAATTCAGTTAATGTATTTTCCCAATTTTTGTATCTTTTCTAGAAATCAGGATTTTTCCTATATCATGTAAGTTACTTTAACTTATGTTTACATGCCCAAGGCTGCACTGTTGGCTCTAGAATACAGGATTTAAACTTAAGAACCAACAGAAAAAGTCTTAGATGATGGAAATGTTTTCTAAAGTCATATTTTATTCTAAATATTTTTTCCTATTAAAAAACCCACAAAGTTTTAATTAAATTGTTTCAATGTTGGCCTTTCTCCCTTATCTTCATTTGATAGATTTACAAAGGTTCTTTTTTCTTTCTTTAAAAGAAAAAAAAAAACAAAACCCAAAATAGTTCAAGTAGGATGACGGTGGAGAATACAAACAAATCAGAGTCAGAAATATATCATTAAAGTCAAAGAAAACTTGTAAGTTTGTTTTTTCTCTTTTGTTTAGGATATTATCTAAATGTTCTGAATGCATTTATACTGGAGAATTTTCTCTTCTTCTTGGTCAAAATAGAGATCAATTTAAATGCTTTCAGATATCTGGAAGAATTAGAAGCAGATCAGTAGAAATGGCCACTAATGTTGCATCTTCTTCCTTCCAATAGCCTTCTGCTTTTGTAAATTAACAGCAACAAGAATGAACAAGAATGAAATGGGTGTTATATAAAGTTAAAATTAACTGAACAATATGAGTTCCTTGTAACTGAGAAGTGAAGTGAAATTCACATATTAGATGCATTGAAGCAAACTGAGAAGGGCTACCTGAGTCAGGGTCAGCTGGAGGTGAGAATTATGAGTGACCACCAAACCCATGCAGTGAAACAAGAGTGAGGTCCAGCTCTCTGCTTTATCAAAACCCTGAAACAGATACTCATCAAACCAATGAGACATACGCTAAGTCATAAGTAAAACGGACTTTCAGATTTCAGCAAGGACCTAGGAGTATTCAGTGATGTTAAGATACAGGTTTGAACATCACAACAGTCTCGCCCAAGGAATGGGAAAGAAAGAAAAAATTGAACAGTGTATAGTGCTTTATAGTTTACCAAGTGCCTTATCAGATGTGATCTTTACAATGAAGTAATTATTATTTCTATTTTTTTCTGAATAAGCTGAGGCTCGATGAAGTTAAAAATGTGGTTGAAAAAGACACATTTTGGGCATTCACTTATGCCCTCCCAATATCTACTGAGTCAGGTGTGAGTAACTGCAGTCATTAAATTTAGAGTGACACTATTTTTATTTTATGACTTTGGAAAATGGAAGACTACTTAATAGCTCTTGAATTTGGCAGTTTCCATTTTATTCATGTAGCAACACTTGATCCTTGAAGACTAATAGTTCGATGCCTCTTGGCACTTGGTGGAAGGAATGTGCGGCCAGAGTCCGGCAAGATCCGGCCTGGTTCCCATGTCAAAGTGATGAGGCCATGCTTGCAAATGTTTGGGTCCAGCTCATTCCCTTATAGGCTTGGGGTTCTTTGAGTTCCTTCATTATCAGAACTCATGCAGGGATGCCATTGAGATCAACTCTTTCAAACTTTCAGCTGCAAAATTTTATCTAAAATCAACATGATTCATAAGTCTACAATGTGTGAAAAAAAAAACAAAAACAAGAAAGAACTACTTGTTTGTAGAGGAGGAGAAAGTAGAGGCAGAGTTCTGCCTTGCACATAGTAGATGCTTAATGTTGAGTGTCTGTGTCTCTGCTCCGTCCTTCCAGCCAACCGTATTAACTTGTCACATGTCCTGTTAGCCCAGGGCACCTATCCTTGTGATCTGCAACTGTCTGGTCTAAGAACTCTCACACTCTAATAGAATTTTCTGGACCTGAAATGCCCCATGCTGACAGTTCACACACTAAAGTTGAGAAGCAAAGAAATGACCATGCTGCCCATGGCTTACTCAGAGGAAGGTGTCCAGACCAATGAAGGGAGATCTGTTAAGACATACAGTGTGATGCAGCTGATGCTATGGGAAGACCAGTAGGAGTTATAACATGGCAGAGCATCATGCCCAGAATAGACGAATACTAGGTCAGTCCCCTCAAAGTCTTCCCAGTAAGAGAAGAATTCCCCTTATCTTATTTAGCACATTAAACATTTCAGGGTCATGTGAAACACAGTCTTTTCTCCTAAAACTCTAGCTATTTTGGAAGCAATTTCAAAACACTATTTTAAAAAATGAGTCTATTATTTTTCTCCTGCCATGAATGGGGAAACTCTACAAAATGTGTCTCTACAAAAAGTAGTAGGTCAAAATTCTACAAAGAGTGCTAAACTGACACCCAAAATGCTGAACCATTGGTCTTGCAAATATGGAAAGATAAAATGAATGCAGCCAGCCATTATCTGGACTACGAGCCCCCAGATATAATCCCAGCATGTAAAGGTGCAAAGCAAGCAAACATACATAGAGAGAGAATACATAGAGGGCTGTTGAGATTATAATTAAAATAGAAACTTCTTTTGAGGGGAGAAATTGTTTCCTCAGCATTTTTCCTGCCTTTAACTTTCTGCTGTCTCTATTATGACAGCCCCAAAGTGGTTTTTATGCATCTTTGAGTTGTCCCAGGCATCATCAATGATCAGTCTCTACACAGGGTTCATGAATGAAAATTATAGATTGCAATCGCCTTTCTCTATCTGTTCATACTTGCAAAGTTTACAAGATACACAACATATTAGGTCTTCATTATTCCAAGAAGGGTAGAGCTAAGCAGGCCTCTAAATGGTCTTGGATTGTCCCGAACAGTCTCTCTGGGGTTTCTTCTCTTCCCCAAGGCACTCAACACCCATCCAGCCGAGCTGCTGGACACCAACCCTTGATCATAGTGCCAGCAAGAGCCTGTGATTTTCCCATTTCTGTAGCACTCACCAGGTGCCATGCAATGTTCTGAATGTTTTGCTAATGCTAGCCCCAATCTTTAAACGGAATTATGAAGTAAGTACTATTAATATCCTACTTGCACGGATGAGAACATGGGGCACAGAGCAGTTAATCAGCTTGCTCATATATCTCGTGACTGCAAAGTGGCTGGTCTTGGAACCCTGGTCTGGCTCCCGGGCTGGGGTCTGCAGCTGTGCCCCTCTGCCTCGTGCGCCCCCCAGTTACATGACCATCCTGCGCATTCTCTGAGATCCTGGCTCCCACAGTGGGACTGTCGTGGGATTGGATGTGTGCCCCCCCCCCCCGCCCTTGCCTGGAACTGCCCCATGAGGGCTCTGTGGAAGCGGGGCCCACAGTGACACGAGGAGGACACTTCCCCACACGTATCCCCTTGCAGGTTCTCCTAACTCAGGCCAAGCTGCCATAGAGGGTGTCCTAGAGAATTCACTGGACACTTTGAACAGTTCCAAGGAAAGGAAAGGATACCAGAGCCGGTCACTGAGAACAGCCTGAGGTTTAATCTGTTCTGTTTTTAGCGCTTTTTTGAGTCTCCTTGCACGGATCACCCTTCCACGAGTTTGGGAAGGCAAAGGGAGGTGGGGCGCAGAGGGGACAAGGATCGGTCTCTGCCCTTGAGCTGAAACCCTCTGGAGCATTAAATCACTGCGAGAGTGCAACCCTTAGAGGCAGATTTCACACAGAACTTCTGTTACCTTATTAAGTCAAACAAGTTAGAAGCCATATGTCTCCTAAAAAATGAAACATATTTGTTTACAAACATACATAGTAAGTGACAAGATGTATAGAAAATAAATATGACACCCTCTGAATTTTTTAAAACTAGTTCTTCTTTACTAAGTTAGCCAATGAAATAAGCAAGGTGGAACTAGCCTAAGATGAAGAAATATCAAATAAGAATATCCACGGACTCCGAAGCAAGATTCTATAAATAAAACAAGGTTGGCCATGCAGGAGTCTTATTTGTTTTGAAAAATTTGTCCTTAAATATCCACCATTAACATAGATTAGCAATGCTCTATTGAACCAGGAAGAATGGGCGCTCACTTCTCCGAAGGCTTCTCTGCCATTCAGCCTGAATGGGGAAACACGAAATCAGAAACTCAAAGGACAAACTGCACCACTGACCTTGTTTCGGAGAGCGAAGTCAGGCAAAGACCCGACAGATCAGAAGCTGACGGTACAGTCCTATTCATGTCCCCCCTCATCCAGACGTCACCTCTAATGGGTAGGTAGGTGGCAAGTATTGTTTTTCTCCCTCTCGCCTGATGTATAAATACCTTGGCCGTCAGCGTGCTCCCAGGAAATAATTACTGTTCTCACCGCTGTTCTCCTCGCAAACAGAGGCTCTATCTCATGCCGCGTAATGAGCTACTGACAGAGTCAATAACAGACCTCAGGCCGTCCCCGTCCCACTGAAGCCTGGGCGTTATCCGCCTTCATCGCTCTCAGGAGCGGAGTTCTCTTCCACCTCACTCTAATTTCAAGATCATAAATGCCGGTGGTTCTGCTCCTGCAGGTTAAGAGAATTAAGGATCGATGCATTTTCCTGTCTGTGATCTTGTTTTCCTCTCCCAGCGGAACAGTCTGACAGGCCGGCGATGCACTTTACAGCTCCCTGTAACCATGGCCTCGTCTCCCCTTTTCACGAGAAACTTCTCTTTTGAAACCTCAAAATCTCTACTCCTTTCCCTACCTTCCTGATTTCTCAGCCACCTCTGGGCTATTCCCCAGGCTGGACCCCTGTCACTGCCCGGCAGGGAGCTGAGGCCACTGCACAGGGCCACTCCGGGATTTCATGGAGCTTTGGGAGGAGCACGGTGTTCGCGGGTGTGAGTCTAGGTTAGATGGCGATGCTGGCTTCCTAGATGGTCTGCAGGGGTCCTAGTGGATGATTCTAAAAGCTCTGGATGAGTGTCCCCTAGGTTCTTTCTGCTTTTATCCAAGTTCCGATTTTGCCTGTTGTTCATGTTGCACACTCTACCCTGGCGTTGTTACCCGGATGAAACTGCTCCTTCTGTGGGTGATGGGGGAAGAGACCACGCCCGCAGGGTGGCCGGCAAGGAGAGCCTGCCTTTCCAGGTCCTTCCTGAGTGGGTTCACTCGGGGTCACCTCAGCTCACCACATCCATGACAGCCTGCCCTCTACCTGCTTCTTCCTGTGCTGTCTTTTCCGGGAAATGGCATCAGAGGCTTCACGGTGTTTCCAGATCAGCATGTGTCCGCATTTCCACATCCATCAACTGTCTAGCCGTGTTGATTTTTCAAACACCATCTCTCAGGCTTTTCCTCCTCTCCATTCTCTTGGTGCAAACCCAAGCTCAGGCCCTTGGACCCCGGCCTTAAATCATTGACATTGTGCTCCGAGCAAAAACCTACTCTCCCTTGTTTCTTTCAAAAAACTTCACTAAGTCATCGGTTCTGTCTGTTTTCTGTTTTTCCCAGCACTGTTGCCGCTCTCTGCTTCAATATACTCTGAAGTGGTGCTTGACACATGCTGAGTGGTTCTGACTCTGGTGGCTCATCATCCTAAGTTTATAAAAGACAAACTTCCATTCAAACACATCACGCCCCCCCCCCACAACCAATCACTCCCCTTGGGAAGCTTCTCTAACCTGCATAAGTGGGCAGGGGAAGGCAAGGGGGTATTAGGTCCCAGTGTCTCGGCACAGACCCATTGCTTCCACCAGTGGAATGATGGATCGTCTTGGGTTATGTGGCCGCTGAGGTTGGTGGCTTGCCCTTAGGATGAGGATACTAGGGAGGCCATGATGCAATTATCAGACATGAGACCATTGAAACTAAGGGAGGATATCAATCTCATGACCTCTCTAGAGTAGAGTAGAGGTCATGAGATTGATGTCTTCACTTAGCAGAATGGCATGCGGAATGGATGGAGAGGACCTGTTCTTTGGAGTTGGTTGTATTTGAGCAGGTGACATGTAGTCAACATTGTGATTTTGTTATGAAACTGTGCCCTCATTCTGCCTTTATAAATTTTCAACTCATTGGTCAAATCAGTTTGCTTCCTTCAATCCTGACCCCTGTGATTTTCTCCCCTACCTATAATCTTTCACTCATAGTATCCCTCAGGTTAGGGGGCATAAGAGGAATTATAGACACATACAGACTATGTCCTCATTGCAATAAAAAGCAATTCAGACTCCATCACCCTCAGGATGCTTTTCTAACATTTGCCATCCACATACCGTATAAATTTCACTTCTGGGTGGCTTTAATATCAATTAAAATATAAAGCATCCCTCTCTTCTTTCCAAGGTCCAGGCTAGTCCCCTGGAAGATAAAGTGTTTCATCTCTTCTACTCAGTCTACAACCAAAGTCCTTTATGGAATCCACTCCAGTACCCCGAGGCCTGTGTCTTCTTTTCCCATGTAACTCTGGAAACCAGCACATAGTAGGCATGTGGTAAATATTGGTTTGATGAGATCCAAGGTTTCTGTTTCTACATAGGGGATTTGGTTGACTTATTAGTTATTTCAATGGCTAATTACAGTCCAAAGCTGTCCATGTCACTGGATGTCACTGACTACTTTTTAAGGACCTTTCTTTTAATAGGTCTGTGATGAAGCTGCTTGAAAACCTTGGATAGAAAAATTAGGGTGTAAAAATTCACTTAAAATTCAGAACATGATTTATTTCCTAAAATGGGTACCCCTTAGGCATTTAGATGTATGATTCAATTTGTTAAAATCCGATTTACATACTACATGCCAGAAACACGTTTATTAGATAAAGTGAGATACACCTAAGCTTGCAAGCACATTCTCCAAAGAGTGTTGGTTAATACACTTGGAATAAAAACAGGAAGGAACAAGAGCAAGGCTTAGCATAAAATCTCACAGATTATTTCAAAGAAACGAAGGTATTGCATTACAGAATGCAAAAATCACAGGGATGTTCTATAACAATGAAACATTAAGACAGCCATCAATTCTCTGAAACGGACCACAAATGTGCTTCAAAGGGAGGAGGCTGAAAAAAATCTCCTTGAATACACTTAATTAGGCTCTTCAAAACCAGAGCAGAATGCTTCCTATTCGTTCTAAGTTTATGCAGTTATTAAGCTTGAAGGTTGAATATTATTTTGCCCCAGGCAGTTCAACTAGCTGAGTGGAGGTTGTTTGCATAAATGCCTCATTATGCATAAATGCAGCAGGAACACCCTGCATTTACTCCGCGTTTCTGAAATGGAAGTCATTATCAATAGCATCCACATCAATGTTCCTCACCCTCCGGTGTGGAAATCTCATTGATTTTGCCAGTGTTTACAAGAGGATCGT
Organism: Mustela nivalis; assembly: GCF_964662115.1. NCBI lineage: Eukaryota > Metazoa > Chordata > Mammalia > Carnivora > Mustelidae > Mustela > Mustela nivalis. Next base: position 5,206,132 of record NC_139024.1, on the reverse strand, counting down.
AAAGTCCAGAAACTATTGATTTCAGCCATTCAGGTAGGAGTTGGAGCTGGGCAGCTGGGAGTCAATGCGGTGGGAGACGGAGTGGACAGTGGGGGTCTCGGGAAGGAACTAGGTCTTTCCTTTCTTTGGTTCTGGAGTAAAAGGCTCCACACAAAGTGGGTGGTGAGAAGTGATGGGAACACAGGATAACCAGCTCTGAGGCTGAAAAGAAGGAAGAGATGTGAAAAGTGCAAGGAGCCTTGGTGTCACAGAGAATGTCCACCGAGAGCAAAGAACCCCTCCGGTTCGATGTGTTTGAGGACATAGGACGATTCACCCTTCCCATTTGCTCACTGAAGAAATACACAGAGAGAATGAATGCCTCACTTAAGGTTCTACAACCTACCAAAACAGAGCAGGACTCGAGCCTGGTCTTCCTGATCACCTACACGATGGTCCTTGCAAGAGGGTGTCTGTCCTTCATTCGCTGTATCTCAGTTAGCTGGCTCTTAGCTGGTTTGTGCCAACACAACCTGTCTGAAAGGCTTGTATCATCAGAGTATTGCCACAGTATGAGTCCAGTGGCCACTTTAGCAGACAGCTAGAGGAAGACTGCAAACAGGATGTGAACCTGAACTTGATGTTCACCCTCACACCCACCCCTGTGTTGTTCTGGCTCCTCCCTGGAGAGCTCTTTGGTGAAGAGAGCAGTGTGACCACCAGGAGTCTCAGAGGAGAATGAACAGCGAGGACAGCGGGGCTGTCCTCACAGTCTAGCTGGAGGCTTTGCGAGATAACCTGTTAAAGGCACTAGAGCACACAGTAGGGTTGGCTGCTATCACCATCATCATCACTTCGAGCACACAGTAGGGCTGGCTGCTATCACCACCATCACTTCGAGCACACAGTAGGGCTGGCTGCTATCACCATCATCACTTCGAGTGCACAGTAGGGCTGGCTGCTATCACCATCATCACTTCGAGCGCACAGTAGGGCTGGCTGCTATCACCACCGTCATCACCTCGAACTTACAAGAGCACACTATTTTGTGATTTGTGAAATATTTGTGATTTTATTTGTGTCAGTTCACTATTCTATATTTGGTGTTTGGAATAGTGCCTGGCACACATAAGACAGTCAAAACTCATTTTATAAATGCATGAGCAGATGGCTTTCTCTATGACTTTCGGATCAGGGGCAGCAGGAATCAAAGAGATGATCCCACCCAGCTCTATCTAAAGAGGTGAGACAGTGGCCTACCAGCCTTCGACGGACAATCCTATGTTTTCCTCTCCCTCTTCTCTGTCTGAACCTGTGAAGACTGGTCTACCTAGCTTTTTTGTTTATTTATTTGTTCCTAGTTTTTTCTCCACAATGTTACCTTCTCATAGGTTCAGCCGGGTTGTGATCTCTCCACACTAAAAATCTCAGCAGTCATGCTTTGTCTGTGACTTTCTGCTAGCTCTATAAAACCGACCTCCGGCTTCAATATCCCTCCAATCATCCGAACATATACCTGGCTCTGGGAGATTTTAGGCCCCAACATTTTTCCTCCATCTCATTATGGAAGAGGCAGGTGCTTGCCCCACCTCTTAATACTTCTTTAACAGCAGCGTTCATAGAACCACGGATAAAGTGCAATGCACACTGATAATAAGGCAAAGCCATTTTGATTTTTTTATTATTATTTTTAATATATTTTATGTATTTATTTGACAGACAGAGACCACAAGTCGGCAGAGAGGCAGCCAAAGAGAGACAAGGAATCAGGCTCTCTGCTAAGCAGAGAGCCCGATGCGAGGCTCGATCCCAGGACCCTGAGATCATGACCTGAGGCAGAGGCTTTAACCCACTGAGCCACCGAGGCACCCCAAAGCAAAGACATTTTTAAAAATCAGAAATCTTTTTGTTTATCTCTGAACACTCATCTAGTTGACATGCTGGCCATTTCTTCTTCTGAAAGAGTGTTATTTGTCCTGAGAGTGTCTGTGCAGGCCCTTCAAAGTCCTGGGAGGAGGGGCTGCTTAGGGAGTTGGATTTTCTCTCTCTCACAACAGGTAGTCCTGAGATAATGTCATATGACTATAAAGATAGAAGTATTTTAAAAGAAAGAAAAGAAAACCACTACCTGCTAGCACATTCTTGTCCTGTACTCATTTAGAGTGCTGACCTCATGTTTCTAGAATTGCAGGGAGGCCTTCCAAACCGAGATGGACCAACCCAGGTGATGTTTGCTGCCAGGACTACAGGGTAGGATTTACTGTAATAAACCAGGTGTGATCGTCATGGCCCGACCTAGAGCAGTGGCAGGTGGTGATGGTGGTAATAGTGGGCTAGAAATAAAGTTGCAAACAGAAAAGTAGTATAAGTTTGGTAAGTGATTGAATTTAGGAGAGCAAGTGGAAGAAAATATTGGAAGATTACTTTTTATTTTTTTAAGAAGCTGTGTGGTGGAGAGGCCTTACGTACAATCACAGGTTTTCTTTAGCATTGTGAAACAGGACACGGAACCCAGCTAGCGGGCCTGTCAAATAAAACGATAATAAGCAAAAAGAAAAACAATCAAGATGTCAGCATGTTTGTTGAAGTGTTCTGCCAAGATGATATTTCACTTCTGGGCCAAAACAGTGACCTAAGTTTCATCCTGGGGAGACAAGGGACTGCCTACATTTATTAACTGTGCGGACGACTCCGGCCTCAAACAGAGTCACTTATGCCAAATTTAAAATGCAGGCAACAGAGGATCAGTATTAATTTTTCACATCATGAGAAACACGGGATTCCTAAACATCTAGGATGTACTGTAATTTGACATGCAAACCTGTACGAGAAAAAAGGACCAAATTTTGAACAGTGCATTAGGATTTTGGAGAAACTAACAGACAGCAAGAGAAACAAAGGGAAGGAAAGCACAGCAAATAAATGTGGTCTTGAAAAGTCAACCACACATGGGACCTAGAAGTCAAACTGTAAACTGCTTGTGATTATGGATGACTTTGTTCTTTGCTTCTTGTGTTTTCCAGTTTCCTTTTATGCACATGTTAACTTTAAAAAAATAAATTTTTTAAACCTAAAAAAAAAAAAAAAAAGAAAAGTCAACCTGGGGAAATAGTTAAAACTGAGTCTGAGTGTATTTGGGATGTGACAAAGAAAAGGTATGTTATTCCAAATCAATAAGTCAAAAGACTGATGTGCACCGGGAAAGCTGTGAAATTCCATGAAGTTAAGAGGGGTCTGGACATATCTTCTGCCCATTTTTTGATATGATTGCCTATTTTGTGTGTGTTGTGTTTGAGGAGTTCATTATAGATCCTGGATATCAACCTTTTTGTCTGTGCTGTCATTTGCAAGTATCTTCTCCCATTCTGTGGGTTGCCTCTTTGTTTTCTTGACTGTTTCCTTGGCTGTGCAGAAGCTTTTGATTTTGATGAAGTCCCAAAAGTTTATTTTTGCTTTTGTTTCCTTTGCCTTTGGAGACATATCTTGAAAGAAGTTGCTGTGGCTGATATCGAAGAGGTTACTGCCTATGTTCTCCTCTAGGATTCTGATGGATTCCTGTCTCACATTGAGGTCTTTTATCCATTTTGAGTTGATCTTTGTGTACGGTGTAAGAGAATGGTCGAGTTTCATTCTTCTACATATAGCTGTCCAGTTTTCCCAGCACCATTTATTGAAGAGACTGTCTTTTTTCCACTGTATATTATTTCCTGTTTTGTCGAAGATTAATTGACCATAGAGATGAGGGTCCATATCTGGGCTCTCTACTCTGTTCCACTGGTCTATGTGTCTGTTTTTATGTTAGTACCATGCTGTCTTGGTGATCACAGCTTTGTGGTAAAGCTTGAAATCAGGCAATGTAATGCTCCCAGTTTTATTTTTGTTTTTCAACATTTCCTTAGTGATTTGGGGTCTCTTCCATACAAATTTTTGGATTATTTGCTCCAGCTCTTTGAAGAATACTGGTGGAATTTTTATTGGAATGGCATTAAAAGTATAGATTGCTCTAGGTGGTATAGACATTTTAACAATGTTTATTCTTCTGATCCAAGAGCATGGAATGGTCTTCCATCTTTTTGTGTCTTCTTCAATTTCTTTCATGAGTGTTCTGTAGTTCCTCAAGTACAGATCCTTTACCTCTTTGGTTAGGTTTATTCCCAGGTATCTTATGGTTCTTGGTGCTATAATAAATGGAATCAATTCTCTAATTTCCCTTTCTGTATTTTCATTGTTAGTGTATAAGAAAGCCACTGATTTCTGCACATTGACTTTGTATCCTGCCACGTTGCTGAATTGCTGTATGAGTTCTAGTAGTTTGGGGGCGGAGTCTTTTGGGTTTTCCATATAAAGAATCATATCATCTGCGAAGAGAGAGAGTTTGACTTCTTCATTGCCAATTTGGATACCTTTTCTTTCTCTTTGTTGACTGATTGCTGTTGCTAGGACTTCTAATACTATGTTGAACAAGAGTGGTGAAAGTGGGCATCCTTGTCTTGTTCCTGATCTCAATGGCAATCATATCAAAAAATGGGCAGAAGATATGAACAGACACTTCTCCAATCAAGACATACAAATGGCTATCAGACACATGAAAAAATGTTCATCATCACTAGCCCTCAGGGAGATTCAAATTAAAACCACATTGAGATATCACCTTATACCAGTTAGAATGGCCAAAATTAACAAGACAGGAAACAACATGTGTTGGAGGAGATGTGGAGAAAGTGGAACCCTCTTACACTGTTGGTGGGAATGCAAGTTGGTGCAGCCTCTTTTGAGGCTGGAGATTCCTCAAGAAATTAAAAATAGAACTTCCCTATGACCCTGCAATTGTACTCCTGGGTATTTACCCCAAAGACACAGATGTAGTGAAAAGAAGGGCCATCTGTACCCCAATGTTTATAGCAGCAATGGCCATGGTCGCCAAACTGTGGAAAGAACCAAGATGCCCTTCAACGGATGAATGGATAAGGAAGATGTGGTCCATACTATGGAGTGCTCCATACTAAGGAAGATATGGTCCATACTATGGAGTATTATGCCTCCATCAGAAAGGATGAATACCCAACTTTTGTAGCAACATGGACGAGACTGGAAGAGATTGTGCTGAGTGAAATAAGTCAAGCAGAGAGAGTCAATTATCATATGGTTTCACTTATTTGTGGAGCATAACAAATAGCATGGAGGACATGGGGAGTTAGAGTGGAGAAGGGAGTTGGGGGAACTTGGAAGAGGAGGTCAATCATGAGAGACTATGGACTCTGAAAAACAATCTGAGGGGTTTGAACAGGGGGGAGGTTGGGGTACCAGGAGGTGGGTATTATAGAGGGCACGGATTGCATGGAGCACTGGGTGTGGTGAAAGAATAATGAATACTGTTATGCTGAAAATAAATAAATTTTTAAAAAAATAATAAAAAAATAAAATATTAAAAAAAAAAAAAAAAAAAAGAGGGGCCTGGACAGAAGGAGAGTGTCTGAGTGAGAAATTCACAGTAAAATGAAGACCGAAGTGGAAAATTATAGGGAGGAAGATTTTGGTTAAATATAGAAAAGAATTTTATCAGTTAAGACATTCCAAAATGGCATTAGTCACACTATGGTCCTGTGAGTCCCATGTGATTCAGGGGGTCTGAGCAGAGGTCAGATGCCAGCTTACTGAGAGGTGTTAGTTAAGAGACTCACCAAATAGGAAATAAGGCCCTTCTGAATCTGATATATTTGAGCAGCCTAGTGGTCATCCAGAGCACACGTTGAGACCTTGATTCTGAACGCACCCTGCCTTATACCGACAGTTAAAACTGATGGCTTTACTTGATATTCCTTCTCTACATTTTCAATGCTTTTCTATTTCTTATCATATTTCTCTTCCCTCCCCACCCCCTAAAAAACCTGAGTCCTTCTGGTTTTAAATTTAATCTTTCTATTTACTGAAATTCTTTCTGTAGTTTGGATTATGGTCAGTGTTCTTCTCTTTCTCTTCCCTCTCTCTTTCTCTCAGAACGAAGGGAATATGCTAGCTAAAGATCTACCATGCAATCATTTACATGGCACAGCTGTTCTCTTGATCAATATTAGCAAGTCATCTTCCCCAGACTTATAAAACTACTGGGTTTTTTCTTTCTCTCCAAGTTACAATTAATTCACATCTTCCAGTGGACAAATCTTATAAACTCTTCATTCCAAAGTGCATTTCTTGCAATTGCCTTGAATCATCTCAAGTTAAGTCCTGCTGACGATGAGATCTTCTGTGTAAAAACTAACACTGTCAGCACAATTGTCTTTCTCCACAAAGAATGAACTACTGCACGTGAACAATCATACACTCCATGATAAAATTTCTCAGTTTTAAAAGCTATCCATATCATCATGTCCATGGACTTCTTGAGATTGGTACTATAAATTCAACAAAAGTCTATGCATGCTCTAACTACAATAAAAGAGCTCTAATGAATATATAGTATGTGTAATAAACGTCTTGACTATTGTGTATGTTATATATTTATTAAAACCCTCTTATGTGGCACCTGGGTGGCTCAGTGGGTTAAAGCCTCTGCCTTTGGCTCAGGTCATGATCTCAGGGTCCTGGGATCGAGCCCCACATTGGGCTCTCTGCTCAGCGGGGAGCCTGCTTCCCCCACTCTCTCTCTGCCTGCTTGTGATCTCTGTCTGTCAAATAAACAAATAAAATCTTTAAAAAAGTATTGAATCTTTTCAAAACCCTGTATCAACTGTAGCCAGGTAAAAAAATTTCATCCTATTGCATAAATACTGAATTTGGGTCTAACTTTTGTCCATGATAAATCCCACACATCGTATTTTTTTTTAAATCATAGTAAATTATTAGTATTGAACACTATTTCTGTTCATTTAGGAACTGGAATTTAGAAGCAAACAAAACAAAACGAAACCCTTTGGAATAAGCCACAAGTTTGGAATGTTATTTGTTGAACACAGCTGGTTTAAGCACTGGAAGGTGAAATCAATATATTGGAATGACTTATCTAATACACTGTAATGAGAGAACTAATTGGTGCAGTGGAAACGCAGAGCATTCACGAAATGGGGAAAACTACAGAAGTTCTCACATTTGTTCCTCTCTCCACTTGAATAGTGCTATCGTACCATTTGACTAACTGACTGACAATGTGCAAATTACTTAATCTCTCTGCTTTCATTTCCTCATCAATTAAATTAGATGAAGAATGCTTTCTTCCTCTTGGGTTTGTGAGGATTAAATGAGATGATTCACAAGAAGCATTTAACCCAATTAAATCTTATGTCAGTTATTCTGACATATAGAAAGGATGAAATAACTGTTAGCTGTTTTCAAGACAGTTGTATAATACAAACTAAAACCTGGGACAAATCAGTAAATAATCCCATTAAAATTAGTCAGGAATATCTACCCTAGAAATATAATCGGCAGAACAATTCTCTGAAATTTATGTTGTGAGAGACATAGTTTAGACAAACAATCAATTCTAAGAACACATCAATTTTTAAGAGGAGATTTATAACTTTCCCTAATAGATTTGACAAAGATCGCAGGATAATGTCCAACACTGCATATTAATTCACGGCCTCGATAACAGAATTATAAAAATGTTTATCTTCTTGTAAAACATTTCAAACAGCATACCTTCTATAGAAGATACCATATTTTCAATAACTGAAAGTTGAATAAGTTCACCTGAATTTAGCAACTTATATATTAACTATATTAATGGACACTTTTTAAACTTTCCAAACTTTAAGCACTGGTTTTCTGGTTGAACATTTTTTGAGTGAAAAAAGATAATGTCACTGTAATTTCAAAAGGAAGCACTAAATGCTAATAATATTAATTGCATAATTTCAGAGTCAATTTTATATTATACATATGCCAAAGATTTTCAACCAAGAAATTAAACAGTAATTAGAACTTATCTTGCAATTACAATCTGAGAGTGTTAATTCTTCAGATGTGTTAGATTGCATCTCACAGGTTTTTATAATGGAAATTCTTGCATTACAAAACTATCACTTAACAGGCATGTCTTGTATATTATGTGTTAGGCATGGAAATTATTTATTTAGAGAAACTTAGCTCTATCAATACTAAAATCAGTTATATGCTAAGTGGTTATTACCCTAGAAAACTTTTATTTGGAATGAATTATACTTTCTTTTTAAAATATGGGAAACTAAGATAAATTTAATAGTGTAATCAATTTTCTAGTATAAGTGGGCAGAAAAGTCTAAGAAAAAGTATACACTGGTTTTTAGATATTGGTTTTTTAGAAATTGGCTCATAGAAGCACTTTACCATAATGTGCTATAAATATAGGTAAATGCCACATTTTAGACGACTTCATAGATAGTATGAGAACACTTGTTCTGTGAGTTGTCAAGATTAGGAGAAAACTGTCCTCTGTGTAATCTCCATTTGTGCTTAACTCAAAATACCAACTTGGCAAAATAAATGATGAGTGAACAGCAAGAGTAATTTTTAATCTACATACCTATAGTTACTGGAACAATTGCTGGGAGAACTACGTGATTAGTTAGGATAAAAAGATTATGATTCAGAAAGTAATTCTGCTAGTCAACAAAAAGTCTAAATTCATCAAACAAGGAAAGTTTATTAAAACAATGTGTTTAAAATAATTGAGTATCAATTATATACATAGTTTGGCAGCTCCAGTGTACTTAACCTGTTATGTGGACACTAAATTGTTTCACTTTATTACAATAAATATAACTAAACTGTTTTTATAATATTTATTTTATTCTACTCTCCCGATTTCATTATAATGCTATCATTTTGTTCCACTTTCCTTATAAAGAGAAACTAAAGTTTAACTATTTAGAGTTATAATTTCAAACTTATTATTCTGAAAAGTAGGTCTTTTGAAATAAAAAAAACAAGCTTAGTGAAAAATTGAAAGCTAAAACTGGTTTCACAATGCTAATTTTTGACTATCAGTGTTTTGCAAAAATATTGTATAGAAATTGAGATATATCAATATTTGCATTATTGCTGTATTCCAAATAATTTCTTTGTTTTTAAAAATGCACGTGAATGTTCATGGTCACACAGATTCTAGTTACCTAATTTGGTCATGCATTTTTCTTGGATGTTAGCTACATAAAGCAGCAACAATTCTGCAATATGGTCTTTAGCCTGGTCCCTTCTCCATTTGTCATCTTGACCCACACGCCTGAAACGGGTAGATATGCTGGCCAAGAAATTATAAGAAGGACAAGAAGAAAGTCTAGCCTTCTTGGAAAACAAATTGAACCAGTAATCAAAAATCTCCCAATAAACAAAAGTCCAGGGCCAGATGGCTTCCCTGGGGAATTTTACAACACATTTAAAGGAGAGTTAATACCTATTCCTCTGCAGCTCTTCCAAAAAATAGAAATGGAAGCAAAACATCCAAAGTCATTCTATAAGGCCAGCATTACCTTAATTCTAAAACCAGACAAAGACCCCTCTAAAAAGGAGAATCACAGACCAATATCCCTGGTGAACACGGATGCAAAAAACTCTCAGCAAGATACAGGCTAATTGAATCCAACAATACATTAAAAGAATCATTCACTACAATCAAGTGGGATTTACTCTTGGGCTGCAAGGTTGTTCAATATTTGCAAATCAATCAACGTAATACAACACATTAATAAAAGAAAGGATAAGAACTATATGATCCTCTCAATAGATGCAGAAAAAGCATTTGACAAAGCACAGCATCCATTTTTGATAAAAGCTCTCAACAAAGTGGGGATAGAGGGAACATACCTCAACTCACAAACAGGCCATATGTCAAAGACCCACAGCTAATATCATCCTCAATGGGGAAAAACTGGGAGCTTTTCCTCTGGGAGAGGGGGCGTTCAGGAACAATACAGGGATGTCCACTCTCACCACTGTTATTTAACATAGTACTAGAAGTCCTAGCTTCAGCAATCAGGCAACAAAAGGAAATCAAAGGCATCCACATAGGCAAGGCAGATGTCAGACTTTTACTCTTTGCAGATGATACGAAACTCTATGTAGAAAATCCGAAAGACTCCACAAAAAAATTGCCAGAATTGATACACAAGTTCATGAAAGTTGCAGGATACAAAATCACCATCCAGGAATCTGTTGCATTTCTATACACCAGTAAGGAAGCAAGAGAATTCTTGCTTCAAGGAATTGATCCCACTTGCAATCGTACCAAAACCCGTAAGATACCTAGGAATAAACCTAACCAAAAGAGGTGAAAGATCTGTGTGCCAAAAACTATGGAATACTTATGGAAGAAATGAACAAGACACAAAGAAATGGAAAAACATTCTACGCTTATGGATTGGAAGAACAAATATTGTTAAAAGGTCTATACTACCCAAAGCAATCTATATATTTAATGCAATGTCTATCAAAATACCGCCAGCAATTTTCACAGGGCTAGAACAAATAATCCTAAAATGTGTATGCAACCATAGAAGACCGCAAGTAATCAAAGCAATCTTGAAAAAGAAAAGCAAAGCTGGTGGCAGCACAATTCTGAACTTCAAGTTATATTACAAAGCTGTAGTGGTAAAGACAGTATGGTACTGGCACAAAAACAGAAACATAGATCAATGAACAAAATAGAAAACCCAGAAATGAACCCTCAACTACATGGTCAACTAATCTGGGACAAATCAGGAAAGAGGGTCCAATAGTAAAAAGACGGTCTCTTCAACAAATGGTGTTGGGAAAACTGGACAGTCACAGGCAGAAGAATGAAACTGGACCATTTTTTTACACCATATACAAAAATAAATTCAAAATGGATGAAAGACCTAACTATGAGATCGGAAAACCATCGAAATCCTAGAGGAGAAAAAAGGCAGCAACCCCTTTGATATTGGCCTTAGCAACTTCTTACGAGACACGTCTCCAGAGGTAAAAGAAACAAAAGCAAAAATGAACTATTGGGACATCATCAAGATAAAACCTTCTGCACAGAGAAGGAAACACTCAACAAAATTAAAAGGCAACCTTGGGAATAGGAGATGATATTTGCTAATGACATATCTGGTAAAAGGTTAGTGTCCAAAATATATAAAGAACTTACAAAACTCAACACCCATAAAGCAAATAATCCAGTTAAAAAATGTGAAGACATGGGGGCACCTGGGTGGCTCAGTGGTTAAGTCTCTGCCTTCAGCTCAGGTCATGATCTCAGGGTCCTGGGATCGAGCCCCACATTGGGCTCTCTGCTCGGCGGGGAGCTTGCTTCCCCCTCTCTCTCTGCCTGCCTCTCTGCCTATTTGTGATCTCTCTCTCTCTCTTTAAAAAAAAAAATGTGAAGACATGAATAGACATTTTTTGAAAGAAGACATACAAATGGCTAACAAACACAGGAAGAGATGCTCAACATCACTCATCATCAGGGAAACACAAATCAAAACTACAATGAAGTATGATCTCCGCACTGGTCAGAATGGTTGAAATTAATGATATAGAAAATAACAAATGTTGGAGAGGATGAGGAGAAAGTGGAACCCTCTTACACCATTGGTGGGAGTGCAAACTGGTGCAGCCACTATGGAAAATGTTATGGAGGTTTCTCAAAAAGTTAAAAATAGATCTACCCTATGACCCAGCAATTACACTACTAGGTATTTACCCAAATGACACAAAAATACTGATTCGAAGGGATACATGCACCCCAGCATTTATAGCAACATTATCAACAATAGCCAAATTGTAAAAAGAGACGAAGGTCCATTGACTGATGGATGGGTAAAGACAACGTGGTGCGTGTACACCATGGAATATTACTCAGCCATAAAAGAGAATGAAATCTTGCCATTTGCGACAACATGGATGGAGCCAGAGAGTGTTGCGCTAAGCGAAATAAGTTAGGGAAAGACAAATACCATATGATTTCACTTATATGTGGAATTAAAGAAAAAAAAAACAGATGGATATAGGAGAAGGGAAAAAAAGAGGTGGGTAAACCATAAGAGACTTAACTATAGAGACCAAGCTGTGGGTTGCCTGAGGGAGGTGGGTGGGGGATGGGCTAGATGGGCGATAGGCACTAAGGAGGGCACCTGTGATGAGCTAGAGTGGTGTGTGTAAGTGATTGCTCACTAAATTCTACACCTGAAACTAATATTACACTGTATGTTAACTAACTGGAATCTAATAAAAAGTTTTTTTAGAAAGAACACATTTTGGGGCACCTGGGTGGCTCAGTGAGTTAAAGCCTCTACCTTCAGCTCGGGTCATGATCCCAGAGTCCTGGGATGGAGCCCCGCATCGGGCTCTCTGCTCAGCGGGGAGCCTTCTCCCCCCCCTCCATCTCTACCTGCCTCTGCCTACTTGTGATCTCTCTCTCTGTCAAATAAATAAATAAAATCTTAAAAAAAAAAAGAACACATTTTGAATCAAGCCAATTTAAATGTGAATCACTTCTGCTCCTGAATGACCTTGAGCAAAGCAGTAGAATTTCCCGAGTTGAATTTTCTTGTCCGTAAACTGGTCTTACTGTTTGCATAGAGGACAGTTGTGAGGATTAGGTTAGGGGATGGAGAGAAAGTCCCCAGAGAGTTAATAGGGCATGACGCTCGCTCCATTCCTGTTAGTTCATCTTCCATGTTTGAGATGGTTGATACCTCGCTCTGCAAGCTGGACCAGGCTATAAGTATTTCATTAAGTCACACTTTTTACATTCCTTAATCAGGATGCTAATAGTGTGTCAGTTTAACTGGCAACACTTTTTCTTTCTCAGGATTGCATAAAATGTAGATTATCTTTAACACTTGATTACATCTCACATTTGATGATATTTGGCAAGATGTTTTCAAATAGAGTTTGAAACAGACTCTAGGGAGTAACTTCCTTTCTAGGAAGACCTGGCGTACAGGATGATTATACTATGTACCCTGCTTTTATCGATAATTGTGAGAAGGAAACACTGGATTAAAAAACAAGAGATTTAAGGGCCACTTGCCGGCTCAGTTGGTAGAGCATGGGACTCTTGATCTTGGGGCTGTGAGTTTGAGACCCACGCTAAGATTAGAGATCACTTAGAAGAAAAAATTGGATGCCTTCTGGCAAAAAGAGCAGAAGCATAGGTGAGGGATAGCTAATACTCTTTCATGCTTTTAATCAGGTGAACTTGCTGCCAGTTTTCTGTGTTCAGAATTTTTCTCAAGTTATTATTGATCACTACTCCACAATGGAAATTGATGATAAGAAAACATTTTGGCTTTATAATGAATTTGAGTTTGTGGAGAAGATCAGCAACAGCTGCTTTGATTTGACAGCACACAATAATTATTAAAGCGGGTCAATGAAACCTCCATTTACTTCAGCACATTAAATGAAAGAAGTCTGTGGGTCCGAACTGCCTTAGAACCATTGTTTCTGGCAAAGCAATTCACATTTTCAGAGTATCTGTCGCTTGGGTTTTAATGTAGGATCTGATTTTTAAGTCTTGGCTATAGCTTATTTCTATCATGCGGCCTTAGGCAAGTCATTTGATCCAATTCTTAGCTTCTTTATTTGTAAAGCAAGGATAACAGTACCAAAAATAATACTTCCTTGTCCTTACTACTACTGGCCTATGGGAATTTGGGGTAATGTTGATGAAATCACTCCAGAAATGAAATATACTCTCTGTGATAAGGAGCCATGTGGTAGAGCATAGAACACCCCTGGCCAAGAGGCTAACTGAACTCTACTGGGGATGCTATTCTTTTCTCACTGGCTAACCTTTTAAAAGACATGTTGAAATGAACTTCTTGATTTGTTCTTCACTTACATATAAATCATTGGATCATTGCATAGCGTGGCTCAATTCTGAAATGACTCTAATCAAAGTCTTTAAACTCTACCTCTTGTTATACTCACTCAAGGTTTTACAGATCCTCAGTCTTCTCTGAATCAATCTTGGGAGTGTAGAGCTGTTCTACCTTCATAAAGTTTTTAAGGGTAATTTTGTATCCTCCTGAACATAGGCTTCCGGGTCCCAGTCATGGCCTTGGCATGACTTCTTCCAAAGATGCCCCTCAAGATTCCTGTTGTAAGAAGCCTCACGATTGAGGGGCACCTGGGTGATTCAGTGGGTTAAATGTCTGTCTTGAGCTCAGGTCACGATCCCCTGCATGGACTCCCTGCTCAGTGGGGAGAGTCTGCGTCTCCCTCTGCTCCTCCCCCTGGCTTGTGCTCTCTTTCACTATTTCTCTCTCTCTCTCAAATAAATAAATAAAATCTTTAAAAATGAAGATTTCTAGGGGCGCCTGGGTGGCTCAGTGGGTTAAGCCGCTGCCTTCGGCTCAGGTCATGATCTCAGGGTCCTGAGATCGAGTCCCGCATCGGGCTCTCTGCTCAGCAGGGAGCCTGCTTTCCTCTCTCTCTCTGCCTGCCTCTCTGTCTGTCAAATAAACAAACAAAAAAAAAAAAAAAAAAGAAGAAGAAGATTTCTGTTCTCTTATTCTTTAGTCAAACACCAGTCTAGATTCTGCTGTGAAAGGACTTTGTAGATGGAATTAAGGTTACTAATTAGCTGACCTTAAAAGATTATTAAGATTAGCTGGGTAGACCGATGTAATCACCTGAGTCCTTAATGGCAGAAAAGGAAAGCAGATGAGATGTGGCAGAATGGGAGTGCAAGGCACTGGAAGCATGAGAAGGACTTGATCGACCTTGGCTGGCTTTGAAGATGGAGAGACCATGAGCCAGGGAAGGTGGGCGTCTTCTACAAGTTGAGAGCTACCCTCTGTTGATAACCAGCCGGGAAATGAGGACCCCAGTCCTACAACTGCCTGGAAATGGTTTCTGCCAACAACTGGGATGAGCTTGGAAGCAGCAATTCCTCCAGAACGTCTGTAAGGAATGTAGGGCGGCTGACACCTGATTCTGGCCTTATTGGCCATATTGCCCAACGGCACCCACGGGACTTCTGATCTATAGATAATAAATGGGCGCTATTTCAGTTAAATTTGAGGTAGTTTGTTATGGTAGCAACAGAAAACAAATATACCATCCATCCATACCCATCTATTCAGCAAATGTTATTGAGCTCAAGAACGGCCAGGAACTCTTCTTAAGCCAAGGATAAAGCAGTGACAAAGAGAAGTCCTTGCCTTCATAGAATTTACATTCTAGTAACAATACCGAGATTTGAAAAAAGAACCTAGCCTTTGGCTCCTTGCTGTTTGGTCCCATAGGCCTGGTAGATTAGAGAAAGGCTGGGTCTGCTGGGCTGCCCTGGTGATGAAGGAGGCACCAGATGCTGGCCTGTCCCCCATGGCCCGTATCTTATGTACTTGAGGGGGCTCTCAAACCCGTTGTAACGTTAGTAGCTTCAGGACTCATAATCTCAAATGTTCTCTGGTTGGGTTTGTAAACACAGTGTGCATATCATACTGTAGTCCTTAGCAGGGATTATGCAAAAATTACCCACAGTGGAATTCCCAGCAAAGGCTCAACAAAAACTGCTCATGGGAATTCTAAGAGACAGCTGAAAACAGTACTTGGTGACTGTAATTAACAATACTGTGTTCTGTATTTGAAAACTGCTGAGAGAGTAGATCTTAAAAGTTTTCATCACAAGGGGAAAAAAGGCACTTATGTGAGGTGATGGCAGTTCACTGAACTTCTCGTGGTAATTATTTAGCAATACATATCAAATCATTATGTTGTACATCTTAAAATTATGCATACTATGTATTATATTTCAGTAAAACCAAACCAAAGAAACCAAACAAAAACCAAACCAAAACAACAACAACAAAAAAACCAAAAACGAAACAAAACCTAAACCTTCCTCCCAAAAAATAGTGTTTGGAGGTTGCCCACATACGAAGGTCTTCTCAGGACCTTCCCAGGGATGGACAGTGTGTGGCTGGAGATGCCGACATTCCTATTCTTCGGCAAGAAGGCAATGGTAATGGTCAGTAATTTGAAACTTTGTTCTATGTCTTCACTGTTTCATTGGCTAAGCTAATGCACTAAGTCTAAGCACCCTCCTCTTGCCTTCTGAGCAGTCTCAACAAGTCCACCATTGCATCTGGATTTTATTCTTCCAGATTCATGCCCTGACCTCAGGGTCAAGGTATTAACGAGTGCAGAAGACGGTGGGGTGAGAGGAACGGAAAGCTGACTTGTTTCTTCAGGCTTCTGGAAACGCCCTTTATTCTCCAGGTCTCCCATGGAGGTTGGTGTTAATTCAGGCACATGGGGTAAGGCTGTGAGGAAGCCTCTGGTGGATTTGAGAAGTGGCCTGCTTTCCATCTCTAAGGATTTTTAGGAGGCTTTGCCCAGTTGGCATATGGTAAGCGCACAGTAATTTTTCACCCTTCAATCAATCAATCAATCAATCAATATAAACTATGTGGTCTTCTCTTTGGCATTTCCCAAATAGTTGGTAAAAACCACATTGCTCTCTGCAGCTTCTTGAGCTAGCCTAGTGCATTTGTTTTCCTGGAGGTAGTGAGACCAGCCTTCAGGTGAGAGAAAGGAGGCCCAGTACTCCAAGGCAAAACCAGAAAGTGTGACAGGTGGGTAAGTACAGGTGGGCGTGCTACCACGTTCTGCTGGGCCTCTGCCATCACAAGCTAAATATTCTACTATGTCTCTTTGAGTGTCATCTTTCCACACTTGCAGAATTTTAAGAAACTTTGAAAGGATAACATATATTCCACTGCTTCTAGACAGACCTACATCCCAGCCATCTGATCAGGTGGCTGTTTACCTTATTTATAATAAACATATCCACATACAAATGTGTATCGTACTCATTGATTTCTGCTAGAAGAACTACAAATTCCTCGAAACCCTCTCTGTGTAGAATATCCAACTTATCTAAAGGTAAAAACAAAGCTTAAAATACTAGCTTTTTAGTTTAGTTAGTTTTAGATTTTAGTTTTTAAGATAAATGCAGGGTTTCTTTGGGGGAAGCAGAAGCAGGGCTGTAGGAGGTATGCAGACTCTCAGAGTCACTGAATGGAGGGTCAATTTCTGTTCACTGCCATCTCAAAATGGATAGAAACAGGCTCACAGAAAGCTCAGTTGCAAGTACCGTATTTAAAGGG
Source organism: Mustela nivalis (assembly GCF_964662115.1). Lineage (NCBI taxonomy): Eukaryota > Metazoa > Chordata > Mammalia > Carnivora > Mustelidae > Mustela > Mustela nivalis. The sequence goes on along the minus strand of NC_139024.1, from coordinate 5,189,093 downwards.
GGAAAACACAAATTGATCTTGGAAGGATCTGAATAGAACTTAGTCATAACAACATTGCCTCCGCTGCTTCTTTCTTTATTACTTGGGACACTAATTCAGGATGTACATGAAAATATAATACAGAAAGCAGGCAAGCAAAGAAATATCAATACTATTTGCAGTTTTTCTAAGGAAATATGTCCATTATATTTTTCAATCCTTCTTCATTGATGGTTAAGCTTATGCTGAGTTATATACATTCCACCCTGTCAATGTGAAAAATAATAGATTTTTGAGGAAGACAATAAGAACAGAAAGCTGATTTCACCATAAGTGGAAAAGGCCTCCAACAGTTTTGTGTTTGGCTCAAGTAAGCCAAAACGGGTATGACAGGGAGCTGAAAACCGCGACTCATGCGACCCACAGAGCCACTCAGCAGCATGCCTGTGGGAGTTTCAGGGGACCAGCTCCCCAGATGGACAGAGGAAGGCTTCTGAAGGGAGCCCATATGTGGTGAGAAGACACGGAGGAGATGTCTTTGAAGGGCGCTACTCTGTGCTCTGCTTCCAATCTCACCTGGCTGGTAGAACCATCTGGAGAGCCCTGAACGTGTTCCCAACAGTGGGACAAAACAAAGTCCTGGGGCTTTGTCATAGCTGAGAATCCAGAGGAGCCCGGCCAGCAGGACTGAGGGCCTGGGCTTGCACTCCCAGAATTTTCAGCACTCAGGATGGGCAAGTATAGTTTTCCTCGGGAGGGAGGGCTGCGGGCGTGATTTCCACCCTGTGGAACAGGGCTTTCTAGAAGAACCGAGGAGTCGTGGGCACAAGAATCTGAGGTGAGTGTAGGAGACTCACCCTCACTGAGGGAGGAAGAAGACTCAGGGCCAAGGAAGGAGAATCTCCAGGATAGAGAGTGACTGCCCATGGAAGGATCATGAAGATCTGTCAGCCATGTTTCCCAGGAGACAATCAGCCTTACAGCCTCCAGGCCCAAGAAGAAAGTGTCATGCTAGCTCAGGGTAGCATCGGCTGTGAGGACTGCCCTTCTTGTCACCATCAGCGTGTCCCACCCTGACAACCTAGGGGATACAACCTTGGCAGACGAAGTTTTGGGGGGGAGGACAAGACATAAGGCAGAGACATGGAGGGGACGGTGCAGGGCACTCCTGTGTTCCGAGGCAAGCTTCCAGCACAGAACAGATCTGTGCGGGGGGGTGGCGTGGGAGGCAGAGTATCTGAGGACAAGCCAAGTTCAGAATTTTGGTCAATCTGTTCACGAAGTGATTCTTAAGCACTGGAGTTGTGTGACTCCAAGTGCCTTTGATCTTCTGAGTGAGCAGAACAAGTAAGGCCCCTGTTAAGTTTTATGTAGTCAGAGAAAGACTCCCCCACTGAATAAAGCTTATTTTTTTGTCTCCAATTCCCTTTAAAACTTGCCTTTTAATTATGTCATGAATAGTGACTATTCAACATAACAATTACACTGGCGACATGCTTATTTTCTCTGCAATGTCCACATAGAGACCTCTAAAAAGTCATTTGTTGGTGCTCCTGAAAGATTTGCATATAAAGGAAGATGAGAACGAGACCTTAATTATCTACAAATCCATAGTTGATATTTTAGGTGACTTAAAAAGTACAAATTATGATCTGGCGGAATATAGGAGCCTCTTTGAATTAAAGCTTTAGAAATCACCATGTGCTTTCTTGCCCAGATTAAGTAAAACTTTCTGTTGCAAAAATAGAAGAGAACACTGTTTTCTCTTGGGCGAATATTTGCATGCTTGCTCATTTGGGGCCCATCTTGAGCTTTTAAATACATTAAAGCATATTATACAGATTTCTCTCGGCATATCTTAAAGGCCTTAGCTGAATCCGTGGAAATCTCCTATTCAGAAAAGTGCCAGTTTCCAGCTAGTGGTGGAGATATACTGGCCAAGGATTAGGAACCAGCTGGAATCAAATCATTCTGTATGTTGATCCATTTTGGAGTACCTCAGAGGGGTGTAAGGGGGAAAAAACCACAAATTTCACACATGGTTTGGCAGACAGGTTGAGCAAACGGCCAGTTGTCCCCACCTCTCCCTGCCTCTGGACCAACCCAGCTAGCTGATGAGAGAGACAAGGGTAGATTACAGAATCTATACAGCGGGAGAGACCGTAGCAAGCCCCAGGGGAGAGAGACCAGTTCCCTCTGCTGGTCTCAGCAAGGTCAGAGGAGGTTCCAGAGGATGCAATGTTTGAATCCACTTCTGGAGAAAAAAAACAGTGCTATCTCCTGTGAGTCTCTGGACTGGAATTAGGGTGGTCACTCAAGGTCGAGATCTTGGGTGTAGGACACATGGTCCATTCCGACAAGCAGGCAGTGGGGCCCAGAGGGCCAGCGCCCATCTCAAGCCTGTCTTTCCATGAAACAGCAGCCCTACTGCAGCAGTTTAGAGATGATGCATGGGGTTTACCTGTGCAGCCTGTTCTAGACAATATCGTTCTAGAGAACTCCAAGTCTGCCATTAATCTGGGACTCTAGTGATGCCCCTGGACCATCTATAATTTGGTGTTCTGACAATCTGACCCATGGAAGCAAAGTTACACTCGGACACTGAGTTTCAGAAAGATTCACACAGAGAAACTCCAAATAGAAAAGCCACTTACAAACTGAAAGCAGTGTCTGTCTCAGAAAAAGGTTGGGATTTCAAGAGTCCATTAGGGTGTGCTGGTTTTGGAAAACCTCTAGTTTCAGCCTTTTGATTAGATAAATATTTCAACTCTCTCCTGAAATGAAAGGAATCCAGAGAAGGAGCTAAAACTACCTCCCGGAGTGGAACCGCAGAAATTTCCCTCTGATGGGATCCTTTGGCCAGTCAGAGACAAATTTCTCAGTGTTTCTGACGGCTGGCATATAAAAAAGATATCAATTCTTGAAAAATTATATTATATCTGATCACCCTACCAAACTGCCATATGGACTCCAATTGATTTCACTTAGTTTTCTTGGAAGGACCCGAAACCACAGCTTTCCCCACAACCTCTGAGTCAGGCAACAGATGTGACCTTTACCTACCGCCTGCCGATTTGCAAAGCAACTTCACCCACGTTCCACCTCACTCATGACCCACCTGCCTTGTCCTCATCTCCACGGCACTGACAGCCCTCCTGAGCCATCCCCGGCAGCCCTCTGCAGGTCAGCCAGCTCTCTCTAGGCCTCCAAACACTTTTCTTAATTAAGGCAATTTAGGCACAGAAGAGTTGCATAACCCATCAAAGGTCACACAGCTGGTTTGGACCCTAACTCAAGCCAGGGTTCAGAGCCAGGAAACCGGACGGCAGAGCCTTTGCTCTTATAGACGGTCCCGTTTCTGGTTTTTCCCCTTATTGTTCTACCTGTCCTTGTCCATGAGGTGAACCCCAACTTACTGGTCCAAACACCATTCAAGCACACAATGGCCTAGCCCCCTTGCCCAGCTGTTTGGACTGGTGCAGGTGAGGCAGTCCCCTACCCAGAGTCGGGCTCTGGGGCCTTCTGGAAGCCTGGAGGCAGTGGTGCCCTTGGGGGATTCTGGAGCAGCCGGGGCACCACCCCAAGCTGAGAAAGCATTGGCTTCCCCTCTTTGCTTAGTTTGCAGCATCACTGAAGGGAAACGCAATTAGGTCCTTGCCATCTCCTCTGCTCATGCTCACTTAGATCCCTTTCCTGTCTTAATCCAACAAGCCCATCCTGCTGAACGGAAAAGGAGAACTTGCTGTTGTGGAAAGCGGGAGTCTGCTTTCAGTTTTTACAGTGAGAGCAGAAAGCACGCGAAACCTCTAGCTTTGCTGATCAAGGATGGGATTTTATCTCCACGTACCCTGGAGGAGAGTTAGCCAAGGCTGTTCTGGGTTGAACACTGTCCTTTGTGGAACCTCTATATTTGACCTTACTTGAAAATAGGGTCCTCGTGATGGGATTTGTTGAAAGGAGGTCATCCTGGGATAGGCTGGGCCCTTCACCCAATCCTTACAAGGACTGGTGTGCTCTTCTGAAGAGAAGAGACACAGAGACACCCATTGAGGAATGCCACGTGTGGATGGAGGCACTCATTGGAGCCCAAGGACTGCCAGGTGCCCCCGGAGCAAAGAGACAGGCATGGCGCTAATTCATCCCTACAGATTTGGCGAGCGTGGCCCTACTGACACCAGAACCATGAGACAATTACTTTCTGTTGTTGAAGCCTCCCAGTTTTTGGAAATGTCTTATAGTAGCCCTAAGAAACTAATACACAGCCTTCAGAACTGGATTCTGGTTTTGTTGGGTCATCACCCTGCCTATTCATGTGTTTCTGGATACAGAGACACAACTTGGAGAATAATTTTTCCCTCTTGGCAGATGCAACCAGAGTGGTCTACAGAGAAGAAACAGAACAGGTTCCGAGGCAATTTCTATTATGTGCCCCCCACCCAATACGGACTTCTTTTCTGAAGTGAATGGGTTTGAAAACTTGAATGAAGCAGTCTGAATGAAGAGGAAATTGACTCAGTGCACATTTGTAGATTTCTAAATAGTACAGACATCTTACAGGCTGACCACATGTGGGGTGCCTCATTGAGGGCAGACTTACCTCAGGATACTCTGTGTCCTGGGGCTGTTCTCAGACTACTGCAGAATCATCAGTGTTTGCAGATCTGAGGGTCCTCCCTCCCCACCCCCTGAGGTTTTGGAAGCTGTGCTTATAAAGAACACGTGGAAGAAGAGACCTTAATCTTGGAGAAATTAAGATTGAGAGGGAAGGAAAGTCTTACATAATTTTTCAAAGTCCTGCTGTTTGGGAAAGGGATTTGACACTGTTCCGTGTGGTTTGGATTAAACAGGTAAATCAGAATGTTAGTCATAAGTTTCAACTTAGTGTAGGACGTGACTTTCTTTTGGAAGAAGAATGGGTTACCTCATGAAATAGTGAAGCTACTTATTTAGGACAGGACTGAATAAACAAGTAGTGGGCAGGAAGACTGGGTTAGGGTATGAATCTCAAACACTTGCAAAGCACCTAATTCTTCTAGGCATGACACAGTCTACACAGGAGAAAGAAAACCCAACAGAAATGTTTTGACGTTGTAGAACTACTCATGATGGGATATGGTAGTTCAGTAAATTGGAGACAGGTGCAGACCAAGGGTCCCTATGTGTATCTGCCAGCTTTGTTATGATCCTAGGATTCTCTTTAGGGCAACTAGTTAAATCTGAGCAGAGGAAGAACTCAAAGAAGATGAGATAGACACAAGATCGTTCCGAATCTACCGTTCAGGAATGGAGGAGGTAGTTCTAATATGTACCTTAGTAAACTGAAGACACTCGAGTGTCTTCACATCTAATAAAACTAAAGATTTCAAAGAAACTTTGAAGTAAATTTCTAAAATACAAGTCATCCTCAAAATTGGACAGAATCCCATGGGGAATAAAACTTAATTCCAAAATTAAATTTAAAACTCTGAGAAATAACCTTTATACAAGTCAATTGGAGATTAAAAAAACCCCCACAGACGTTTTTGTCACACAATCAGCTCCCAAAAGTTCGTCAGCATTTTAAAGGACCATTGAGAATAGGTCCCAATGGGCTCTCTGAAACATCTGGGAGAGTTTGAATCAGGTTGATGGAGAACACTTAGGTTTTCATTAGAAGTGTTTTAAATGACTACTAGGAGAAAACAATTGTTTCTAACTTCTTCAAACTACTTAAACTTCAGGGTCAAAGACTTGGTACAAATACTCTGAAGTTTTACAAATTTAATGCATTTTCATATCTATATGTTTTAATGTGTCTGAACTTGAATTGCAGTTTTTAAATCCTTTCTTCATCGGCTTTTATTAATCTCTAGTGGCATACATTCTAGAACTATCCTAGGAAAACCAACACACAAAGGGGCCATGTTTGATTTTCACATCCACATAAACAAACGTTATTTCATTACTCTATTTTCACATGTTCCATGACATAAACTTATGGTGCTATTAGAATCGCTGATGCATGGAGTCTCTGAGCTGTTTTAGGACTACTGGTGCCGCTGGAAACAAAGGAAGCAAAATTAGGATTGCCTCCAGAAAGCAGGGTGATTGGAGAGCTCTAATCTGCTGGCAGAGCCCCATATTTTAGCTATAAATGTTTTAATGCCGTTTATTGTTTCATGCCTCTCAAATGCAATACACTGCCCCATTAATTTTGTAGTTTCATCTCTGGAAGCTATAAATTGAACATTCCTATTGTCTTAATTTTCTGTAACCTTTAATAACATTTGTGAAAGTATATAGGAAAGAAGAAATTGCTACTTCTTCCTTCTCTTTCAGCTCAAATCAGGGCCTAGAAAGACAACATGGTTTAGATATCCAAAACTCATTGTTTAGAATTAAGGAAAACAAGCTCAAACTTAGATAGTACTCTGGATCTTCCAAAGAGGATAGTGATCCAGATGTCCCTTTTTGGTCACACTCAGGCTTCTCTTTTAAAAATATGACTTTCTCAGCTTTGCGCAGTGGCAGTATCGTAGCCAATGAGGTTTATCCGAGGCGTGATTATTGCTAATTGAAAAATATGACTCTCTCTAAAACATCTTAAATGTTCCAGCTTAAAGGTTATGCCAGGAAAAGATGGACTTGAAAACCCATTATCCTTGAATGAATTCCGGAGTCCTTAACTTATTTGGTCACCCACCTGGCGTTTGGCAATCAGAGGCAAGATGAATCCTTTGAGGCAAAGAGATCACTCCCTTGGAAAAACAGGAATCATAGAAGGCTCACAGAAGGGCCAAGCAGAAGGGTTACCCAACAGGGGGCCCAACACATTCAATCATCTACTCAAGTTGTGATATAATAATTTATATAGCATTGCAATATCTGTATAGAGCATCTTAGTATCATATGTCTATAATATGGTACATGTATATCATGTCGTATGATACTGATGGCCATCTCCCTGAGCACCTGGTCAACCAGGATGTACACAAAGAACCTATGGACACATTATCTTCAACTGTCACATCAACCTTACAAAAAAGATGCTCTTATATGTTGAATAGATGATTTAGAAAAATTTAAAAGCAATGTAAAGTCAGAAAAGCTACAAGACTTGCATCTTCTGACTCTAGATGTTATTACCCCCTCCAAGTCACAGCTTTCTTCTTAGACTTCTCTTGTTTTTATAACTTTTAAAATGAAGCCTAATTAAACCCGTTTAAAAATACGCATAAAGAGAAATGCAAAGCCACTCTTAAGTCTCAGGACAGGAATCATTATGTGGGGCTTGCTGGAAGTTTGAACACCTATAGGAGTGTAGATTGGGCCATCGATCAGTGCTGCTACCCACTTCCCGCTCCTGCCTGCCCCTCGTTGGCTCCCTTTGGTCCCCCGAGAAGACTCGAAGTCCAGGGCGCCTTGGAGTCTGTGCCTGCTTCACTGTTTGTCCAGCTCTTATCTCTTCAGCCCCACTGGTCGCTTTCCACAAAGTCCATTTGACATTAAAATAGGACAGAGATTGCAGGAAAGGAGCAGGCTTGCCCTTGGAGGGAACACTGACAGAGGACAAGGTCATTACTTTGAAGGACTAGTCTCTCATTCATTCTTTCTTTCCGGCATTGATCTCTGGTCTCATTCTAAACAAATATTTTGTGGTGGGAATTGAAAGAAACGTTTTAACTGAATTTAACAGGACCTTGACTTATGTGAAAGTTAAGTAGGGGAAACATAGAAATGTGTGGAATTCTTTTAAATATGTTGAAATTAAAGATGAATTTTTTCGAATGTTACATGCTATATATTTCTAATATATTTTCTTTATACATATGACTATTCTAAAGACATGCGCTCAGATAAATAAGTATATATGATCTATGAATATAAATATCTATAATTATAAAATGGGATTTATTAAGCTGCTGCTGAAGTTAAATTATTTCTGTAGTAAAAGTACTATTATAATTGGAAATCCTGTGTTATATGCTTCTTTTGGTATAACTGAACCCATGGCAACATAGCCACTTTGAAGAATAGTTTTAAGTTTTAGAGCTGGAATGCTCCAATTTTGTGTTATGACCCTCTGGAAATCCAGCTTACTGCATCCTGGCATTCTACTGACAGGTTTCTAAGATAAGGAGAAAATGAAGCTGAAGCTAATATTTTTCCCCCTCAAATATCGGAAAGATATTAAGCAGAAAAACAGTTGAATGTAGAATTCCTCGTGCATGCATTTCGAAATGTTCCAAAATAATTAACCTTGTTTGGGACCAATTAAGGCTAGGGTATAAACTATAAATTCCCACATTGATAAAATCTAAATAGGGATATATTCCTAGAGCCAATTACTTCTTTTGTTAAGCATGTGAACATCTGTGAGTTAAAGAATTAAATCAAAAGTATGAGAAAGATGTAGAAACCAATTGCTTTTCTTGAACGATCTAGTGATTTATCTCTCGGTGGTGGCTAAACTTACTCTTCTTTGCAGGTTTCCTTGAGGATGTGGGAGATTCTAATTGTCTTTTGAACATCACTGTTTTTCTTCTTTTATATGATACAAAATTGCTTAGATTTAAGCTGGAGATTCTACCGTGGGACACTGAAAGCATGAGCCCAGGGTGGTAGGAGCCACTGCTCTTACTCAAGGGAGGGGAGACGTGTGCTAGAGCTCATGGTCCATGGCGGTCAAGCACAGAAGCACAGGTTTACATGTGAGAAGAATTCCAGAAAGACAGCTTTTATGGTGAAAAGACAGGCATGGCAATGGTACATTTACCACAGGTTTCCACGAGGATTATTGAGGAGACCCTTGCTAATCACACACTTGAAAAATGTTAGCTACAACTGAGACTTTCTGGGGGTGGCTCCTCCTGAATTCTTCCATTTGTAAAGTAACTCTCTCTGTCATCTCTCGATTTCTGTCCTCTTGCTCTCTGCCATCTCTGTCTCTCTCCAGTGAACTGGAGTCTAGACAGAATGAGCGAACTTAGGGCTTCTTTAATGAGCCATATTGGAACAACGTGCACACGTAGAGTCAGTCTATAGCCCCGTGGCTATTTGACGCTGCTCTACAGTAAAAATAGGAAGTCTGAATACAAAAATTCTTGAACAAGTATTTTCCATAGAGTAGAAATGCTGTTACTAAATCTGTCAGTTTATTAGATCATAGGAGATTCACTTAATAAGGCCCAGTTTTGGGTTTCCTGAAACTTGTCTCAATGTCCACATTAAGTCTTCTGCCATTCAAGTATTTTGGATGGATATTAATTCACTCTATTATGAGCATTCCTAAGCTTCCATAACTCCAGGTGAATTCCTTTCTACTAAATACATTTAATATTAAGTATATAAGTAGGTCCTGCTGTTGAAAGACAGATAAAGACTTTTTGAGGATTTCATGATTTCCTGAATAGTCTGCTTAATTAACCAGACTTTTAATAGCGATTTCTGAATTAAAAAATAGTGATTCCAAACAAAGGGGTTGTATGTGGCAGGAACACGCAGGTTTTTTTGTTTCCTTTTTTTTCTTGTATATACATGAGCAGATCATGTCACACACACACAAAATTCATGCAGTGTCCCACTGAACTGATAATTTACATGACTGTTGGGAATTAACTTCAAATGTTGACTTACGCTGTGCATATGAGAAGCATGGAAATTCCAAGGTAGCAACATAAAAGAAAATTAGAATCACATCTTTTCAAGAGGAATAAAAGGAAAATCACACTCCCAATAAACAAATATACATCCATTGCCTGCCAGAGATCACCACAACTTGCTAGTACCTTTGTTAGGGTAAAGCAGATTCAGCTGAGCTCACTAGTGCTTCCAAAGCTTATAGCATAATTAAAACAAATAAATGCATCAGCACACATATATATTTGTAATCAGCACTCACCATCAACTAAATAGCTACAAATTATCTATTTTTCTCCTTAAAAATTCATCTTAAGCCAATTAATAAAATTTTAACAGTCTCAAAAGGTAGAATTACTACCAAGAGAAAGGACAAACTCAAAACCTACTAATGTATTCAAAAGACTATTAACAAAAACTTTACAGTTTAATTACTGGGAGATTACAGAACTGCTTCAATGCTTCTGTACTGCGGCTGTAAGCTGTACGTGTGAGGAGTAATAAATGAAATTGTTCATTTTACTGCTTCTCTGAGGAGTGGCAGGGTAGGGTGGGGGTTACACTATTTAGATCTCCACATGTATCCTGGTTTTATAAGCAATCATAGATCCTACATGTGTTGCGAATTAACTCGACTCCAAACCGCTCCCTTTTCTTAGGGCTCCCAAGGCATTCGACTCCTGGGATCACTCACCATTCATATTCTTAAAGATGTTCAGGATGGGGAGAATCTGCCGGTAATACGGCACCAAAGCTTCACCCACCATCTCAGCGGACACCACCAGATGCTGGAGGACTTTAAGGGTGACGCAGATAACCTGCCGGTTTCGAAGGTTCAAGGCATCTTCAAGGTAGAACAAGGAACAAACCGAAAATAAAAAGCATTAATTTCTACAAGGGTAAGGCAGAGGCCATTTAATTGAACTGTACTCGGTTACTTGGATGAACTTTTATTATAATAGTTTTGAATGATGCACTGTAGTGTTGAATGTTAAAAGCAAGACCTGGTTTGTGCATTGTTCATTCTTCCAGCTCATGCCCATTCCCTCACCAACCCTAAGAAAGCTTCTCATCATCCTTCACGGCAGAGGCCGGTTATGGAGAGGGTCCGTTGGTGTCCCTGGGGTGAGAGGACCCCATGAAGGCCGACATAAAGACAAATTTCTGTGCAACAATCCTTTCCAGTTAACGACTTATGTGATCCTTAAAACCATTGCCAGGAAACAAACATTTATTTGGGAAGGGAGAACTGGGCGTGGTGTGTGTGCGCGTAGAAACCACAGGCTATAACGAACACCAGCAAAGTTCCTGGTAGAAGTGAACATAAAGTGACTGTATTTAGACTCTCAAGAAAGCTGGAAAGAAAAGTCCTAAAGCTCAGGACTTTAGAAGGAATCAACAGTAAGAGATCCAAAGTGGTTTTAAAGAATAATTCTGAATGCACAGGAACAAGCTACACTGCGGAGGCAGGGTGGGAAGCAGCGGGTTACCTGGCTGTCCCGTTGCTTGCTGGGTCTGAAAGGTACCATTGGTCCCAGCAGGGGAAGCAGAGGTCTAGGGACCAGGACTCTGGTAATTAGCTGTATGAACCGGCTCACTCCCCTACGCGGTCTCAGTTTCCCCAATCATGAGAATGTATTATTTACCTTCTAAAATGACTAAAAGTTCCAACATTTAAATAGAAGGGCTATAGAAAGCATCTATCATAGAACGTCAGAGATGGTGACAAATGGTGATGCCCCCAGACTATTCTAAGAGAAAGTCAAAGGCTCTTATTTGTAAGATATTCCATCTTCTAAAGAAAAGACTGGCTGGGATTAAACTATGTGTCATGTATGGAAAGACAAAGGGAGCCAGGCCACCAAAGGGATGGCACCCTGGTCAATATATGTGATGCAGTCCTAACATGATTCTTGAACCCTAGCTCACATTTTCAATAGCTGGGATCTTCCAGCACCTCAAATTCAGTGTGTTCCAAAGATAGGTTTCCTCCATAAGCTTTATATTTTTCCTACATTCCCCTTATTAGTAATGATTCGACCAGATTCCCAGGCTCTGGTCAAAATTGTTGAATATCTCATGTATTTATTGCATACTCCACTGAAAGTGCAAACCAGAATGGTTGTATGGGTACAGAATCGTGAGCGCCTCTGTTGTTCATCCCTGCGTGGCTGACTGGAAATTGCAGCTCGTTGCCACCCCCAGCACCATGAGAGAATATTCTACCACATATTGCTAGCCCAGAAAGAGATCAAAATTCAAAATTCAAAGTTCAGTTTCTATTGAATGCATATGGCTTTCACACCATCTTAAAGTTGAAAGATCCTACATGAGACCATTTTAAGTTGAGGACCGTCTATAAACACAAATGTGATGAGTGGAGGTGGCTCCACTTTACCTCAGGGAACCAATCTGAATACAACTATGGTTCTCGGTTGTACAATGGCTCATTACCACAGCATTTAGACACACTGCAGGCCGGACCAGACTCTGAAAACAACTAGAAATGGAAGGCTATAAGTTAGCCGAAGCGTTGTAGTAGTAAGTCATCCAAAAGCCAAGCGTCAGAATACCATGGGAAGGTGGGAAGGGAAATGGGCAGGTGTAGCATCTCACAGACCGGAGTGGGGGCTCTTTTCCTCTTTTGATCCAGTGTAAAACTCGTTTCGTTTTTTCAGGCGACCAGGTACTGACCCCGCCTCTTGACCCAGCTCGGTTTAACAAAAGAGAACTTGGGAGCCCGCAGAAATGTTGCTGTGAGGATTATGGGCAGAGACACTCTTAAAACCTCTACCAATGAAGCTAAACATGTTTAGGGCTCAGAAGTACACAGAGCTGTGTGATAGCTCCTGCACGAGTACCCATGTGTGTGGAGTACCCTCATATTCCAGAAACGAAGCAGAGCACTTGACATGTATTCATTTACTTAATCCTCACTCATCAAATATTTGCTGAGAATGTGTATGTGCCAGTCACTCTTTTAGGAACTGGAGTAGGAGAGTGAAGAAGACAGATACGCCACTCATCCCCTTGGGGCTCACCATATAGTCCGGAAGAAGATAGTGAACAAATACTACAAGTTTGATGAATATTCATAAGACTGATAGGGTAGTTAAAGAGCAAACCAAAGGGTCACCTAAGCCCAGCGGAGAGAGTAAAGAAGGCTCCCAGACACAGGACAGACTCAAGGGATGAGTAGCTGTTCCTTAGATGAAGACTATTCCGGGAGAGGGAACAGTATGCTGGAGCCTGTCTCCTCTTAGACAAGAGTCTTCCTTCTACAAGGTTGACTGCAGCTCCTGGGGTAAAAGTTCTACTTAGCAATGCGGGAACGAAACTCCAGGTAGCACAGAAACAGTCTTCTAAATAGTTGTATCATTGTGCGGAGCCCACGTGACAATGGCAGGAAAGATTTTCATAGCCAAAGTGGCTACAGAATACTGGCTTTTTCAGTTTATTTATTTATTTTTTTTTAGAATATGCATACCAAAGTTTGCAATAAAACAGCCTAGATTATGCTCATTTACTACCAATGTTCGAGTATGCCACAGAGAATATATTGACTTAGAGGTAAATTTTTTATATCTATGAGTAATAATGACATCAAACTTTTGTTGATTAGGTTTATGCCTGTCTGTAGAGGTGATGTTTACTTGGAAATAAACTAATAATCTCTCTCACCATGGATGGTAATAACAGCCATCAGGAAATAATTACTTCATTTCACTGCAACCTTGATTGAATTAACATGTTTGTGATAAATGCTATTGGATTGACAATGACTGACAAGTAAAATGTGTGAACCATTCTTCTTAACGGCATCGAAAATGGAACTCTGAGTCCTCCTAAATGACCAAGGAATAGCTCAAAAACCTCTGCAGTCTCTGTGAAATAAAGGCAGGTTATGCACTCTAAAAGCCCCTTAACTTCATCCAGGAGGGGTTTTTTTATATTGCCCCTTTCCACTTCAGTTCCTCTCTTTTTCTTCCTCATTCTTGAGGAATTAAGATATACCATTAAGGTGGAAGTCTTTTTGTTCTTACCATCCCAATGGAGTTAAATAAAAAAGGGAGGTTTTTTTTTTTTTTTGAAAAAAGGTTCTTTTCCTTTGAAGAAGTATGTTAACAGATATAAAGAATATGATTCTGTAGCTTAAAAGAGCAGGAACGTGTTTATTATTGTCTTGATGGGCCCGAAAGCTATTGTCAAGACATAAGTGAGGACTTTGAACTCAAGATTTAAGATTTTAAGAAGGGTCTAACATGAGATATCTACTGACATTATAAATCAGCCAGTGGGACCTTTCTATTCAGAAAAATTGGATTTCTATTGTGCTGCTTACTTCTTTCAAGTATAATCAACAAGACAGAGCTTCTAGATATATAGAAATTGCTGGAGAATAAGGAAAAAATAATTTAAAGTCAAAGTGGTAAAACTTATTCATCTTCAATGGTTATAAGTTACATGTATGATTTTTCTCAAGCACAAAAACCATTATTGCTATAATTTTTGCAAAGTGTAAACATTTTCTACTATCAGATATGATTCACTACTTGGGAATCAGGAAAATGGAAATATTTCTAGTTCTTCTTTTAAAACTGGAAACACCAAACAAAATACAAAAGCAAACAATAAAGTCTAAAAAATATTTTTGAAATATGCTATAAATGTTAATATCCTTGATAAACAAATAGTTATCACAAACCAATAAAAGATTGAATTTGCTAATTAAAAATGGGCAAGGAATAGGAATACATAATGCACAAATTAATAAAACAAAAAATTAACATTCCAGAATGTTCAGCTTCATTAGTAATCAAAATAACACTACTTTATAACTTTGAATGTCATTTAACAAAAAGTTTTTGAAAATGTAATACTCACTGTGGACGCTGGTTAGGGAAGAGAGGCACTCTCACAGATACTATATTAGAAACCATCACAATCTTTCTATAGCAATATAGTAGTCCCCTCCTTATCCATGGGGGATATGTTCCAAGACCAGTAAATTCTTATCATATCAGTACCAAACCCCAACATATGCCTTGTTTTTTTTTTTCTATACATACATTCTTATCATAAAGTTAAATTTATAAGTTAGGTGTAATAAGAAATTAGCAATTACAACTGATAGAGCAATTATAACAATAGAGTGTAATAAAAGTTTTGTGCATGTGGTCTCTCCTCGAAACATCTTACTAAGCTACACTCAGCCTTCTTGTTGTGATGAGAGAGATCAAAATGCCTATGTGATGAGATAAAGTGCGAGGACTGGTGTAGGAATTGTGACATAACATTAGGCTTCTACTGACCTTCTGACATATGCCTGGAGGAGGATCATCTGCTTCTGAATTGCAGTTGACCATGGGAGACAGAACCATGGAAAGCAAAACCATGGATGAAAGTGTGGGGGCGGTGGGTGGGGACGCCACTGTATGTGCATAGTATTTGACCCAGCAATTTCACTTCTAGGCATTTAGTCTAAGGAAGTATGCGCCTGTGCAGAAAGAGTGATAGGGAAGGATGTGATCCATAATATTACTTATAATTAGAAACAATCTAAATGTTCCAAAAACAATGAATTAAATACAATCAGGTATACCTATGTAATGGAAAATTCCAAAGCTACCAAAGTCACTTAATAGAAAAATATATTTTTGGGGCGCCTGAGTGGCTCAGTAGGTTAAAGCCTCTGCCTTTGGCTCAGGTCATGATCTCAGGGTCATGGGATTAAGCCCCGCGGGGAGCCTGCTTCCCTCTCTCTCTCTCTGCCTGCCTCTCTGCCTACTTGTGATCTCTCTCTCTGTCAAATAAATAAATAAAGTCTTTAAAAAAAAAGAAAAATATATTTTTAATACATTTTTAGAAAAATGTTGATAAGATACAGGTGAGGAAAAAGGTAGGTTATAAAGCTATGATCTCCTTTTGTAGAATAGAATGTAAACAGAAATTTATATACTCAGCCGCTAAAGCAGAGACTATCTTTTCTGTAGGCATACATACACACATGTAGGATTTTATTCCAATAAAAAAGCATATTTTTATACTGTTTAAAAAATATTCAGCATATTTACCTAAAAATATTATTCTTCATGATCATGACTTTGTATATTTTAACTTTGTGGAATATAGAACTCTCTATGCTTTCTCTGTATTTTCTTGATTATTCTTAACCACTTATATCTTGAGACAAACTTTAAAATAATTTGGACAGCTTAAAATATGTGCTTGAGACTGATAAAAATTTCAATAAATTTAGAGACTACTTGGGGGGAAATTTACATCTTTATTACGGAATCTTTCCATTAGAAACCTGCATCTCTTCAATTTTCCTTGTCATCTTTAAGCTCCTCAGGAAAGCTATTATTTTTCATTTAGATTCTGCATAATTTGTTAGGTTTACTCAAAGGAATTTTATACTTTGATACTACTTGTCTAAAGCCATTTTATCGCAATAAGCATTCTAAAAATTCTTGATAACGTATACTTAAAAACATATTATTTTATATATTTATTTACTGGCGAACTTACTTAATTCTCTCTCTTTTTTTAAAGCTTTTATTTATTTATTTGACAGAGAGAGAGATCACAAGCAGGCAGAGAGGCAGACAGAGAGAGAGGGGGAAGCAGGCTGCCTGCTGAGCACAGAGCCCGATGCCGGGCTTTATCCCAGGACCCTGAGATCATGACCTGAGCTGAAGGCAGCGGCTTAACCCACTGAGCCACCCAGGCATCCCCTTACTTAATTCTCTTACTGGCTCTATTGTTTTTGAGAGAATTAAGTGAGTTTCTATAAGTAATTATATTATCACAAACATTGTTAAATTGATCTTAACTTTCTAGTACTTATTTTAGGTCATATGTCAGAGGCCAGAATTTCTAAATTCAGTATAATACAGAAAATACAGTATAACAATGCTGAGAGTGGATATTTTAGCTTCTGAGTCATTCTTATTTAGATGTCTTAGATGATTACTTTTATTGTATAAAATATGTATAATATTTCATTTGATCATTTGCAAGTGTGCAATTTCGTGACATGAATTACATTCACAGTGCTGTGCAACCATCACCACTATCTATTTCCAGAACTTTTTCATGACCCAAAACAGCCCCCGGTACCCTCCCATCTACTTGCTGTCTCCAAGAATTTGCCATTATAGATGTCTTCATGATGTATCTTAGGTATTTTTTAAAAGTTACAATATTTTATAAATACTTAAGATGTTTGGCCTAATATATTAGTTAAATTAGATTGAAATGGACATAAATTTTATTGGTCAGGGGTGTTAATCATGTAATTCATGAATTTACATAGTATAATAAAGTCACAATATGTTTTCAAACTAAATGTTGGTTTTAAAATTGTAGAAATTTTTCTTTTCCCAAACAGAATTCAGCAGCTAAATAAGTGTGATATGGCCGAGTTCTCATATTCTTGGGCAATTAAAGCATCAGAGACTTAGCTCAGCTATTATGGGCAACCAGGAAACCTATGATAAAGGCTACAATTTTGTCTTTAGTTCATTGTTTTCCAGTAAGCGTTATGTTAAAATAAAAGCATCAATTTTTCTCTTATCCCATACAGAAGGGAACTATCTTTATAAAAAAATGCTTGGGCGCCTGGGTGGCTCAGTGGGTTAAAGTCTCTGCCTTTGGTCCAGGTCATGATCTCAGGGTCCTGGGATCTATCAAAGCTTGTTATGAGAAGTAGTTAATTTTTACATTTTCTCAATTGACAAGAATGTATTCTGACTTTAGAACCATAGAACACAAGTTAGCATTTGGTAAGTGTTTGGCTTTTCTTTCCCTTATGTACTTGGTTTTAAAGATAGATACATGGGGCGCCTGGGTGGCTCAGTGGGTTAAGCCGCTGCCTTCGGCTCAGGTCATGATCTCAGGGTCCTGGGATCGAGTCCCACATCGGGCTCTCTGCTCAGCAGGGAGCCTGCTTCCTTCTCTCTCTCTGCCTGCCTCTCAGTGTACTTGTAATTTCTCTCTGTCAAATAAATAAATAAAATCTTTAAAAAAATAAAGACAGATACATGATAATTTTTTTAATAAGTGGAAGTATTCATTACCAAAATGGTCTCAACGATGGAGTCCCTAGCATGAAGAATGTTACACTCACAACTTTGTAGACATAAAGGAACCTGAGTAACAATGTAACCCACACACGCCTGCTCTTTTTGCAGCTCAGTTTGGGCCTTTGCACACTTCCATACATCACGAACATCTCTGAGAGTAATGAAGAGTAAACTTACTCATACTCTGTTTTGTCAGGAAACTGTCAGGGTTTGTCTTTTCGCACCTTGCTCCCTGGTCCCTAGACTGCCTGCTGGTTCAGTTCAGCCCAAAGGAGTGGGCCGCAGGTGGGTTGAGGACCAAAGCAAGGAGCTGGCCATCCCTGACCTCATTCCCAGAATAAGACCAAATCAGTCACAGTCTGCTGTGGCAAGCAGGCACTACATCTAAGAATTGCAGTTACATTTCTTCCTCTGGTTGAGGAAAGCTTTCTAAATTTGCCCCAGCTTTGAGACAGTGGAAGTAGTAGACTATAAAGAAGACCACAATGTATATAGGCTTTTCACAAAACCAGGAAGTTGGGGCACTGAACAGAAGGTGGATTAGTATATCCATTTCTAAGAAGGAGCTCCACTTCCACCCCAAAGCAGGAGTCTGAAGAACTGCTTACTACTAGGTTTGGCATCAGTATTTGGTACAATTTTGGAATGGATTATTTAAGCAAGTTATCTGAGAACTCCCAAGAAAATTGCGGTGATTATTACGAGCCAGGGTGAGTTCTTCATGTATTCTGTTAAGTTTACTCATAAAGGAGATCATAGACAGACTCTATCAGCAAGGCATCTGGCAAGACCTCCCTTGTAAGCAAGGCACAGAAACGGCTGAAGAGTTAGCCTTTTTTTCTCCCGGGTGAACAACTAAATCCAAGAGATATGCCCTGATGATTTGGTCCTACTACAGTACCACTGAGGTCTCTACTTGATCTAATCAATTTTCCATCTAACATTTGTATTGTAACTGTGATGAGAATTATAGAATCCAAATCTATTAATTTTTCAATGGCCCAAAGCTAGGAAGTCTGTAGAGATATGACCATGACGGAACACCAAGAAGGTAAAAATGGTGATTTGCTATTATTACCAATTTGACTTGGCACTGTGCTAATCATTCTACTCATGTGGTCGGTTAATCCTTACTTCATCTCTGGGCAATAGGTTTTATAATCCCCTGGGAGAAATAAAATAATTCACTTGCCAAAACCACACAGCTAGTTAATGGCAGGCTGGGGTCTGGTTTGCGTGAGCTCAAGGCCTATGCTCAGGGTGGTTAGACTCTACTTCCTCCCAACGTCTCACCCAGTCTTGGTGGAAATGGAGCCATTTCACGTTCAGGAGAAATGTTCAGAGCTGCAGAGCAAACACAGACTCTATCGTGGACTCTGGGCAATCAGACTACACATCTGCTAGGTCCCGAGCTTAAGCAGCTTGCTCTTAAGGAATGAGTCATTGTGATGGAGCTGAGTTTTCTGGCATCTTCTGAGAAAGTAAGCAACACTCTGTAGTAGCACTATTCCCTGACTAGAACTCAGCCCTTGTGGGGAAGGATTAAGATTGCCAGATGAAGTTTTAGCTTTGGTGACTAAAAACTGTTGCCCTAATCAAGACAGAGAATGGTTATGATGGTGATAATAACATTTATGACGCTTACACTGTGTGCTCTGCTAAGGGCTTAAAATGTATTAGCTCATTTAATCACTGTAAAAACCTATAGGTTGGGTGCCATTCTTCTGCCAATTTTATAAACTGAACCTCCAAGTGGTTAACTTGTCTGAGAGCTGGTAAGTGGTAGAGTTAGGATTTTGACCAAATAGTCTGACTTTAGACTCTGCTCTTAACCATCACACTGTACTAGAAAATTGATGAACTTTGCTTATTAGATAATGGTAAATGGACAGCCAATACACAGTGAATTTGGTTTGAGAATGTAATTTGCTATTTTTAGGTCTTTACCCGTTTTATTCAGCTGTGTTTTTGGCACAGACAGCTATATGTTCCATTCCCATTCCCTCTTGTAGCACTCATCTTTGTTTTGCATCTCTCTGACTCATTTTCCCTATTCAGAAAGGGCTGCACCTGATTTCTACCCCAGATCCTAGGCCCAGAAGGAATCCTTTCTCTGGTAAGCAACGAGCTAACTATTCAAATGTTTCTGGGGTTGGCCAACCCCTGCCTGTTGTCCTTGCACCTCCTTAACACTTATTTCTGGACAGGAATTCTTGTAGCGTGACACTAGTTTCATGGTAGGATTTTTTAAATGGAGAAACAAGGGCAGTAGGGTTAACAGATAGTGTGAGAGAAATGGGTAGAGAGGAAAGAAGAGCAGCAATCATCAGACAACCGGACTTTATAATCCCACCTGACTACAACCGCTCATCTTCAACACGGCACTCACCAATTGTTAAGAGCCTGCTTCTCACTGGCCCGGGCATTTCCACACATGTACTCATGTAACAATCACAACTCTCTGAGATATGATTAATTTCATTATTCTGGAGATGCAGACTCATCTCTTGAGCTCGAAGCGTTGGACTAATTTGCCCAAAGTGGTAGAGTGTACGGTAGAAGCAAAGACCAGGCCCCTTTCCAGTGGCCACATTAATTCTCAAAAAGGACAGAGAGGTGGTCTTTAGCATCAGCTGCTGAAAGATCACAAGATGGAGGGGACTTCTTCATTATATTTTAAGCTATAAGATGCCATATTTCATTTTTCTTGATTGCTGTGGGTTCTCATTTGGGAATCTGAATTGGTCAGTATAGCCTAGGTTTGCTATAGTAAGATTAACCCTAATGTCTCATTGGCTTCACTCAGAAAAGGACCATTTCACATTCATGGTAGACATCCAACTCAGGTTAACACAGGGTGGGGAGAAGAGAGAGGAGGAGGACAGTGCATTGGCTCTGAACAGCTTAGTTTGGAAGGACACACACCTCTTCTATTCACAGCCCATTGGCAAAGTTAGTCCCAGGCTTCCACAGAATTGCATAATAGAAATGCTGGGGAGCTGTTAGATGTTTGGTGTAAATGTCTCGGACAGAATTCATGTTATTTAGGGAAACTAACTTCTCCTTTCCTTTAACCTGTACTATCATTGCATGACCTAGGTTAATCTGGCCAGTGTGTTCCATCACCCTGATCACAGTTCAAGACTGGCATATGGTATAATAAATTCAGGGACAATGACACTTTTTCCTTCTTACAGATATACATAAGTAAGCAAGTAAGCATGTAGTCCCTGGACCTATTTGGAACATTCAGAAGCCAAGAAGGGAGCCAGCTTTAAGACACCTTGCATAAAACAGAACAGAGAATGACAGTGGTGAGCCACCAGATTACACCGTGCTTGAAATGAGATCCATCTCTGGATTGTTCAGTTACAGGAATCATCAAGCAAACCTGACTAACAATTTGAATATTTTTTTTGATTTAGTAATCAAAATAATCCTAATACATCTCTTTCCCATATTTTCAGAATTAGGTATTTAATTTTTTGTTAAACATCATTACTCTTTTATAGTTATAATTATCACTTTAAAAATAATTTGCCTGGATAATTTCAAGGTATTTAAGTAAAGTTATTAGATCACAAAGAGTAATGCATTTCAGTTGTACATGCTCTTTTCTAATTAAACAGAATTCTCAGAACAATTTTTTATATTGAGATATGGATTCTCATGCTTTATCTTTACTTGGTATATTTTTTCCACTGAGTGTTCTTTAACAAGAATATCTTGCTTTTTAAAATGTTATTGCTACTTAAATGGTAAGTCCCTTTCATTGTGTCTGCATGTTTATCCTTTATAGCTGGGTGACCTCAACTCATTAGAGCTCTCCAAAGAGGCCACTGTCTTATGTGCTGTCTATTTGTAGATCGGTGATATTTCTGTAATTCTTTTTTTAAAATTTCTTTTTAGCATAACAGAGTTCATTGTTTTTGCACCACACCCAATGCTCCATGCAACACTTATCCTCCTTAATACCCACTACCAGGCTCCCCCAACCTCCCACCCCCTGCCCCTTCAAACCCCTCAGATTGTTTATCAGAGTCCATAGTCTCTCATGGTTCACCTCCCCTTCCAATTTCCCCCAACTCCCTTCTCCTCTCCATCTCCCCATGTCCTCCATGCTATTTTTTATGCTCCACAAATAAGTGAAACCATATGATACTTGACTCTCTCTGCTTGACTTATTTCACTCAGCATCAGCATAATCTCTTCCAGTCCCGTCCACGTTGCTATGAATGGATAAGGAAGATGTGGTCCATATACACTATGGAGTATTATGCCTCCATCAGAAAGGATGAATACCCAACTTTTGTAGCAACATGGATGGGACTAGAAGAGATTATTTCTGTAATGCTTTAGCAGCTGGAGTCAACTTGCCTCCTAGAAGACCATCTCACAAATGTATGTTTCTGCTTATAAACAGAAAGAGAATGTAAGATGAATAAACAAAAAATTACTTTCACCACACACATAATTTCTCTAGTAGATGGAAAGCATTATGTCATTATTCTCTTTATTTGCTGTTTCATATCAGGGATTCTTACAAAATAGTTTTTGTATGATATACATTATAGTGGCAAGCCCAAATGGCCACTTCACACTTGATTATGACATCTATATAAATTTTCTTATGAATAGTAGTTATGCATCCGATCAAATTAATTTTGTATTTTGATGAATTGATGATGTACTAGCAATCCCATTAGATGATGTTGGGAATATATTACTTACTAACATTATTATGTTCTAAGTGACACAACAAAGGAACATATAAGATTCTGTGGGAGAGGGAAGGTGGGGTAGGGAGAAGGCTAGAGATTAGGGTAAGCAGGGAGAGAAGAAACAAAAGAGGCTTCAAGAAACAATTCCTATTGGAGCTGAGCTTTGAAGGTCCCTTACCACTGAGGCCCTGGGGAATGTGAGAGTGGGCATTCTGCAAAGAAACCAAAGGTACAGAATCAGAAAAGAAATTTTATAGCACATTTAGTTTGGCTAGAGCTAACAGAGCATACAAAGGGAGAGACAGTTGACCTTTGAACAACACTAACAGCAAGGGTCCACTTATATGCAGATTTTTCAATAAATACAATACAGCACTATAAATATATTTTCTTTTCCTTATAGTTTTCTTAACATTTTTCCTGCGCTTACTTTATTATAAGACTATAGTATATAATCCTTATAGCATACAAAATATATGGTAATTGAGTATTTATGCTACTAATAAGTCTTCTAGTCAACAGTAAACTGATGATAGTTAAATTTTAAGGGAGTCAAAGTTATACCCAGATTTTCAACTATGCAAGGGGCTGGTGTCTCTAAACTCTGCATTGTTCAAGGGTCAACTGTAATAAGAGATAAGGTCAAAGACAATCAGCAGCCAGATTGAAAGGATTCCTTGAAAGGAATTCTTGAAGGTCATACCAAAGAAATTAAATTAAATTAAATTTAAGTAGCTGTTCGTTGTTTTAAACATGATGCTGTGTTTTTTCCAGGAACCAAGGCTCATATGATTACATTTTTACCTAGAACATTTTTACCGAGACAAATTGATCCTCTCTACATGTGGATTTTTTACATTAAATTCTACCTTTCTACAATTAAAATAACTATTCCTCCTTTTTTCTCATTCATCCTAATATGTTATTTATTTTTAAACTATTCAAGTACTATTTAGTATTATATAGAGTTTATATTCAGTTTTCTTTCCACAAGCTAAATTGAAAGTTAATTTTCACAAATAATATATTTGATTTCATGTTTTTCACCTTATTTTATGCTTTTGACACTTAGCACCTCCTTACTGTCTGCCCAGTTTTTGTCTTTTTAATGTATAGGCTCTGTTTTAACTACTTTGATCTTTTCCATGATTTAGAAGGCTTATACTCAATTTCCTTGGATTTTTAGATATAATACTCCAAAATAATTACTAGAGATTTCATGCAGTTTTGAAACTCTTTTCCATCAACTCTTTAAATTTAACTCTAGATTTAGTGGCTTTTAATATCAACTGCTTTTCACACTAGGACATCCTTATTTCGGGGTCCTTAACTTGGCTTTCCCTCCTGAGAGCTGGAGCACAGTCTCAGTTGCTTCTTGTGTGAGACAGGTGGGCATTTAACTTATAAGTTCTTTTTTTTTTTTTTCCCACAAATGTTCACGCAGTTACGTACATCAGGTCTTCTACTCATGTGAATGGGATGAAACGTACCCAAGGTGGTTCTCTTCCAATGCTCACTGTTGTCTGGAATTTACTGTTGGTAAAATTCTTAACCCCAGTTACTTTATTTCTTTGTGTGTAGCTTTTCCCCCCTCTTGTGGGTTTTGGCTTCTGTCTCCCAGATGCCATATCTTCCTGCATCTGGAGGATGTCAAATTCCTATGGATTTCTTCTGGCTCCTGAACTAAATGTTGTTGAGGTATTCTCTTCCTCTCATTGTCCAAGATATTTCCTTCCTTGTGTGTAGCAGCCTTTTAGGAATGGCCCCATGTGCTGGCATTCAGGGTAACTGCTCTTGCTGCTGCTGAAGACAAAGATTCCCAAACCCAGTGCTTGGAGCTGCTCTAGGCTTCTCTTTGTCCTCCTGGTCATTACTGGAATCTCTGAGTTTAAAGTACAGAGTTTCTAGAAGCTTCTTCCTGGTATTGCTCTGCTGGATTCTGATGCATGTGTGTTTTTGTGACCAGATAGAGTAAATGGAAATCTACATCCCATAGTTCAGCTGCCTGAGACGGTTCATCTCATCCTTGCCCTACAAAGTTCTCCTGTTGCTGTCAGCAATCAGTGCTCCATTGTCAACCCTGACTCCTTTATACGGGTATTTTTTGAAGCTTCTGACCCAGAGTAACTCAAGAAGGTAGAAGTCAAACAGTGGGAGGAAATGGGGGAACCCTAACCACCACAGAGCGGCAGAAACAGACCGAGGTATTAGATGCACACTCCTCTGGTCATCACTGAATGACCTCACTTGGGGTCTTGAACCAAAGACAGAAGAAAGAAAGTGCTTTCTCACTTGTCTTCATTTCAGAAAGCCTAGAGACACTGAGTCTGTCCATTCTTCCTATCAGAACGATCAGCCTTGTAATAGCTGACGTCAACCCCAGACTCTAGAAGTAGAGAGGCAGCTCAGTCTCGTTCTTATCCTTGTGGGGAGTGCACGTATTTTGCTTCACTAATATATAGATATTTGTTAGAATTGGAGGAAAACTATTTAAAAACTGCTAGCTGGTGATGGTAAGGTTATTTTTGCCCTCGGAGATAGTCAAAATTAAACTAATAGTACAGCTTGAAAAATCAGCTACACATGCTGTGTTATGCCAATTATGCACCTCAGCCTGCTTCCAGATCAATTAGCCTCAATCCAGAATTCACCTGAAAGACTGACGTGATGCACGTAATGTTTTTCACACTGTGCGGGAACTGTGCATGATCTTGCATAATCAGTATTTCTTCTGAGTGATGTAAGTAGATTGAGAAGCAAACCAAGTTAGATTCAGGATCAGTATGTAACAGCAGAAGCCCAGGAAGGAAAGCAATGATATCTACCAAAATAAACTCTCATTGCCTTTGGAAGATTAAATTATCAAATTCGTAGTTAATTTTACCTGACAAAACATGTTTACTGAGTTCTTAATAATGCTTTCACTTGTGAGCAAATTACCTCTAGTATGTGTGTACAGTAAATTTTGTCCTTAGAACACGTCACTTCTCTCAACTCATTTAAATATGTTTAAAATACAGATCAAAGTTGAAAATCAATTCACCTGG
This sequence comes from Mustela nivalis, assembly GCF_964662115.1. NCBI lineage: Eukaryota > Metazoa > Chordata > Mammalia > Carnivora > Mustelidae > Mustela > Mustela nivalis. The sequence goes on along the minus strand of NC_139024.1, from coordinate 5,163,641 downwards.
GTCTGCAATGCTCTATTTTGGTATGTATTAAGTGTAAACAGTATAATCAAAATATTACTTAGAAACTCTCTTTCTGCCCTTCAGTGATTTCAATGGAGATACAAGTGAAAAAGTCCCGAGAAGACAGTGAGCCTAAGAACAACAGGTTTTTTCCAAGAACAGAACAGACTTCTGGATGTTGTTGCTATTCTGCTGGGTGCAGGAGAAAAAGGATCGTGTCCTCTGAAGATGGTTCCTGGGGAGAATGTTCTGAGCCTTTTTATTTGTCAATAAAACTTGTACATCATTCTTTAGAAAATGTAGCATTTCTGCTAGAATTTAACATATTCAAAAATCGTGAGCTGTTAGAATAAATCACATTCGGAAAGGACTTTCCTGCCACTCAGCATTATATGTCCTTCCTGAAGGACTTCAAAGATCATCATTCAGCTGATGCATGAGGGGTGAGGAAGCCACTCTAAAGTGTCCTTTCTCTTCCTGTGTTACTTTGCACAGAAGGTAGCCTGTCTTTTTACTGGTTTTCCTTCTATGTCTTGGTGGAAATCTGGAGTAGTCAGTTACAGATCTCTTACCAAAAAAAAAAAAAAATCTCAAAAAGATGAGAGCAAGTTTCAGGGTTGATTCAGTATAAACCATGACAGCAGAAAGGCCAAAAATGGAGAATTCTAAGAACAATTCATTCATATCAATAAAAAGGTCACCACAGATAAGATGAAATAATCCAGGCAGTGGGAAAGGACCCAATGTTAAACTGTTTCGTTCTTGTTTTGGTCAAAGCACAGGGCAAGGGTAGTTCCCAGACAGTGAGAGTGAGGTTCCCCCAGATCCCAGGAGACTGAGCAGGTGTCCAATCAATCATCGCAGGAAGGTTCACCCTGGATGAGGGAGTGAGGCAGAGCCGCGGTGGGGGAAGCAGGCCCAAGGCCTAGGGAAAGGAATGGATGCCCCTGCCCAGGGGGTGCTCAGCGCCACCCCTCTGCTTTCCAGCAGCACAGCGAGGATGGCAACTCTGGTGTGGACAGAGCCTGGGGTGTGATGGTGGGTGGCGAGGGCCTAGGCCTGGCCATTGCCAACTTGAGGGAGGCTGCCATCCCCTCCTACAGCCTTGTCCCCAAAAGATGGCCCTATTATAAGGGTCAGCAGCAGCTGTGGACTGAAAGGAAGAGGCTGGACCCAGATGACTAGACCCAATGACTCCCCAAGGGCTTCTTGGGCAGTCATTATAGACCATCTCAATGGCAAATGAAAATCCCAGAAACGCTTTGGAAGGGGCTGCTTTCAGACAACTAGTCCAGAGAGATTCATGCCTAAGAGTGTGGCATAGGAAGAAAGTATTTCATTTTATTAACAAAAGAAATAAAGTCAATGACAGGGTTATTCTAGAGTTTCCTCAGGTAACCTATCACAGAAAAAAAAAATTTCCAAGTATTTGGTAACATTGTTTTTCCCCATTTCAGACTCTTTTCTTTAAATTATGAATCCTACTACCTAAAAGATCCTAAAGATAATTGGGTTTACATTGTAATTTAGGAATTAAGGATGTCATCTGAAAAGAACTTGTAAGTTAGAGATGGTGTGGCGTACACACACACTTGACTTGCGCATGTATAAATTAACATTAATGCTTGCATCATTACTCGGAAGCATTTTAAATTACTATAAACCCCATGCAATTTAGTTTATTTACACGGTGAAACTTCAGTGTGGTATCAGCAATGGGATAGAGTAGATTTGGGATGTCTGGCCCAGTATGTCATCCTATAAAATTCCCGCAAAACCTGGGGATAGCCTGAGTCAGTTGTGTTTTATTGCTTAATTAGCGAGTTGTCAAAAAGCAGCACCGTCTAAACTGAATGATGCTTTTTCACCTGTTCACTTACTTTTTATCGGGATAATGAGCTGCGGAATGACAGGAAGAATCTTGTTCCCTCCGTGTTCCAGCATGTCGTGGATTCCTTGCCGAGCAAAAAACTCGTAGGGAAATGTCATTTCACAGAGCCCATCAAAAAACAGAGGCAGATAATGATGGTAATCCAGCTTCTCAATTTCTACCTGGAAGGAGAGAGAAGAAATGCCGTGTGAAGACATCAGTGGGGCAAAGCCTGGCCAGACCGTCCTGAGGCTGTCACCGACTTAGGAGGAAGACGTTCTTCGGGACTTTGGGAAGATTTTTTTATTAAGCAACTCATCTAACAACCTGAAGTGCATTATCATGTCTTCATCCCATTAGCAATGGGGTTACAATCATTGACCTTTACATGTTAACAGATTGGAATAATCAATAATCAATAATCAACATTGGTATTGGTTTAGGGGTTCTTTGGTTAATATTTTACCATTTGGCACAAATGCAATACCTAAAAGGATTCAAGAAGTCCACCATATGTATGTCAAAAAGATATATGCAAGAATAGAATAAAAAAGGGAGAAAAAGTTGAAAAGAGGATTTCATCTGAATTTCTAACAAGAATCTAATAGGAATGGCACACCAGTATACTCTTGTGAAATGTGTCTTTTCAGGACCTGGCAAGTATGAGAGTGAGGGATAAAATAGGGTTATGTGCATGTTCGCTGGATCCTGCATGACAAGGAGAATGTTGGTGCTCTCAAGTCGCCTCAAAATCAAAATATCCCAATCTCTCTCAGCTGCTTCATTCAGGAACAGAGATATGTCACTTTTCCATTGTTATATCCTTCACCCTCAATAACACCTCCACAACTTCTTGTCCTGATCTTTGTAAAACCATCCAGCATCAACAGTGAATGGAAACGAAACCTCTGGGGTTGAGAAAAGACATGATGTGTTGTGAGCTGCAGGAGATCTCTTCTAGCCCAGGGCCTTCACTGTATCTATGACCTCACTTGCCACCCGCAAGGTGACAGAAGTGATAGTGATATCATGAATGGAAAGAAGCCAACAGACTCAGACTGAGGGCACAATCGATTTACAGAGCAAAGGATTCAGCGTCTCCAGTGAGAGGTGCAAATTCCCCAGGTCTTCAAGTCTTTATGAACGCACCCAGCTTTCAATTACCACCTTATAATTGAGTGAGGAGCCCATCAAGACCTTAGAGAAACTGCCTTTTACATTAGGAGGTTTTTATACCTTCTAGCTCTCTCTCAGCTTTTTGGAGTCTCTAGCCACAGGCCTGCCTGCCCCTGGGTGTGAGAAACTGTAGTGTGAAACCACCACATCTCTGAATGTCACTGTAGGGTGAGTCAAATGTCCTGCATTGGCCAAGCAGAAGGTCTGTCTCTAGTCCGTTCATCGAGTGCCCAGCCAATCAGGGACATAAACAGTCAAGAGCTGAATGTTTGGATGTCCTCTTGGAATTGGAGTTTGGCAAATGAATCCCAGAGGGAGGTGTATATGGACATCAATTTTCTTTTATATTCCTTGTATATTTATAAAATTTACTTTGTTCATAGTAAAATTTTATGGAATATATATCCAGTGCCTGCCTTCTCAAGGATTTTTGTGTATCTGAAGACATTTTAGAACACTGTTCTGTACAACTAACAAAGATACTGCTCCATCGTTCAGCTCCAAAAGGTACAGTGTTGCTATCACTAATTTTACCTTGTAGCCTAACTTAATAATATAAATGCCATCTGTATTATGTTTGTCTATATTATTGATGTTTTTCTAATTCTCTCTGTTTTAGCCTACCATCATACTTATACATATGTGTCCTATAATGAACAAGTTATTAGATTTTGTACTTAGTGTGATCTAGGACTTTTTATTTTAATACATTAAGTCATTCACATTTATCTCTATGTCTACTTTAGCTTCTGTCATCTTATTTTTTGGCCATTGGTGGTTGTTTTCCATTTACTTTTTCCTTTCTATTTTGCGGGGGTTTTTTTGTTTTTTGTTTTTTGTTTTTTTAATGTAAGTTACTTTTTTTGAGGGAGAGGGCAGTGATTTGAAAGATAAGATAGCCTGTTTAAATATTTTATTACTGCTATCTCATGTCTTTGTCAAGTATTTAAAAATAAATTTAGGTCACTTGGAGAAGAAAATTAAAAATCTACTAAGACTGCTGACATGCCATTTTTTTCCTTGGAATTCCATTGATTTATTTCTTTGTGTGGTTTGGGGCAACAATACTAAGAACATCCACGATAGCAACATTAAAAACATGCCCTGTTTATGATACCAGACGCTATTTTAAATACTTATGTGTATTAGTTCATTTCATCCTATTTTTTGTAATTTTTTTTTTTTTTTAGTGTTCCAAGATTCATTGTTTATGCACCACACCCAGTGCTCCATGCAATACGTGCCCTCCTGAATACCCACCACCAGGCTCACCCAACCCCCAACCCCTTCCCTCCAAAACCCTCAGTTTGTTTCTCAGACTCCACAGTCTTTCATGGTTCATCTCCTCCTCTGGTTTCCCCCACATCCTCATGACAACTCTAAAAGGTGGGTGTTATGCATATCTCCATTATCAATATGGAGAAACTGAGACACTGAGAGGTTCAATAACTTGCCTAAGTTCTCCAGCTAGAGAGAAGCGTTGCTGGGATCTGAACCCAAGCTATCTGGCTGCAGGATGTGATACAACCTCTGAGGCTATATTGTTAGGCACGTAGAGGTTCAGCATTATTATACTCTCCTGGTGACTATTCCATGTATCCTCACATCTCCATCCCCTTTACCATTACTAATGCAGGGTGTCCTAGTCTGTTCAAATACCAACACTGCCATAACCAGCTTGTCTGTTGTGTCTTCTACACTTTCACTTTCTTTCTCCCTCTGGCATTATGTTTTAATAGTATCTTTCTTTTAAGATTTATTTGTTTGAGAGAAAGACAGAGCACAAGCAGGGTGAGGAGCAGAGGGAGAGGGAGAAGAAGATGCCCCACTGAGCAGGGATCCTGACATGGGGTTCAATCCAAGGACCCTGGGATCATGACCTGAGCCAAAGGCAGACGCTTAATTGACTGAGCCACCCAGGCGCCCTCCTAAACAGTGGCCTGTATGAAGACTGTTATATAGGGACACGGGAAACCAGCTGAGCCCGGTGCCCCTCACAGTATCTTTCCTAAGTAGCTGAAGCCTGCATTTGTTTTTTTGCCCCTCTCATTTCACAATGTGTCTTAAAACAACAAATATAGAGCATACATGATTCTTATTCTCCGAAGTTTTGAAAAGAAAGAAAGAAAAGCAATGGAAGAAAGAATAAAGGAAGAGAGAAAAAAAGGAGGAGCAATTGAGAGGCAGAGAAATGGAATGAAAGACCCAGGGAGAGAAACTGAGAAAAGATCATCTCTAGGTCTCTAACTCTGAGGTCACGGACCACAGCAGCTCTTTTCTACTGGCTGTTCTTCCTCTGACCCATTTGTTATTTGGCACATCTGCTGCCACTGTAGATCTGTTGCCTCAAACAAGGGAATAATGACTTGCCCCTATATTTTGAGGTAAGAAACTCCTTGAAACAGTACAGATATTTCTCTACTTACTATAGGATAAATTTTTTTTTGTACATAACTTTATTTGCTGCTTGTATATCTTCTTGGGTTCCTCTTGTTATTGTGCTATTGTTTCAGATGACAAATGTGGTCTAGGACTTGGGAAGCCTTCCTACATTCCTTTAAAATCCAGAGCTTTCACATGTGTTGTGTTTTGTTTAATAATATGTCTGAGTTCTCTTTGATGTACTTTCCTTTGTAGCTGATAAGCTCCTGACAGCTACTGCCCAATTTCACGTGTCCACAGGTAAGTTGTCTGTGTCCTCACTCTCATCTCTCGTCAGCCCACTTTGCCCATGCCACTGCAGGTGACCCTTCCCAGGTCACCAGTGACCTTCACTTCGTCCAACTCTCCTGTCCCTTTTCTGTTCTCATTACATGACACCCTTGACCCAGGCCTCCTGACACCATACCTCCAGCACTGGGGGTCATCCTTGATTTCCTCCCTTCAAATCCCATGTTCAACCCATCAGTAATCCAACTGAATCTACCTCCAAGCAAATCCTGATCTCTTTTCCTTTCCTGCCATCTTGCAGATTGCCAGCTTAGTCTAAGACTTACCTTGCCTTTCTTTGATTACTGCAACGTCTCCTAACTCATTTCCTTGTTTCCATTTCTGCCTTCCTATTTCCATTCTCCACATGAGTCCTGACCTATGGTTGCTTCTGACTCAGGTCTTAACAGGGCCTCCCCGATCTGTCCCCAGGTCCCGTTGCTTCACACCATCCTTCCACAGTACTACTCTCTAGAGACACTGAAAGACACTTTTGTCCCCTGACCAGCCCAGCCTCACCCAACGCTCCTTAGAGAGTATCTTTGAAAGAACTGGTCCCCTTCTCTCCAGAACTCTCGGTTGCTGGTAACTCCTTTCACCTAGAGTTTAGCTCAGTGAGGCCCTCTTACCGTGGCCTACCACCCTGTTTGATTTGCTATGTGGCTTTTATCATTTATTCATCACTGTTTCTTAAGTTCTGTTGTTTAGGGAGTTGTCATTGCCTGAGAGGGTGGGGGCAGATAACAGGTGAATACTCAGCAAGCATGTGTTGAATTTCAATTCTGACCTTTTGGAATCTTTCGTCTGTGCTAACTCTTTGAGAGGCAGACTCAGCAAAGGGCACAATGGCCCGATGACAAATGGTCATCTCTAAAGGTGAGATCAGGGACCACAGCAGAGTGCACAAAGAGCCTGGTGGTGAACACTGGCCCTGTAGCATGATGGGGCAGAGAGCCTGATGCAGGGCTTGATCCCAGGACCCTGAGATCATGACCTGAGCCAGAGGCAGAGACTTAACCCACTGAGCCACCTGGGCGCCCCTTATGAGTATTTTCATAGACAATCAGAATGGCTTGCTTCTTAGTGCTTCTATTTACCCTAAATTTAACTATAAATAATTCAAGGATTAATTTGCTATTCTGTTTACTTTTTAATACTTTAGAAGGAAAAGTTTCTGGTTTCATAGTATCATCAAAAATAAACGCATTAATGTGTGCCCATAATAATATATTGGTAATAGGGTTGCCTGGGTGGCTCAATGGGTTAAGCCTCTGCCTTTAGCTCAGGTCATGATCTCAGGGTCCTGGGATCGAGCCCCACGTTAGGGCTCTCTGCTCAGCGGGGAGCCTGCTTCCTCCTCTCTCTCTCTCTGCCTGCCTCTCTGCCTACTTGGGATCTCTCTCCCTCTGTCAAATAAATAAATAAAATCTTTTTAAATATATATATATATATATATTGGTAATAATACAAGGACTTTTTTTTTTTCAAAAATCTAGATGTTGAAAATAGCTCAAGATAAAACCAAAATTTCAAGATAAGTGAGGAGGTCCCTTATTTGTCTGCGCGTCTGTCACACGGTGACTTCTTTAGAGTTTTTCTACATCAATGTGTTGTTTTGTTCATTTAGATTTACAAAAGGTCATTTTTACTGCTTATTCAGCAATAAACCTTTTTTTTTTTTTAGTTATATAAATCACTTTGCTCTTAGGATAACTTGTTTTAATGACATATTACACTTTTATTTCTTTAGTATTACTATAAAAATAGTAGTTTTCAAACTTTTATGAAATTTGGGAATCTTTCTCCAACATTTATGCAAAAAATCCAGGATTAAAAGAAAGCTCTTTGAAGTAGAACACAGAACAAAGACCATTTTGGTACATCAGGTAAAATTACATAGTAATATACTGATTGATCACCATTTGGGTGTTAACTCCAGAACATCAAGTAGTTTTACTCACAGAATCTCTCTCTCTTTTTAAAATTTATGTTTTATAACCTTTTAAAGATCACATAGTACTCACAAGTTATCTCTAAATCTTACAATGACCTTTGGTCAAAAGCAATAAAATTCTAACTTTACCAGCCTATCATATATAAATTTTTATCCCCATAACAAATGTGTAAGGTAGTAATGCTATACTGAAAAGTCAGAAACACAATGAGGTTAATGATTTTCATTGAAAATTCAGATTAGAAACTTACTCTTAAAATTTCCATATCCTTGCTTCAATTAGCAAATGAAATATAACTTGAGTATCTGTTATTATAGCTCCTAGCATAGGAATCGAAGATCTTGCTTAGAATCATAAGCCAATCTGAAAAAGTATAATTATCTATTACTATATTATGACTTTATTTGGACTTATGCCATTTTCTAAAATAAAGCTTCAGCTCCACTGTTCTTCCTTGAGGAAGCGGGTGAATTCCTGCAAGAGGCCTGACCAATTACATAGGTATTAAGCACTGTCTGTGGATAGTGTATGTAACATATTTCAAACCTAGATGTACTTTTATGTTTCAAGTGCATGTAGATGTTATGTATGACAAATACATAACAGGATGATAAATAACTGAAAAATGTCATTTTAAGCTTTTTCAATGATAGTACTTAAAATTACGCACTAATGCATGAGTCTTTGACGCAAAAAGAATTCTGAGCATGAAAAATGCTCTTTAATTTCAAAAAGGAGACCTCACACAGGATGGCAGACAAGACTAATGTGATCCTTAGGCTCTACAAAGCCTAAAAGATACCAAAATGTGTTCAATGCAAAGTCAATGTCAGGAAATCCTCAGACGCCGGAGATACAGACTAATTCCGAGTCACAGAGTTGGTGCCATGTGGCTTAGGAGAGTATCAGATACAGACCGCATCTCGAGGCTGGGACTGAGGTTTCAATGTCTCCAGAGTTCAGGAAAACAGGGCATTTAGCAAGAGAAGGGGGGTCAGCTGAGACTCTTGCATAGGACTGAGGCCTACAGGGGCTGCCGCACCTTGGGAAGGGAACCAGAAAGTCTCTCCTTGAGTTTGTGGAGACAAAAAGAAAACTTGTGGAAGAGAAAGAGAGCTTGATGTGTGACAAAGCTCTTGATGGGAAAGATCCCCTCTGAGAAACAGAAACCCAAATGGAAACCTAAAGTAAAAACAACAAAAAAAGTATACATATATTATATATATACTGTATATATAGTATATATATATATTTCTCAGACAGTGGAAAGGAAACTTCTGGGACCCAGACAAAGCAAATGGAAAAGAGTTAATACTCTTATGAGCTAGGTGCATAGGGCTGCCACACAAAATGTTAACTACAGCTACAACTTACCACCGTCATGGTGACAGAGTCATCATAAGAAAGACTAAATAGAGCAGTGATCATGGGAATGAGCTCTGGAACTAGTACCTAGAAATTACAGAATTTTTGAAAAGAATTTTTTAAAGTGGGGACACCTGGGTGGCTCAGTCAGTTAAGCAACTGTCTTCAGCTTGGGTCATGATCTCAGGGTCCTGGGATTGAGCCCCGCACCGGGCTCCCTGCTCAGCCAGGAGTCCGCTTCTCCCCCTCCCTCTGCCCCTCTCCCCCTGCATGTGTTCTCTCAGTGTCTCTCAAATAAATAAATAAATAAAATCTTAAAAAAAATAATCTTTGAAAGTGCTTAAAACATAGAATATTTCATTTTTAGAAAAGAACGAAATAAAGTTTCCAAAGAATATAGAGCATCATTAACCTCAGAATGCAGTTGTTGGAAACAGATTGACCACAGATGGAAAGAGAGGGATTTGGGTCACGGGAGCTGGAAAGACAGTGCAGCCCAGGGAAGCCCCTACCTGATTTGCGTCCATAGCCATGAGACCCCGGGGAGTTCCAGATAGACAAGGAAAGGAGGTGTTTTGAGAAATCAAGGCTGGGCATCTTTCATAATTGAAGAAAGATGTGAATCTTCAGACTAAAAATGCAAATCTGGCTATTTTTTCAGAAAAACTATAAAACTCCAAAGTCAAGGAAAAGATTTAAAAGCAGCTAGAAATAAAAGACAGGTAACATGTAAAAGATCAAAATTAGGCTTGAAATTATACTTCTCATTAACAAAATAGAGGCCACACAACATGGTAAAAACCCCTAGACATGCTAAAGGAACAATAATTATTAATCTTCAGTACCATACTCAGCTAAACTGGCTTGCAAGATAAAGACAAACTAAATGTATTTGACCAACGGAGCTTTTTTTTCTGTTTGTTTTAAACCCAGACATTATCATCCTCACTGAAGGATAAAATGGATAAAATGTGCTATACATGCTGAACATGGGACAAAGAAATGAGATGCAGGAGACAACATTTGAGGATGATTTAGCTATCTACATAGAATATCCAGAGAATCTACAAACATAATTAGTAAGAGTTCAGAAAAATTGCTGCATAACAAATGGATAAGACCAAAGAAGCATTGACTATAGTAATTTTTTTAAATCCATTATGGTGAGGTTAAAACGTGAAGTTGCAATATGAGAAAGGAAAGGTACAGAAAATGACAAGAAGGTGATCCAGGTCAAAGTAAGGTCCTTGCATTGAGAGGGATAAAGATAAGGTTGCTGGTTAACTTCAAAATTAATTAAGCATATTATAATGCAAGGATACCCTTCATAAGAACAGAAATAGAATTAACTTCCAAGAGAACAGAATGTAATAGAAGGAATCGACCCAACAGAAGGCTGGTCAAACATCCCACTTGGATGTTTGGAAAACAGGAAAACACATGAGAGAAGAGAAAATATGTAGGATGAACCCAAATATAAAAGTAATCATCCTAAGTATAAATAGATTAAATTAGATTATTCTCTTAAGAAATTGTTAAAAAAGAAAAAATATACTTTAGTTATAAATTTGTTTGTAAGAATCACATTCAAAATATAATGGCAGAGAAAAGTGAAAAATAAAGGTATGGTTAAAAAAAAAAAGAATAAATACAATACAGGATAAATTCCTAGAATAGAAATTGCTTTTCAGAGGGTGTATATATATGGTATATGTATACATTTTTTTATACATACCCTCTGTGTATTTTGACAGAAATTGCCAACTGGTGATTCATGGAATGGTATTAAATGAACTCTTCATCAATAATAAATGACAGTAGTTGTTTTCCATTTTCATTCAAAGAAAACACTATCACAGTTTATTTTTTACAATGTTATAGGTAAATATTATTTTGGTGTTGTTTTAAGTTCCACTTCTTTTACTGTGAGCATAATAGCCTCTTTTTTTTGAGATTTTATTTATTTATTTGCAGACAGAGATCACAAGTAGGCAGAGAGACAGGCAGTGAGGGAGGAGGAAGCAGGTTCCCTGCGGAGTAGAGATCCCGAAGTAGGGCTCAATCCCAGGACCCTGAGATCATGACCCGAGCCGAAAGCAGAGGCTTCAACCCACTGAGCCACCCAGGTGCCCCGAATAATAGCCTTTTAAACATATTTTTGAAAGCCATTTGTCTCTCCTTTTCTGTGAGTTGTATTTTCATATCCTTTGCCATTTTTTGTACCCACTGACATTTGTTTTATTTTCTCTCTTTTTTTCCCAGCTCTTTATTTCCCCTCCAAATTCATTTTTTAAAAAATTCCATTAGCCAACTTATGGTACGTCATTAGTTTCAGATATAGTGTTCAATAAATTAACTCATAAATTAGCTCATTTATGTTAGAGGGATTCAACTTTTGTATGTTACTTCCATAACATTTCAAATGTTTTGAAATGTAATGTTTCAAAAAATTGTCTGCATGGCAATGCAGACTTCTGTATGTTTTAGAATTCATTAATCTTTTGTCAGGTTCTGAATTTTGAGTCATCATTAAAAAGATTTTCCCCCATTTTGTAGAAGAATAGAAACAATTAAAAAACAATTTATAATTTTTTTCTAGTATCTTTTGATTTCTTTATATCGAAATCCCGAATCCATTTGTAACTTTTCTTGGTGTGAGGTGAGAGATGTTCTTCTAGCTGTACCTTTTTCCAAGAGGTTCCGAATTTAGACAAGTTTTAGACATAAGGTCTACTTACTGGGCCTATATAAGACTCTGCATTCAATAATTAGATAAAACGTGTTTTTTACAAGTGTACAAGGGACTGCTTAGAAAACTGAATAGTAGTGAGCCGCAAAGTAAGTTCAAGAAATTCCAAAATATCTGTCACATGGGTTACATTTTCTGAAGAAAAGGATAGTCAGACTTTTAATCTCCACATGTTTCGAAATCTAAAAACACTTTTAAATCAGAGACCAAAGAAAAATCCTTATAGAAATAATAACATGTTAAAATTGAATTAAAGTGAAATTACCTAACCTTAAAAAAAAAAATAGCCCACCGGGAAAGATTCTTTAAGAACAGAGGAAGAAGGAGACGGATAGTGCTCACTCTCAGAGGCCAGAAGAACCCTGCCACTATGATTAGCCCAATCTCACTGAATCAAAATGAAGTACTAGGCAAAGTGAGTTCAGTGGCACATTCAAAATTGCAGCCAAGTAGGTTGTATGGCAGAAATACCAGGATACTTCAATATCATTTTTAAATTTCTAGATCAAAGGAGGAAAAATGAGATCATCTTCTTAGATGCTGATAAAGCATTTGATGAAATCATTCATTAAAAAATAAACATTTCAAGGAAAAACCTAGAGCAACTATCTTCTTTTACGGGGAGAGTTGAGGAGCATTCTCATTATGGAGAAAACGATAGAAAGGAGGCTCGGAGACTGTTGTCTTCACTTCAACCTTGTACTGGAGTTTCTAGCTAATGAGGAAAATAAAATATGTATGAATATTGGCAAAGAAGAAACAAGACTCTTGTTATTCGAGGATGATTTAGCTATCTACATAGAACACCCAGAGAATCTACAAACGTAATTAGTAAGAGTTCAGAAAAACTGCTGCATAAAAGATCAGTGCATTAAAAATAGCATTCCCTTATGCCACTAAAAACTACATGTATTTTTTTTAATATTCACAATAGCAAGAAATGAAGAAAAACAAACCTTTAAGATAATGAGTCATAAAACTAACAGTCAATGCACAAGACTTTAGGGAGACAATGACAAGCACAAACGGAAGTCCCGCGCAGTGTTCCATGAACAAGTGGATATATTGACTCTACTCATGGATGGGCTGACTCAAATTCAAAAAGAGGGTGAGTCTGTACAATTTAATCTATAAAGACTAGAGAATCTACGTGACATGTTGGGACCCCATTCCTAGCAGTGGCCGAGTGAGGACTGGGGCCCCATGCATCTTTCTTCTGACCTGCTCACCTTGTTCATAACTCGATGTCTTGTTGTTTCATTACAAATACTGAAGGCTCTGTCTAGATGGCAGAGTAAAAAATCTGGACTTGAGAATGGGGAATCAAGTTATTTTATGGAATAACCTTATTTTAAGTTTCTGTCAAAAATGCTAACAAGACAGCTAAAGGTCAGTTGTAAGCAGATCTCGAATTTATGCACACTTAACCTTTATTATCCAGGGATTGTATGTTCCTAACCACAGCAGTCAGTGAGTGATACTTTCAAGTGTAATAAATGAAAGAGAAATAATCCCTTGTTCTATAGCTTTGAACATTCCCACCTTCTGTCACCTGTCATAGAGTTAAAGGAATTTCTTAAAAATTTTAAAATTAGTGTTTTTTTTTAAACCAAGGGCACATAAAAGGAGCAAAATCTGTATTTAAATAAAAGTTTCTCTTTCCTTTATCATATCTCCAGATACTGCTAAAAACTGTATAATTTTGCCATAGGTAGAGAGGAGATACTTATATTTTGGGATAACAAGCATTAATCAAATTGAGAAGCAAAAGACATGATATACCTGAGAAGTCCAGCAGTTTTAGGAGTTGGGACACAGTTAAAAACAGATCATTTGCAGCTTTTACCACTGGTGTTAACTGCAAAACATGGCATTAATTTACAAGAACTCTCCGTGAACTAGATAATGTACTGTGAACCTCAATGCACTCAACCAAATCAGTAGAATTAAGGACATTTGCAAAGGATTAATTTAGGTGAAGTTCATGTCATGAAGCAATTTTTAAGAAGAAATTGTTACGAGGGCAATATTGGATGCCTTTTACATTGGCATATAATTTTGCTATGTACTTATCTTTCAGGGATTAGATACAAATTTATTAAAGTTCTTTAAAGTCATGAGTTCTTACACTTCTTAGTCCAATTTCACCTAAAATAAAACTAAAGCAAAAATTACAATGAAGAGCTTCTACTAGGCATAGTGCTGTGCTGAATGTCAAGGAGAGGTGGGGATATTAGTGGGTAGGAAAAAAGATGAGAAATAGGACTCACTTCCTGGATTCATATTTTAGTATTAGCAGTTTGTGGAAAGAATGGGTGACTGACACAGTGCCTTTGTGGAGAGCCGCTCGGGTCTGCAGTCAGGCAGAGGGGGGTTCAAACCCATCACTTGCATGTACAGGGTTCCATCATTTTCAAACTCTGTGACTGCTGGAAAGCTACTATGGCTTTCTGAGACTTAGTTTACTTTTTGTAAATGGATAGCTAATTCCCAGGGTTATCATGAAGGATTAAATGAGATAGCGTGTGCTAAATGATATTGATTCCTTCTATGCTCTGGAAAGAAAATAATACACTCACAAAAAAATTAAGTAAAATTTCAGTGTGGTGCATGATTAAATGCTAAATAAGGGTACACACCAAGGGCAAATAGGAGGAGGCCCTGGCATATAGGAAGTAGGGATACTTATGGGCTGGAGTCCACAGGACAGGTTTTATCAGGGAGGAGGATCTTGACAAGCCTTGCAAGATGGGAAGACATGAGTGCACCGAGCAAAGGCGTGCAAACAGGAATTGGGTACAACATGGTCAAGAGACAGTGCTTAGTTCAGTAATGGTGTCGGGGAGGCATGAAGGCGCCTTCTGTGTCCACTGTGTCTGGACGGATACTTCAGGCACGAGCAAAATAAAGATGGTTTTTAAGCAAGCAGCTGACAGGATTCAATGCCATTTAAGAGAGAATAGCCGGCACCTCTTCATCCTGCATAACTGAAACCTTATGCCCATGGAGCAGCATCGCCCTACTCCCCCCAGTTCCTAGGAACCACCATTCAACGTTCTACTTCAATGGGATGGACTATGCTAGATTCCTCCTAGAAGTGGAATCATCTGATATTTGTCCTTCTGTGTCAGGTCTACATGGTCACATATGGTAGGATTTCCCTCTTTCAACGTTTTGAGAAACCTCTGTATTGTTTTTCATAGCAGCTCCACCATTTTCTGTTCCTATCGACAGCACACAGCGTTCCCCTTTCTCTACATACTTGCCAACCCTTGTTACCTTTTGGTAAGACCTAGCCTAACAGTGGGGTGGTTTATCCCGCTGTGGTTTTTGTTTCCATTTCCCTGAGGATGAGCTAAAGTGATCACTTTTCATGCACCTGTTGAACAGTGTAGGTCTTTTTTGGATAACTGTCTATTCAAGTGTTTTGTCCATTTTTAAACAAGATTTATTTTGAGAGAGAGTGTGTGCCTGAGGGGAGGGTGAAGGGAGAGGGAGGGAGAATCTCGAGCAGACTCCCTGATGAACATGGACCCCCACACGGGCTCCATCTCACAACCCTGAGATCACGACCTGAACTGTAGGAGTTCCTTATATCTGTAATATTACATATGATATATATTTTGGATATTAGCCCCTTATCAGATAGCTTTGCAAATATTGCCTCCTGTTTCCTTGACTGCCTTTTCTTGTGTTGATCGTTTCCTTTGTGCTACAGAAGCTATTTAGCTTGATGTTGTTCTGTTTGTAGACTTATGCTTTGGTGATGTCATATTCAAGAAGTCATTGCCAATATCAATAATAAGAAGGCTTTCCCCTATGTTTTCTTCTAGGAGTTTTATAGCTTCGGGTTTACAAGGAAATTTGAACCATCACATGAAGGAAGGTCTATTTTTACCCCCTGGAAAGACAACGGTTGCTCTCTCTCTCCAAAGCTTGCATCATGCTAGGCGTGTACGCACTGGCCAACCTTCCAGTCTGCGAACCAGTTGTCATTCTCTGCAGCATGGCCAGGAGCAAGCCAGGGGACCTGGGGAGACCGTATGGTTAAAAATATCTCCCTAGCTCTATCAATTAAAACTCAATTAAATTTCTTTTTAAAAACAAAATACCTTTTGGCATGCTTCAGCTTACATACTGTTGGTATCTTGTGGTAAAACTAAAATTAGAAAATTGAATTGCTCCTCCCCAAGTGCTGAGAGAATTGGACTGTGTCCCTGGTAAAATGAGAAGAAAGGGAGGTAATTTGGGTGCCTGGAGGCTTCCAAGGACGTAGTCGTCAATGGAGGAGCCAATGTGGAAGGTTTCAGGCAAGATGCCACCAAACCACCGAAAAGCATATCAGCCAGACCGGTCATGGTTTAGCGTGTGGCAGGCAAGTTGCAAATGTGTGTCGTGGGTTCTTAGTACGAAGAGAGGCTCAACAGAGGAGCACAGAGGACTTTGGCTCGAGTCCTCACTCCTCGGTCCTTGGTGGATCACGCTACTCATCCCTCTCGGCCTCAGTCTGCTTCTCCTCAAAACAGGACGATACCAGGGCCCCTCTCCTAGGGAATGTTGGGAGTGAGAGCATGTCAGTAGCTCAGCCCCGTGCCTGCGGAACAGGGGCAACCTAGATGCGGGCTACAAGACAGCCGCCAAAGAGCCCTCTCTTGTTTTCATCAGGAGTCCCTCCTTGACAAACTTCAAGTGTCATCTACTTCCTCTGTATTTACCGTGTTCTTTACATTTTGATTTCTTCACTTTGTTCAGAGAAAAAAGGTCCTCTTTTAGCTATACCAACATTTTCTTAAACTATTCTGGTCCTGCTGTCATTTTGTCTAAAGTGATTGAAGAACAGAGGTCATTTGTGAAGGACACAGAACACAGAGCCGGGAGAGCTCACAGGTTAAAGCGGGGCACACATCAACGTCTGCCAGGGATTCGGGGGACTTTCAAGTAGGTCAGAATATCTTTATAGAAAATGACACCATCTTTTCTGAGTTTGTGTGGTAGAACAATAAATCTAGGGGATAAAAACATAAAACGCTGAAAATCTCATCTGAATTAAACTAACAAGGTACTTTATAAAATGTATTTTATTTCAGTATGACAATAAGGTAGTTTATAAAACAAAAACAAATACATACATTGACTGGTTAAATAAGAGCACATAAAATGACTGATACCGCATTTATCATCCAAAACCTCTGCCAATTTTTTAATGAAAAACTACTATCTGTCTCACAGAACCTCTGCTTTCAAGTTTAACCTTGAGCCACCTAACTAAGTGTAATTCTTTTATAGAAAGTGTGGTATTTAAAATAAAATTATTTTGACATTTTGGAATTGTATACCAATGATGCATATACAATCTGTATGCCAGGTTGTAATTCTGGAAATAGACACCTTAGATCCCAATATCAAAGCAGAGTTTTTAAAATGTCGCCATGCTTTCTTTGTCATAAGAAAGACTGAACTTCTTGGTATGTAGTATGAAGAGTATTTCCTTTAAGTCAGTGAAGGTTATAGAGAAAATTCAAAACCACATGGAGTGAAAGGGTCATTCTCATTCTCCTCATTACACGACTTGGGGATTCAGAGTCTCTCGTCTTAAAATAAACCCTGCCATTTCCACATCTGCTAAGACAGTTTTTTTAGTGAAGATCAAGCACTGCTATTCAGGGTGTCCTTTGCAATTCTGCTCTATCTGTAAATCCTTTATGTCACTATTCTCTGTGCTCCTGAGTTCTTTAGACTTTGGTCTTACTGCCTTTTGTTATTAATTTCCAATGGCCACCCGTTCAGATGGTGTAATGCCATCAGTTTCAGCTGCAACGAAGTGTATGAAGATATGTCTGCATGCTCCCTGCGGGGAGGGACAGGGCTCGGTTCACCACTGATACCTGGTACCGCCTGCCTTCTAGAAGTCTTAAAAATCCGCTGAATTAATGGGTTGTTTTCTGTTTGGGAGTAAATCAAATACTCTAAAGCAATGGTTGCTGACTACTTCCATCATCATAGAGCAAACATGGTCCACCAAGTAACTGATCTATTACAAGTTCCTAATAAAAACAGGATAGTTTCTGATTTTGATGAAGTCCCAAAAGTTCATTTTAACTTTTGTTTCCTTTGCCTTTGGAGACATATCTTGAAAGAAGTTGCTGTGGCTGATATCGAAGAGGTTACTGCCTATGTTCTTCTCTAGGATTCTGATGGATTCCTGCCTCATGTTGAGGTCTTTTATCCATTTTGAGTTGATCTTTGTGTACGGTGTAAGACAATGGTCGAGTTTCCTTCTTCTACATATAGCTGTCCAGTTTTCCCAGCACCATTTATTGAAGAGACTGTCTCTTTTCTACTGTATATTTTTTCCTGTTTTGTCAAAGATTATTTGACCATAGAGATGAGGGTCCATATCTGGGCTCTCTACTCTGTTCCACTGGTCTATGTGTCTGTTTTTATGCCAGTACCATGCTGTCTTGGTGATCATAGCTTTGTAATAAAGCTTGAAATCAGGTAATGTGATGCTCTCAGTTTTATTTTTGTTTTTCAACATTTCCTTAGCAATTCAGGGTCTCTTCTGATTCCATACAAATTTTTGGATTATTTGCTCCAGCTCTCTGAAAATTACCGGTGGAATTTTTATTGGAATGGCATTAAAAGTATAGATTGCTCTAGGTAGTATAGACATCTTAACAATGTTTATTCTTCCGATCCAAGAGCATGGAATGGTCTTCCATCTTTTTGTGTCTTCTTCAATTTCTTTTATGAGTGTTCTATAGTTCCTCGAGTACATATCCTTTACCTCTTTGGTTAGGTTTATTCCCAGGTATCTTATGGTTCTTGGTGCTATAGTAAATGGAATCGATTCTCTAATTTCCCTTTCTGTATTTTCATTGTTAGTGTATAAGAAAGCCACTGATTTCTGCACATTGACTTTGTATCCTGCCACGTTGCTGAACTGTTGTATGAGTTGTAGTAGTTTGCGGGTGGAGTCTTTTGGATTTTCCATATAAAGAATCATGTCATCTGCAAAGAGAGAGTTTGATTTCTTCATTGCCAATTTGGATACCTTTTATTTCTCTTTATTGTCTGATTGCTGTTTGCTAGGACTTCTAATACTATGTTGAACAAAAGTGGTGAGAGTCGGCATCCTTGTCGTTTTCCTGATCTCAACGGGAAGGCTGCAAGCTTTTTCCCATTGAGGATGATATTTGCTGTGGGTCTTTCATAGATAGATTTTATGAAGTTCAGGAAAGTTCCCTCTATCCCTATACTTTGAAGCATTTTAATAAAGCTTCCCTATGACCCTGCAATTGCACTACTGGGTATTTACCCCAAAGATACAGATGTCGTGAAAAGAAGGGCCATCTGTACCCCAATGTTTATAGCAGCAATGGCCACAGTCACCAAACTGTGGAAAGAACCTAGATGCCCTTCCACGGACGAATGGATAAGGAAGATGTGATCCATATACACTATGGAGTTTGATGCCTCCATCAGAAAGAATGAATACCCAACTTTTGTAGCAACATGGACGGGACTGGAAGAGTTACGCTGAGTGAAATAAGTCAAGCAGAGAGAGTCAATTATCATATGGTTTCACTTATTTGTGGAGTATAACAAATAGCATGGAGGACAAGGGGAGATGGAGAGGAGAAGGGAGTTGGGGGAAATTGGAAGGGGAGGTGAACCATGAGACACTATGGACTCCAAAACTATCTGAGGGTTTTGAAGGGGTGGGGGGTGCGAGGTTGGGGGAATCAGGTGGTGGGTATTTGAGAGGGCACAGATTGCATAGAGCACTGGGTGTGGTGAAAAACAATGAATACTGTTACGCTGAAAATAAATTAAAAAAAAATAAATAAAAAACAACAAAAAAAATAGGATAGTTTCATATCAGGCACGTAGGAGCCATGATTTTACTGTCAAACTTCAAGAAATCTAATGTGTTCAAGTGATCTCAGTTTCCACAGAACATGGCTTTGCGCCCAGCTCAGGAAGCTCTTTTGTTCTTTCTTGGCGAAATAAGCATGGCAGAGCAACTCTGACTGTAGGGATGCCTTTAGGAGCACACTCGTTTTGCTGACCATATCTGTTTACATTCTGCCACCATCTCTGAATTCTGAGCTCTGGGTGCCATGACCCACCCATTTCCTCTGGTCTGTAACGTTAATTCCTGGTGCATAGGCCATTGCCTATTTGTGGAGTGAATTAATCAAGAAGCATATTCTCAAATGATCCCTCAACACTACTCTCTTTTCTGTTTTGTCCATTCTTCAGATATTAATATTAATTAATATTTATAATTTATATATAATTTATATTAATATTAATATAAATATTTAAAAATATTCCATCCATACCACTTATCTTTGAAATGTCCATCACTAAATGTATCCAGGGTATATCCTAAATTCTTCACCATGGTAAAGAATCTGTACCCAAATTCCCTTCCTAGCTTAATGTTCTGACATTTTGTTCCCACAATCTAAGTTCCAATGATACCAAAGATCTTACTCTTTTGAATATGTTCTACTTCCTTAGAGCACTTTTCCATTTTGCTACTTATTTATTCTTTATGAAATTTTACTAATGCTGCAGCTTTTTCATCTATTGGTAGTGAGAAGTGTAGACTTCGGAGCATGAATCTCAATCCTGCTTCTGACTCTGCCTCTACATACCGGCATGCCCTTGGGCAAGTCACTTCAGTGTCTTCATTAAAATGGGGATCATAACGGTATACACATCAACTGTCTGTTGTGAATAATATATTCATTTATTCATGCAAACCATCTAGAACTGTGCCAGGTACATGTTAATCATTATTATCAGTTTGCTCTACTGCAATAGCATCGGACACATATTACAATTACATGGGTAATTACTAAAAGTGTGCTCAAATATTGACTTACTTAGTAATATGAACTAGATCTCCTCTTGCCTTTTTAGGTGGAGTAGGGAAGCAGGAGGCAGGAGGAAAGTGAGGAACAGGGAAGGAGGGGCTCCTGGGTGGCTCAGTCAGCTAAGCGCAGGGGAGAGGGGAGGTGAAGAGCAAATCGTCAGCATTAGAGCCCCGCAATCTCCACTCCGGATGGAAGCCCTGTGTGTGTATGCAGGTGTGTGATAAACAACTAGAAAAGGTTGAGAGACATCCTATGGTTCCTGAGCATAATGGGGAAGGATCGTGGTTGGTTACTATACTTGGGTTCTTGGGACATCACCCGGAGAAGTAAATCATAACAGAGACTGAAGGTGACGAGTCAAAGCTCAGACATCAGACAGGTCAGTAGACACAGGTGAATCTCGCCCAGACATCAGACAGGTCAGTAGACACAGGTGAATCTCGCCAGCACCCTTGTGCACGGAGCTTCATACCCAGCCAGCCACTAAGCTTCAGAAGCAGCCGCCTAGCGTCATAGAAAATACCAAGAACACATTCCCACTCTAGATCGCTCCACAACAGGCACAAGGACAAAGGCCCACACCCAAGAACCTTGGGAAATGACTTTGCTTTTCTGAGAAAGTGAAAAGACAAAGGCAACATGAGATTGATCGCAGACGCTCTATTCGGCCTGCATGCGGCCCCCTAAACCTCCCTGCACACCCAGGTGACGCCAAATGGGAAGGAGAGAAGGAGTGAGGGCGAATGAAACACTTGGATGGGGGCAGTTCCGAACGTTTGTCTTGCCCTCTTCTCTCACCTCCTAGATCTCATGATGGAAATGGAATGTTAAAGGCAAGAAATAAACAGTTATAGACAATAAGGGGTTTCCCGTAGGCTGCCTAGGGCGCACATAGGACACCTTTATTCCCATCACCATGCAGTACCTCTCCACGTAAGTGTGAATGCACATTTGCACACACACATTTATACTCTGCCTCTCTTGTTTGGTCTGTCTTTATGCCTGTGCTGTGTCTACCCAGAGTTAGCGTGTCACAGGGTCTGTCCCATAGACCTGGATGGATGAACGGATGGACGAATGGATGGGTGGAAAAACGAATAAATAAATGAATGAATAAACTGTTCTTTAGTTAATTTACTCCACCCTCTCTGGATCAAATGTCCTTTATTTTAGGGTGTTTTTCTGGGAATTTCTACAATATGTCAAGCAAGTATTGGCTTCAGACCTCCTGGATTTAGTCATCTGGGAGCAACATGTCATTTTGCATGACTTTAAATCATTCATTTCAATCCCCTTTTGATTCACAAGTGAGAACCAGAATTCCATTTAGGGTAAAATGACTTGCCCAAAGGCAGAAAGTGATTGAATTGTCCACTCATCAATCCTAACTTATTTAGGCTCATTGTTCTTTTCTCAACTGAAAGGGACATTTGATTTCATTTAGTCTCCTGCACTTTTAGTTCATGATATGTGTCAAACAAGGCCCAGATTATTAGGGCCATTAGATCCTGCCTCCATCCAGGGTTACGCGTTATGACCCACAATACGCAACCCAGCAGTTTCCAGAATGCCGTTGTTTGTTAGATCCAGCAGAGTGTACAGTCCATGCACAACTCTCTTAAAGGCCTGGAACCGTGGGAAAGAGGAGAAATAAAGAATCCCTTCATGCTAACTCCTGGTAGTATAGATGGTTTTTATACAGAAAGACAAAATGATAGAAAAGGAAAAAGTAAAACGAAATAAGTTTGAAAGTGCTTCAGATAGTTAAGTCTTGCAATGTACCATTAGCATTAGCAATTAATTTTAGTAGATCGATTCAGCAAATTTGAGCAGATTGATTTAGCAAATTAAAATATTAATCATGTCATTACATTATGATTGGAATACAGCATTGCCCAAAGTAACTAAAATTAATATCATTAATGATGGTAGAAACTATGTCTTTACTGTCATTGCTCCCAGTGGCATGCTGTGAATGTGTAACAGCTGGCTCTCAGGGGAGGGGAACTCAGAGGAATAGTGTTTGTTGATTTTTGTGCTGTGCAAACTCCCACCATAGCAAGTTTCAAGCTACCAAGTTGAAATCACTGGAAATGGAATTGGTAGAGAAGCATGTGATCTGCTCTCACAAGCCACAGGAAACTTTTTGTTGTTACTTACTGTATTGTAATAGAATTTTGACAGATAGAAAGAGATTTCTTGGGGCGCCTGGGTGGCTCAGGGGGTTAAGCGTCTGCCTTCTGCCTCGATCATGGTCCCAGGGTCCTGGGATCGAGCCCTGAGTCGGCTCTGCTCAGCCCTGCTTCTCCCTCTCCTTCTGCCTGCCGTACCCCTGCTTGTTCTCCCTCTCTCTGTGTGTCAAATAAATACAGAAAATCTTAAAAAAAAAAAAAAAAAAAGAAAAGAAAAGAAATATTTCTCACATAGTGTATATAACATGACTTGATTGCCCTGTGGAACCACAGGGTTCAAACTGTCTCTGGACTGCTCTGAAACTCTGACCACAGTCCCGGTTCACTGTAACAGTGACACATATGTGATTCTGGTGATGCGTTTTATATCAGACGAGAGGTCACCCCTTTCATTCTGAAGGAAGTAAAAAGAAATAGGAAAGTGTAGACCAAGAAATGAATAGAATGGTTCATTTTACTAAAGCTATTGAAACTCATTTTCCTCCTAGTTTTACAAAATCTCTAGCATCATTTACATAATTTTTTTCCTTTCACTTGTTCAAAATTACTTTCCTCCCACACCCCCTCTCCCCACTTATAGCTGCAAGGTCTGAAGATATGACCAACAAATACCTAGTTGTATCAAAAAGTTTGTTCAGTGGCATGAATGAAAAAGTCCCAAGTTAGGGCAGCTTCACGGTTGCTTAAATGAGTTGTTCAAAATACCAAAGAGCCAGAGTATTTCCAGCTCTATGGCCTCTATCAGGGCTCAACTGAATCCCCTCCTGATCACAAAATGGCTGCAAAACCTCCAAATATCACCAACAAGCAGAAAAATAAACTAGTTTATAAAAACTCAGAAGCAGAAAATACAAACTAATTTTTCTTTTTACCTATTTTTAACATTTAAGAAAATTCTCTTTGAATCACTTCCTCTCCTTTTGCCCCTACAGAATTAAGTAAAAATCTCCTTAAGCAAAACAATCTAAATCACTAGCAATGCAACTATATTTATCACAACTGCCTCTTACTATTTTTGTCCATCCATTGGTGATAAAAGAGAGAGATTAGCTGGCAAAGTCACATTTTAAAAAGGTCAATTATAGACAGAACCTAAAGAATTAAAAGATAGTCATAAATAGATCATATATATTCAGAGAAGACAGCTTGAAATGGTCTGTGCATTAGCTTCCTAGAGCTGCTATAACAACTTATAAATTTATTTTATTTCTGGAGGTTAGAAGTCCAAAATGTGGGTTCTTAAAAAGATTTTATTTTTATTTATTTGAGAGGATGAGCAAGAGAGAGAGCGAGCGAGCGCACAACTCGGGGAGAGGCAGAGAGAGAGGGAGAAGCAGACCCCCCACTGAGCAGAGAGCCCGATGCGGGGCTCCATCCCAGGACCTTGAGATCATGATCCAAGCCAAAGGCAGACGCTTAACTGACTGAGCCACCCAGGCAACCCCAAAATGTGTCTTAAAGACTAAAATTCAGGTGTTAGCAGAGCTGTACTGGTTCTGAAAGAATGTTTCCTTGTCTTTTCTACTTCCAGAAGCTGCTAGCATTTCTTGGCTTCCTCGCTTCCTCTCTTCTTCCCTTCCTCCCTCCTTCAAAGCCCGTCCTCCCACCGCCGCTCCCATTAACACGTCCCTCTAAACTTGACCTTCTTGCCTCCCTTTTATAGGGACCAATCACTGTGCTCACCGAGTTCACCTGAATCTAGGACAATCTCTCTACCTCAAGACCCTTACATGTGTCACATAGGGAACATATTCACAGACTCTGGGGATTAGGACACCCACAGTTTCTTTGGGGGCCACTATTCAGCTTACTTCCGTTGAGGGTTATAAAGCAACACTCCTAACAACCCTATAAGAAAATGATGACATCACTTCCAGAGCGAGACTTGAAGTTGGAGTGACTGAACTAGACACAAGAAAAATAACTGAGATCATTGCATCCTTCCTCTTTGCATGCACACGGCCTGATAGATTTATAATTTTATATTAAGGAAAGCACTACCGATATCCTTATATTAATGATGGTACTTCCAATAATTTAAACTTTATACAAAAAATAGAATTTTTATCAGTTAATTACATTTAAAATATTGTGGATGTGGAGTTTTCCTCCGCAGCGGAGCGGAGAAGAGTGGTGGAATGAGCGCCACCCAAACAGGTGCCCGGGCCCCGCTCTCTCCCAGGCCTGCTTGATTCTAAGGGATCTTCAGCATCTAAGCATTCTAATGGTTGTATCGGGACTTGCATTTTACGCTGCCCTCTGTCTGCCAACGGAGGGGAAAAATGATCAAAATCTGGAAGATGTGCACTAAGTTCTAGAATGTCCCCAGGGTGCCACTAAATACATGGAAACCTTGTATGATTTTGATAAAGGAACTTTTAGGCTAAAAGAAACAAAATCACAAAGGCCTAAAAAAAATTGAAAACCATAAAAGGAGAGGTTCTCAAGAGGCTGTGACATTTAGATATGGGCTCCACACTAGACAGTCTTATAAAATAGACTCCTTTCAATTAGGTATAATTTAATTTCTTCTAATTATAATTTCCTGGCTCATGGGACAGAAACTAGACTTATTTCCACTTCCTTAGGGGTTTACCACTGGATTCTTTCTCTCAGCCTTCTCTGAGGGCTTGGCTGACCATGACTGCCTTCTAGACAGTTCAGCGTGGGAGCAAGTGACAGGAGGCCTCTCCAGGGCTCTTGTGTGGTCCTCCTGTGGAGGTCCTTGTGTGGTTTTCATGCTCTTATGTCTTCATTTAACTCGGGACAGAGGGGCAAAGGGAGTGTGGAAGCCAGAGAAAGATAGTAGGAGCAGAGATGGGAGCAGAGATTGGCCAAACCACTAAACACACATCTATTTACCCATTTACGTAAATGAGAAAATAAGTCACTGCTGCTCACAAGGCAAAGCTCATCACAATTTCATGTGAATGTGAATGTTGTGAGATGAATGCCGGCTTCCTTCCCACTTCGCTTTGTCATCTCATGACTGGCCACGAACAGCGTGGAGCAACCTTGATGGAGGTTACCTCTGGACTGTTCTCTGCTGAACCTGACACGCTATCTTCTAGGGGGGAAAATCCAGGAGGTCCCTGTGTCACGGTGAAGTTGGGTTATTATATCTTATGGAGACTGAATGACAGGAATTAAGGAGCTGACATTCTAACACACTATATTAGGAGGTTTTATTCATAGGAGGTTAAAAAAGTACACCAAGAATCACCTTGAAAGTGTTCCCATAACATAGACAAGGGGCATTAAATTAATTCTAGAAATTCAGCTGAGATTTTGAAATAATGATTGTAAGGTAGAAATGTTTCCAGATTTTACCCTACTTTTCAATTTACTTGCATCATTAAATATAGCACAATTTTCAGTGTGATGAACGTGATATTGTACAGAAATTAGATCTCGGTATTGAAAGATGAAAAAAGCAAGAGCAGTCAGACATACCTTGAGAAAAAATGTTCTGCAAACCTCAGATAAATGCAGAGTGCCTGCAAGCAGGGTTGGTATGAAACAAATAGATGCAACCAGAGTCACTCTATTTCCAGCACAGATAAAAAATAAATTTCTCATCCTTAAATTACGTGCATTTTCATTTAAATCCACTGGAGCTTTTAAAGGAGGAAGGCACCTTTCACACAAACCCCGTGGGTTAATTATTCATCTTGAGGCTCTCTTTTGTAGGAAGTGGAGGAGGGTGCTGTTACTTATCCTGCAGTTTTGATGAGAAATGACCTACCTATCCCTTTCAGTAATTATTCAACACTATTGGACAACCTGTAGCAGACTTGTCCACAGGGGAAGATTCTGGATCATCCTAAATTTGCTGTGACATCTCTGTACCTGGTCCCTGTGTGCCCTGGCATGTGGCTCTTCCCTGAGGTTTCCAGCTGTGCAACGCTTCAGTCAGTCAACCAAAGCTTACTGAGCGTTCCCATGTGCTATAAACTAGATGCTCTTGGCATGGGATGGGCACAATCTCCTCTCCCCCAGAAGAGCTAACAGTTCAATGGAGAACAAAAACAAGTTAATGGATACTTACATGAGACAAGAGTCGGATGGAGGAAGCCTTGCCCACTGTCCTGCCAACAGGTAATTATAGCCCCCATAAATAACGGTAGGATTCTGATGTGCTTTAAACATTATAGAACACTGTTTTCTCAACTAGCACACATCTGGCTATGTGCTACCTCTTTCTCCATGGTATTATAACTGTTACTAATCATTTTATAAAATCGTTCTATCAAGGCAATGCAATAGCTAGAAAGATCACATTATAGATAATAGTAAGAGTTAAACTGCACCGGAATAATGTGTGGGAAAGTATAATATTCAATGATGTCTTTTATTACATAAACAAACTCCATTAACTGTAAAAATGGACAAGAGTGGCAGCTAGAATTGTAATTTTAAATATTCTCTATTATGTAAGTGTGAAATTAGCAGGGAGGAGGAAGGGCTTACTTGACCATTGTCTGGAGTGGAAGGCCATCAGCTGGCTAAATATATAAAATTTTTTCCTCTGGGTTTGAGTTTCTCAGTTCTTATACAAAGCTTCCAGTGAGATAAACCTTTATGTTGTTCCTCTTTATCAAACTGGTTTTAAAAAAAAGTCTTTCTGCTGTTAATTGTCTGAATTGGCCCTCCATCTGCACTTCCTGAAGAATCTCTGAGCTTTCACTTGGGCTCTTTGCATGAGTGTAGGGGATCCTCCCTGATACACGGCCCTTCCTAGGTGGTTGCTTCCCGGACCAACCCTGGAGGCTGCCGGGAAACGAACCAGAGGCCCCCTAACCCTGGGTGGGAACTAAAAACTCAGCACTGCCTGGTTTTCTTATCCACAAATCAAAGGCCAAGCCTCCAATTTGAACTTCAAGAGGAAAATCAATCCTAACTGCGCTGATTTTTTAATGCTCACAGCAAACTCCATCACATTTCACTCTCAAAATTACACAAAGTGATTTGCTTAAAATAGTGCTTTGTACTGAGCATCAGAGAATTACCGAAGACAGACAGAACTGCTTGGAAAGCTAAAGAGATGGTGTTAACTTTTTCATTGACTTCAAAACAAGATCAAGATGCTTTGTAACTATGCAATGAGTATAAATGAAAAGATGGAAAAAACATCACATTCCTCCCTTACCTCTTTATAGGACCTAAGTATTGAGGAAAAGGAAGCAGGAAATTATTTAAGCGAATTCCATGTCAATTCATTATAAGTAAATCATGACCCAGGACAAATCTAAAGCAATCTCATTATTCCTAAATCTCTGATTTGACACACAAATTTTTAAAATGTTGAAAACGGTGAGAAAAATGGCAAATAATCCACAAAAGTGTGGGTTCAGTGCTGCAGTTAATTCTATTACATATAATAATGGATGAATCAGTGGAGCAGGTAATTAGAATTGGCAGGCAGCCTACTTAGCTGGATTTCAGTGAGTTTGGGGACATTTGCCTTGGTGAGAAGTAAGTTCTACAAAGCTGCTCCACAGAGCATCCGACCCCACACCTTCCCCACCACAACCAGGAGGTCCCCAGCTGCTATGATCTCTTCTGGGTTATTCTTGAAATCTTGCCATGAGGTGTCTTCTCTCTCCTCAGGAAGGACTACCAGTACCTTCACCAGTGAGAGAATCACAAAACTGAAAGCCGGTAAGAACTCAGCTGGAGACAATGAACATTCTCTTGCTGAGTGACATAAGCAATTATGAAATAATCTATAATTATGAAATAATATGTTTATCTGTTTATTCAATCTGCTTCAAGTTCCATGACAGCAAGGACTTATTTTTCATTAATCCCAATTCTTCCTACAATGCACGTTATTACATAAACAAACCTAGTAGTTACTCAATGAATATTCAGTGAAAGTTACAATGAATAGATGGGTTTCTGATCCCATTCTTTTTGAAATGATTTGAGTCCATTTTCCTTCCTGCAACCAGTAGCAGGCCTTTATCTAGTTGGGCCAAACAGAATTCAGATGGCTGGAAGCAGCACTGTAGAAGAGCCTGCCAGCAGACCATCAGAAGTTGGTTGCACGTAACCATTCTTACGAAGTAAAAATTCTTCAAAGAGAAATTCAAATATTTAGGGGTATCAAAATGGATATTTATGAGATGCTGTTAGGATAACATTAAAAGTTACGAAAAGGAAACTCAGATTTTTGGCACATCGAAGAAGGAAACCTAACTCAGGATGACGGAAGACAGGCTCCCTCCAAGCAAGAAGGCAACCTCGGCGGAGCGGGCAGGAGAGGAAAGACGGGAGTGTTTGTGAATGTTGCCCTCAGGGAACTGCGGGCTTCAGGGTGGCCGAGGCTTAGGCTAGAAGGAGTGGGCATTATGAGAGATGAGCATGGACCCAGGGAAGGACCCAGGCTAAAAAGGTCTTTGTTAGCAGTTTCAATCTCATTAAGGAGGAAGTAGAAAGATGGTAATCGGGGGCTGAAAAAAGAGAATGAGAAATGAGATAATTAGAAGACAGACATACAAAGCATAAGTAGAAGGTTTACAGTGGGCGTGAAGAATTGCCCGTGATCAAGAAGAGCTCCAGTCTTCCACCTTCAGTACACGCTCACGCGCTGTCACGCAACCCAGATGGGGGGCAATGATGGAGGGCGGGTCTGCAACCGGGGCAAGGGGTGGGGGCATATGACAGCATGATTTCCATCATAGACGCGCCAAGTTCTGTGCACCACCCAAGTGAAGTGGAGATGACCAGGAGATAGCTGGACGAGTGAGCGGGGAACGTCTGAGTGAAATCTAGGTGGAGGTGACAGATCACCAGGGAGAGCATTTACAGTGCGCAGGAAGAGGCCCGAGGACCATATGCTGGGCGAGCAGAGGGAAGAACCCTTACAAGCATCCCAAAGAAAGTACAAGGCAGTGAGAGGATCAGACCGTGAAGCCACTGAGGGGAAGGCGCGGGCAGGACGGCAACTGAAGCCATGGGGATGACAACAAGGATCTGGAGGAGACAACCCGAGTTTGTTTTAGGCGTTTTGTCAGTTGAGGGTGACAGGAATGTTAGAGGCAGAGGACAGTAAAAAGCAGGCGTGACATTCTTTCTTCTTTCCCAATGTGACATTTTTAGAACAGTTGTACTACGAACCTTGGATGGCAAAATATTATTCAAAAGCAATGGACCTTTCAGAATAAAATACTGAAAAGGGGAAAAATTGTCTAGGTGATTTGTTATTCTTTACTAAATAAAAGGAAAAAGATGACTGTAAGTCAGAGCCAGGAAATAGCTAGACTGTGATCCTAATGCAGGCTGTTGGATTCAAGGCCAATGGTCTGTAGAATATCCACTGCTGAAACTGGTTTGGGTTCATTTCTATTAATTTCAATAAAAAGAACTTGTCTCTTAATTTATATATTTATGAATCAGATCGGAAGGACATGCATGGCTGGTTTTATTTTTATTGCTTTTATCAGGGTGACAAGGAATGAAGGATAGTTCAAGAGCAATTCCAAGTCGTGATTTTTTTTTTTTTAATAATTGTTCCACATCTCCATATGTTGTAGGATTTCTCCTCTTCCCCCATAACTGACAAGGTGACCGGTATATTCATATAAGAAATATTTTCACATTGATAAACAAGTTGTGCTAATTATCAAAACTGTTTTAATTAAATTTTGTAACAGCTGGCCTGTGCTCTTGGCATTCAGCCTTAAGATAGCACCATTCCCTGACCTGGTAGAGACTGGAAGTATGATGTTTTCTTTACGTTGTTATCCTGACAGTCTAAATGAAGGGCAACTTGTTTCTGAATAATTGTTTACCATAATTAGGATCCTCTAAGGATTTCTTTTTTTTGCCAATAAAAAAACATCTATCTTGCCAGAGGTATCTGAAATGGCCGTAGTCCTCACTTTGTTCTAGTTGAGGAGTTCTTGTTTATCTTGAGAAAATTCAGAGTTGAGGTTCCTAAGCTATTGCTTTTAGTACAGAGTCAGTATCTATAAGCAAAAGAGGAAAAATTCAAGAAATATGATAGTAGCATAGTTTTTTCTTTTTTTTTTTTTAAGATTTTATTTATTTCTTTGACAGAGACAGATCACAAGTAGGCAGAGAGGCAGGCAGAGGGACAGGGGGAAGCAGTCTCCCTGCCGAGCAGAGAGCCGGATGCGGGGCTTGATCCCAGAACCCTGAGATCATGACCTAAGCCAAAGGCAGAGGCTTTAACCCACTGAGCCACCCAGGCACTCCCAGCATAGTTTTGAATCTTTCCTAATCCTCTCATAAAAACAGAGAAAGCAACCAGGACAGCAAAGCTGAAGCTAAACTGTGTGCAAGGCACCTGGTGGCCCTTAGAATCAGCATGGGTGGGGTGAACAGTGAACAACTGGCATCAACAGCTGTGCAAGGCAAAGGGTGTCTCCTGACCCAAGGACTGGAACTACACCAGCAGATGCTGGAAGCAAAGGGGGCAACCTGTGAAGTCCACTCCAGTTAGGTGTTAGTGAGAGAGAGTCTGGAAGCATTCTTGAACCTAAAATATCCCCAGCTCCTTTCCAGTATAAAGCCCTCCACTGAGGAATAGAATCCAAATGGAGCAGAGCAGCACCAGACTAGAAGAGGAAAGGAAAGAGAATGTCTACCTAAAAGAAGGGCAAAGTAAGAGAGAAAACAGATCATAAAAAGTACAATGACATTTTTTAAATCACTTTGTAGAGATGGAAGAGGTAGTTCTAGAGCTGTGAAGCTAGAAAAGCTAACTTGATCAAACCCTCCTTTCTAAAAGGGTACAAAGATAGAAAACAATTGCCAAGTCCCATACTAAGTCATAATTTAAAAAAACAGACTAAGGAGCATAATAGTGTCTTTATAGATAATAAAAGCACCATAACAAGATATTTTCCTATATAAAAGAACTAATAAACTAATGTATCAAAACAAAATGGGTTTTAAGCGATTAAAGACTTTAAAAAAGTAGAATCAGAAAATAATTAAGAAATGAAGTGATAGAATTAAAAAAATTTTTAATGTAAGTAAATTTCAGAAATAAAGCCCAAATTGGGGGAAAATAAACAACCAAAAGAAAGAACAGTTACAGCAGATAATAGTTTAAGAAAAACAGAAGATGAAAAGGAGGAAATTTTTAAATAAAAAATAATTCACATTCATAGAATAATGTTTAGAGGGAGAGACAGATGAAGACAAGAAAACAGACTTAACCATAGACAAATTCCTGGAGAGGAAACCCAGAGCAGTAGAACAGACCATGTACTAAAATATTATAATTCAAGACAATGTTCCTTTAAAATAACAACTCAAAACTACATGTTGAGAGACAGAATCATATTCCCCAAAGAAGTAATCCTAAAAAACCAACACTGGGCCTTATTAAAAAAAAAAAAAATTACTAGGCCTAACCTAAAAAAAAAAAAAAAGCAAATAAATCCATGCAAAATTATGAGTTTGCTTATAAAATTTCTCATCATGATTTTTGACAATAATGCTTTATATAAGAAGAAATGGGTAAGTCAAGGGAAAAAAAATATGAGCCAAAGATTTTATACCTAGCCATAGTAAATTTCCAACACAAAGACTCAAATAAATCTATTAAGGAATATTCAGCATCTCAGGGAATATTGATCTCATGAATTCTTTCTAAGAACTCCATTGAAGAAAGAGCTCAGGCAACCAAATGTCTGGAGACGTACTGCCGTAAGGATTGGGCATGAGGATTAGATAAATATTTACCTGTCAAACTAGGAGTAGGAGTAAGTGATAGTTATAGGGAAAAAAGAGTGTTATGTAATGGCTATATGCTTTGGCAACATGGTACAGCATAAGTGTAAAAAATGGGAAAGCACTGAAAAATAGATAAACTTGCTGATTGCGCTATGGCTGTCACATAAAGGAATAGTACTCCAAATTAGATGCTGCGTGTAACAAGTAATATACAGAACCCTGAATTTGACTGTTACTCTTGTACTTAATACAGTGTCAGGTGAAAAAGAGGATGAAAATAGACATTTGAAAAGTAGAAGTGAAAAGAAACTCACTAATAAAATGTTTGCTAGGTTTAACAGAAAAAGAGGGAAAAATGTAAAAATGATCCAGAATTACAAAAAGTGGTAAGTCTCTCCTCAATTACATTTCATTCTCTCTTCAAAATAATACCACCTCTATTTTAATCAGTCTTCTATCAATTTCAATGACAACATAGACAGAATGTTTTCTTGTTTTTTAGATTTGCTACATTAAATTTTTAAATTCAGGTGGTCAGGATGCAGGCCATTTCTTACTTATGAAAGACAAATGCAGAAATAATAGAATTTTGTCTCTTTACTTTGGAATTTTAACCTCCTGTTAATGGCAAATATGAATTGAAGAAGGACACAAGTAAGACCCTTATTGCTTTGGAGACCTTTATTTAGACCACCTCATAATGACCTATATTGAATATCATAAATAATTGGTATTATTTATGTGAACACAAATTTAGGCACAATGAAACCCTGATTACAAACTCTGCTCTCAGAATTTCTTTTCCATGAAGCTGGAATTGATAGTTCACTCATGTTTATATTCATCATTGACTACCAATTTTTATGTACATAGTGAGTATGGACATAATAGCTCAATCATGATTTGTGGTAAGTTCATACTTTGATATGTTGATGTCTGTCAGATTTTAAAGTTTATTCAAATGACAGGCTCAACAGGATTAATATAGTGAAAAATAGACCAGAAGTAACCATTTGAAGCAAAACCCAACCAACCAAAGAGGACAAACGAAGAGTTCTCTTGGCCATGAGAAGTGTTCTAGATGATAAAAATTTTGAGTACATTTTAGGATCAAACATATTTTCTGATTTTAGTTTCATATTAGGGAAGATACCCAAAATACCAATAAATTTATATTGACCTATTCCTACTGACTTTATGAAATACTGTCCAAATATTTAAGTTTAATAGAAGAGAAAAGGAAAGGCCTAAATAACTTTGAAATTACTTCACAATACCCAGTATACATAAAGATAGTAGAACTTACAGTAATATGGAATTATAATATATTTCAACTCCTAAAATTTAAATTTATTGAAGTCAATCTAAATAGCTAGTGTATAGTTTTCAATTAAAAATAAACTTTGGCGGGGCGCCTGGGTGGCTCAGTGGGTTAAGCCGCTGCCTTCGGCTCAGGTCATGATCTCAGGGTCCCGGGATCGAGTCCCGCATCGGGCTCTCTGCTCGGCAGGGGGCCTGCTTCCCTCTCTCTCTCACTGCCTGCCTCTCTGTCTACTTGTGATTTCTCTCTGCCAAATGAATAAATAAAATCTTTAAAAAAAAATAAAAATAAAAAAAATAAAAATAAAAATAAACTTTGGCTTTTCTAGCTTTTCTATCAAATAAGAAAGGATGGAAATGCTGCCATTTTGTAATTTGCCTGTGTTTGTCATATTATTAAGAAAAATCATTAAATTCTTTAGGTAGTAGTTCTTCTTTTAATCTAAACCCCATATTCATCTTTAGAATCATCAATTAACAGAAACCTAATCAAGGTATTTTTTCAAGGATTTTACAAGTTTGTTATTGTAAAAATACTTCCAGTTCTATAAACAAGTTTGGCATCATTTTTTTCTGAATTAAGTGACTGAATCTGGTAGCAGACTTGAAGAATTAAAAAAAAAAAAAAGAAAGAAATTTACACTCTGGCTTTGATTCTTTCCCCACCATTTCTTCTCAATGCTACTAAAACAAAAAGACTAGAGATTTTTTTGGACTTGGACTTCCGTGAGTAGCTTTTCTACAGTCATCTCACTTCTCCCCTCACCCCAACACACAGTTATTGACTGAGGAACAAATTACATGTAGTCCATCCCTCTTTAAAAAAATTGTAAAAAAAAAAAAAAAAAAAAGGTATATAAGGGAAAAGTCAAATAACACTATCAGATTTTAAAGAAACAGGCAATAGAAGTTAACTGTTCAGTGACATCCAGAGAGTCTAGACACATCACCCTGGAGAAGATGTGCTCGTTTGCTGAAGGGCCCGTGGGCTTTGTCTTAGGGGTGATTCAGTCCTCTCATCAGATCTTCCTAGGATACCATCTGATGCCTCCCACAAAGCAATGTTCATCTTTTTAGTCTTATTTAATAAGAATGAAACAAGGAACATCAGATAAAAAGAAAAGAAACAGAGATATTGTATAGGTTATATCCTCTACCTTAGCCAACAATTCAACCAAGGAAAGGTTTATATAAAGTTACTCTGAGAGAGTATCATCACTAAGATGGCAACTTAGGTCATTACTTACTTTGCTACCCCTCACAAGAAGAGCAAGAAACATCTATTCAAGAGTAAAACACAACTGAGAGAATCCTAGGACACAATGGTGAAGCTGAAGTAGTCCCTACACCTCAAAGATTAGGAAAGTGTGCATTCAAAGGAAGAAAGAAGCAGCTACAGGTTGATAGCATTACCCCTCCCCCAGGCCAGCACCACGTGAAGAGATATCTCTTGAGCCTCTGGTTCCTCCAATGGAAAAGGAAAGCCCAGAGGGAATATCCAGCACAATAACATTGTGGGTCACTTTGTTGGAGTTTCTACTATGATCTTACACCATGAGGACTGTAGGAAAATCTGTAGTGCCTGCCCACTGGGAATTTGACTGTGACAGAGAAGGAGGTAGGGACTTAGAATAGCCAGTACCCAGATCTTGACAAACTGAGTTCATATCTGCAGTGCCCAAGTAGTAATCCCAACTGGAGGTATTGCTCATCTGCAGAACCAAGTCAGGGGTACACTCTGATCAGGGAACTGATCAGATCCTCAAAGAGGAGTACTACCAACCTCAGAACCCAGTTTGGTCATACATAGCCAAGGTACTGAGTACAGCCCACCCACTGTGGAGAGTGCCTGTTAACCGCATCCAAGCAGATGGGCTGGCATCAACAACTGGAAGCTATGTGGCCCAGGGGCACTGGAACCAAAAGGGGAATAAGCAAAATAGGTCACTCCCAGAGGAACATCTGTAATGGGTGGGGAGTCTTTCTGCCCTATGCACAGGCAAGGAGATTAATTCAGACATAAGACTGAGGGAAGCTCCAGCCCCTCCTAACTGTAGAGACTGTTTCAGAAATTGAGAGTAGTCTGGAGAGATCCCTCCCCTTCCTACCCAGGCAAGGGGGTTGAGACATAGCTTCACCTACACAGAGAGTGTCTTCCATCCCCATCTGACCAGAAGGGCTGGTGACAACTTCTGAACTTCTGAAAACTGTTTAGACCAGCAGTGCTAGAGCTGAGAGAAGGGGAGATAGAGCAAAAAGTCTGTAGGGCAAAGCCAGTGTCTTTGTCCTGCCAAGGAGCTTGGAATGAAATTTGGCTTGAGGTAAGAGAAGGAAGAGCTTTACCAGTTTTAGTGCTACTTCTCCTGCTGTGTCCAGGTAGGGAATCTAATTAATAGCTTCACTCATCTCTGAATATAGCCTTCAGCCTATCCGACCAGGTAACCTAACCAGAGCTCTGGGGAAACTGCATAGGCCATTCAAGTATAGTGGTACTTGAACAGAATCCAACTCCATGGCTTTTTCTGTCTGCAGAACAAAACTGGTGACCCCACCTGACCAGGAAATTCAATGCACACTAAAGCCCAATTTAGATCCCCAAACAACAAGCTGTATAGGCACTGGGATCTGGCTGGCTGCACTGCCAGGCCAGGGAAGCTAATTCAAAACCTCATCTACTACTGAATATAGTAATCAATCTTGATCATCTAGTAAACATGACCAGAAAATTCAAGCAACCACAGAGCCCATCCTACAGCCTCATTTGGGTAGGAAACTAGACTAGCAATCCTATCCAGCTGTTCTCAGCCACTGGTACATCTTCACCCTTGTTCATAGAGCTCAAACATTTGTCTCATCCCAAAATAGGCCATAATAACAGGCCCCATCTGGACAAAGACATAACCAGCTGATGTCCAGAAACTCAAACAAAGCTGACTGGTGAAAAACTGTCTCTGCCAATGCAGAGACATGTACAGATCCCAGTGTAAAGAATCAAGGATTTTGAAAAATCAGGTATTACACCATCAAAGGAAACTAATAAAGGTCCAGTGAGTGGCCCTAAAGAAATGAAGATCCAGGAGCCATTAAAGAGCTAGGAATAATCCTCTTAAGGAAGACTATGCACTGTAAAAAAAAAAAAATCACAGGCAACTAAATGAAATCAAGAAAACAAAGTATGGGCAAAATAAGAAGCTAAACAAAGAAACAGCAACCATCAAAAAACAAACAAAGAGACAAACAGAAATTCCTAGAGTTAAAAAATAAAATAACTGAACTGAGGAATTCAGAGAGGCTTTAAAACAGAACTCAGATATCTAGAAGAATCAGCAACATGGAGGACAGGATATTAGAAATTACTCGGTCAAAGGAGCAGAAAAGAAAAAAACAAACAAACAGTGAAGAAAACCTATAGGGGTTATAGGACACAATGAAAAGAAACATTATTTGCATTGTGGAAATTCTAGAAGGTGAAGAGAAAGAGAAAGGGACAGAAAATATATTATAAAGCAATAACTGTTGAAAACTTGAATCCAGGTAAATAATGGACATCCAGATCCATGATGCACAAAGGACTCCAAAGAGGTTGAATCTGAATAGGGCTAACTGAGACAAATTGTAATTAAATTGTCAAAAGTCAAAGGCAAAGAAGAATTTTAAAAGCAGCAAAAGGAAAGAGAGCAGTTACATACAAAGGAAAGCCCATAAGAATATTGGCAGATTTCTCAATAGAAAATTTTCAGGCCAGGAGAGAATGGGATGACGTATTCAAAATGTTGAAAGGAAATCAGTCAACCAAGAATTCTATACCTGCTGAGGCTGTCCTTCAGAAAAGAAAGTTTATGATAAAAACTTTCCTGAACAAATAAAAATTGAGGGAGTTCTTTACCACTAGACTGGACTTACAAGAAATGCTAAAGCGAATTCTTTGGATGGAAGTAAAAGAAAATAATTAACATCAATAAAAAAATACATAAAGGTAGCACAAGTCTCACTGGTAATGATAAATATGTAGTCATAATTAGATTCTGCAATATGGTAATAGTAGTACATATCTAACAACTCTAGTTTAAAAGTTTAAAAAAAAATCAGAGCAAAAATAACTACAAATATGGGGCACCTCGGTGGCTCAGTGGGTAAAGCCTCTGCCTTCAGCTCAGGTCAAGATCCCAGGACCTGGGATTGAGCCCCACATTGGGCTCTCTGCTCAGCAGGGAGCCTGCTTCCTCCTCTCTCTCTCTATCTGCCTGCCTCTCTGTCTACTTGTG
Organism: Mustela nivalis; assembly: GCF_964662115.1. Taxonomy (NCBI): domain Eukaryota; kingdom Metazoa; phylum Chordata; class Mammalia; order Carnivora; family Mustelidae; genus Mustela; species Mustela nivalis. Next base: position 5,125,441 of record NC_139024.1, on the reverse strand, counting down.
AGTTAGATCTGTCAAATAAATAAAATCTTTTTAAAAAATAACTATAAATACAATAATCTGTAATTAGTTACACAATATAAAGAAACAGATTATAAGAGCAATAGTCTAAGATGTGTGAGAGAGAAGTAAAAGTGCAAAACATGGGAATTCTAGTGAATAGAATTGAATACAGGATTACAAGTTTAAGATATTTTTTGTAACCACAATACAAAAATCTTGTAGTAATTACACTAAAGAATATCATAAAGATGGCAAAACATATTGATACCAAAGACAAGAGAGAGAAACAAGGAACGATGGATCTAGAAAACAATGAACAAAATGGCAATGGTAAGTGCTTATCTAACAGTAATTAAATGTAAATGGATTAAATTCTCCTATCAAAAGACACAGAATTGCTGAGTGGATTAAAAATGACACTAACAACAATCAACAATGTGCTGTCACATAAGACTCACTTCAGTCTTGAAGATACACATAGAATGATAGTGAAGGGATGGGAAAAGACATTTCAAGCAAATGGTAAAACAATAATAACAAAAGGCAGGAGGAATTCTACTATATCAAACAAAATAGACTGAATAATAAAAATGCTAAAAAGAGACAAAGAAGGTCATTATATATAATTAAAATAATAATAAAATAGCCATAAGAGACATAAACAGAACATTCTGTCCAACAACAGAATATGTATTCTTCCCAAGGGCACGTGGAATATTTTCTAGTCTAGACCATGTATTAGGCCACAAAACAAGACTTAACAAATTCAAGAGGACTGAAATCAAACATGTGGAAATTAAACAACACTCTCCTAAACAGCCAACGGATCAAAGAAGAAACTGAAAGAAGAAGAAACTGAGATAGGTGAAAATGGTGTGGTAGGTGAAAATGGAAACACAATACGCCAGAAATTATGGGATGAAGCAAAAGCAGTTTTAAGTGGGAAGTTCATTGCAATAAATGCCTACATTAAGAAGCAAGAAAGGTCTCAAGGAAACAGCTAACCTCTACACTTTAGGAAACCATACAAAGAACAAGTTGAGCCCAAACTCATCAAATAAAGATTAGAGCAGAAGTAAATGAAATAGGGAACAGTAATACAACAGAAAAGATTAGCTAAACTAAGAGCTGGTTCTTTTCAAAAGAAACAAAATTTAGAAATATTTATCTAGACTAACCAAGGAATAAAGAGAAAGGACCAAAATTAACCAGATTAAAACAGAAAAAGTTGACATTGCAACTGATACCACAAAAATTAAAAAGATCCCAAGAGCATACTGCGAACAACTATGTGCCAACAAACTCAACAATCTGGAAGAAATAAAAAATATTTAGAAACCTACAACTTAACTAAGACTGAATCAAGAAGAAACAGAAAATCTGAATGGACCAGTTACTAGTAAGAAGATTTAATCAGTAAGCAAAATCTCTAAATAAAGAAAAACTCAGAACCAGTGGCTTCATTGGTGAATTTTACCAAACACTTGAAGAATAATTAACACCAACCCTTTTCAAAAACTTTCAAAAATCAAAGAGGAGGGAACTCTCTTATTTGTGAAGTCAGTATTATCCTAATACCAAAACCAGAAAAGGTTACTACTAGAAAAGAAAACTATAGGTCAATATCCTTATCCTTTTTTTAAATTTTTTCAATATCCTTATCCTTTTTTTAAAAATTAATTAATTTATTTATTTTTTTTAGTCCTTTAATTTTTTATTTTTTATAAACATATATTTTTATCCCCAGGGGTACAGGTCTGTGAATCGCCAGATGTACACACTTCACAGCACTCACCAAAGCACATACCCTCCCCAATGTCCATAATCCCACCCCCTTCTCCCAACCTCCCTCCCCCCAGCAACCCTCAGTTTGTTTTGTGAGATTAAGAGTCACTTATGGTTTGTCTCCCTCCCAATTCCATCTTGTTTCATTGATTCTTTTTCTACCCACTTAAGCCCCCATGTTGCATCACCACTTCCTCATATCAGAGAGATCATATGATAGTTGTCTTTCTCCGCTTGACTTATTTCGCTAAGCATGATACGCTCTAGTTCCATCCATGTTGTCGCAAATGGCAAGATTTCATTTCTTTTGATGGCTGCATAGTATTCCATTGAGTATATATACCACATCTTCTTTATCCATTCATCTGTTGATGGACATCTAGGTTCTTTCCATAGTTTGGCTATTGTGAACATTGCTGCTATAAACATTCGGGTGTACGTGCCCCTTCGGATCACTACGTTTGTATCTTTAGTGTAAATACCCAGTAGTGTAATTGCTTGGTCATAGGGCAGTTCTATTTTCAACATTTTGAGGAATCTCCATGCTGTTTTCCACAGTGGTTGCACCCGCTTGCACTCCCACCAACAGTGTAGGAGGGTTCCCTTTTCTCCGCATCCTCGCCAGAATCTGTCATTTTTTAAAAATTTTTAAATTTATTTTTAATTAATTTTTTTTTAGTTGATAAATGCACACATCCCCCCCACGAGGGGGGTCAAGTGCCCATCGGCATGTATGAATGAATACGGGTGCAAAAAAACTCAATAAATAGTAGCAAACTGAATTAAGCAACACATTAAGGGGATCATTTACCATGATTAAATGAGATTTATCCCTGGGATCCAGGGATGATTCAACATAAACAAATCAAACAATGTGGTGAATTATATCAATAGAATGAAAGAAAATAAATATATGATTACTTCAATAATGGAAAAAAGGAATATTCTACAAAATTCAACATCCATTCAAGATAAAAATTCAACAAATTAGGCATAGAAGGAACATAACTCAACATAAAAAAGACCATCTATGACATGTCCACAGCTCACATAATGCTAAGTGGTGAAGGGTTGAAAGTTTTCCTCTAAGTTCAGGAATAAAACAAAGTGGCCCTTTTTCACCACTTCTAGTCAACATGATGTTGGAAGTCCAAGTTGGAACAATTAGGCAAGAAGAAAAATAAAAGGTATCAGAATTGAAAAGGAAGAAGGAAAATGGTCTCTATTTGCAAGTGACAAGATTTATATAAAGAAAATCCTAGGGAGGAATTACTATGTGAAATAATGGGGAGACCCTGAGCTTGCCTCTTCCTTTAAACACAGCTAGATCAACATCAGGTTATTTTAAAAACTAGGAAACTGATCTGAGAAATAAGAAAACAATTGCACAATTAGAGGGAGAGAATGTGGAAGATGAAAGGTCTGAAGATGAGAATTGAGGGAGAGAAAAACTGAGGTGCCATGAAGCAAAGGAAGCCCTTTTTGTGGAGAGAAATAGTCAGGGAGAGAGTGAGAGAGCGGAAGAGAGAGCAGTGTGTGGGGTTCATTCGAGACACCATGGTGTAGGGATCCTCCGGGTCACAGAAGGAGAGAACTCCCTTCCTGGAGTACATTTGGAACAGGGTACACTACCTCTCCAAGGACAAAAGGTCCGCTGGGCATTACTGAGCTGCTTTTCAATAGCAGAGGACAGAGGCACATACATAGGGCCGATAGCATGGTCACAGCTTTTTGCAGTATGCAGTCCTACAACTGCTTTTCTGGGACACAATGGTGCAAGGCACAGTGCTGTGAGGCTCTCCTCCAGGAGAGGAAAGCAGGTCAGTGCCTTCTGGATCATTTAAGTTTTGAAATTTTGAATCCCAGCTGCAGCCAGAGATAAAATACAGGAGGACTGTGGCACCAGACATGTCCACGATGGGGCACAGACTGGTTGAGGTCTGACAAAAGCCTGGGACACAGGAGAGACTGTTCATTTTTCTGTGAGGGCCTCCTGAATAGTGGGCACTGAAAGTCTCCTCCCCAGGGGTGAGAGGAAGGATGAAGAATTCTTCATCCCTCTTACCCACCTACCAGTACAGCTGGACTTCAGAAAGAAATACAGTGTCTTCAGGAGGGAGCTAGAGTTGCTTATACCAAACCACGCCCTCTGTGCCTGGCAGGTGTAGCTTTACTGGGGCATGTCTGACTATGAGCCAACACAGCAGGCCTCTTTCCCAGAGGACCAAAACTGGTCCCCCACATGTAGCAAGTCTACTAAACATAGAGTGTGCCAAAGCAACAGCTTTAACTCTGGTAGAAATAGGACCAGGCTTTCTTTTTTTAGAAATTTTTAAAAATTTTTAATTTAATTTAATTTCTTTTTTTCTTTGAAATCAGGCTTATAGTTTTTTGTTTATTGGTTTGTTTCCTTTTCATTTTCCTTCTTTCTTTTAATTTGGAAGCACGCTTATATGTGGCCTTTTCCTTTTCTCTTTCCTCGGATCAGTCTGCTTTAAAAATATGAGGTTTATCTTAATAAACAAATCAAAGTTCACCTACTTAAAGGTCTAAACACTCCCCATAGCAAGCAAGGAGGAACTCTTCAGAGAACAGACCTGTGGGAAAGAGGAGCCAAAACACAACAGTGGAGTGCCCACAACATACACCAGAAATACTTACTGAAGCACCAGGCCCTGGACAGTTAGGGTCCCTTCTTAAATAGTATTACCCTCAAGAGCAGGAAACATAACAAGCTTTCATAAAACCCAAAAGACAGAAACTTAGACAAAATGACAAGATGGAGAAATTCTCCCCAAAAAGAAAGATCAAGAAGAAATAACTGCCAGGGATTTGCTCAAAACAAATATAAGCATTTATAAGAATAAGAATAATAATTTAGAATAGCAGTCATAAGAATACTAGCTGGGTTTTAAAGAAGCATAGGAGACATCAGAGAAACCCTGGCTACAGGGGTAAAAGACTAGTCAGGACAAAATAAAAAATGCTATAACTGAGATGCAAAACTGACTGGATGTAATCACAATGAGGAAGAAAGAAAAAAAGGATCGAATAGGTGGTATATAAGGTAGAATTATGGAAAATACTTAAGCGGGAAAGAAGATTATTAGATCATGGATATAGACTCAGGGAACTCAGCAATTCACAAAGCCTAATAATATCCATATCATGGGAGTCCCAGAAGAAGAATGGGAAAAAAGGGCAGAAAGTTGATTTGAACAAATTCTCTAATCTCAGAAGGAAACAGGTATTCAAGTCCAAGAGGCATAGAGAATTCCCTTCAAAATCAATAAAATCAGGTCAAAACCAAGTCATTTCATAGTGAAACTGGAAAAATACAGAGATAAAGACAGAATTCTGAAAGTAGCTAGGGACAAAAGATTCTTACACTACAAGGGTAGACACATGAGTTTAGCAGCAAATCTGTCCACAGAGACTTGGCAGGCTGGAATATAGTGGTATTCAACATGGTAAATGGGAAAAATATGATATCTATGATATCTAGACACAATATCTGGACAGAATATGATATCTAGCAAGGCTGTCATTCAGAATAGGAGGAGAGATAAAGAGTTTCCAAGACAAGCAAAAACTAAAGGAGTTCATGAACACTAAACCAGCTTTGCAAGAAATATTAAAGGGCACACTTTGAGCAGGAAAGAGAAACCTAAAGCAACAAAAACTAGAAAGGAACAGAGACGATCTATAGGACCAGTGACTTTACAGGTTATATAAGGACACAAATTCCTATCTATCAATAATTAATCTGAACATAAATGGACTCAATGATCTAATCAAAATACATAGACTATCAGGATGGATTAAAAAAAAAAACCACCAAGACCTATCAATATGCTGCTTATAAGAGACTCATTTTACACCCAAGGCATCTCCAGACTGAAAGTGAGGGGGTGGAGAACCATCTACCATGCTAATAAACATCAAAAGAAACCTGGAGTAGGCATACCTATTTCAGACAAACTAGATTTAAAACCAAAGATTGTAATAAGAAATGAGGATAGGCACTATGTCATAATAAAAAACAAGAAGATTTACCACTTGTAAATATTTCTGGCCCCAACTTTGGAGCAGCCAAATATATAAAACAATTATAATTAACAGAGTTAAAGAAACTCACTGATAATAATACAGTAATGGTAGAGGACTTTAACATCCCACTCACAGCAATGGGTGAATCATCTAAGCAGAAGAACAATAAGGAAACAATGGCTTTGAATAACACACCAGAGGAGATGGACTTAACAGATACATTCAGAGCATTTCATCCTAAAGTAGTAGAATACATAGTCTTTTAGAGTGCATATGGAACATTCTCTAGAATAGATCACATACAGGGTCACAGATCCAGTACTCAACCAGTACAAAAATATTTAGATCATTCCATGCATATTTTCAGACCACAACACTAAAAAACTTGAAGTCAACCACAAGAAAAAATTTGGAAAAACCCCAAATACATGGAGGTTAACGAAATAAAATTCTACTAAAAAATGAATGGATTAGTCAGAAAATTAAAGAAAAAAATTTAAAAACATACATGGAAGTGAATGAAAGAAAAACAGGACAGACCAAAACCTTTGGGACATAGCAAAGGCAGTCCTAAGAGCAATAGTAGGACTTCCTCAAGAAGAAGCAAGAAAAGTCTCAAATACACAACCTGATCTTACACCAACAGGAGCTGGAGAAAGAACAGCAAATAGACTAAGACCTGAAGAGGAAGGGAAAATAGTTAAGATTAGAGCAGAAATAAATGATATAAAAATTTTTAAAAAGCAGAAAAGATCAATGAAACTAGAAAGAATTAACAAATTGATACACTCCTAACCAGAGTTATCAAAAAGAAAAGAGAAAGGACCCAAATAAATGAGAGAGGAGAGATCACAACCAACACTGAATAAATTCAAACAACTATAAGAGAATATTTATGAGCAATTGTATGCCAATACATTGTGTAGTACGAAAGAAATGGATACATTCCTTGAAAATATAAATTACCAAACTAAAACAGGAAGAAATCGAAAATTTGAACAGACCTATAATCAGCAAAGAAATTGAATTGGTAATCAAAAATCTCCCTACTAGCAAGAGTCCAGGGCCAGATGGCTTGCCAGGAAAATTCTACCAAACATTTAAAGAAAAATTAATACCTACTCTTCTGAAGTTGTTCCAAAATATAGAAAAAGGAGAAAAACTTCAAAAGTCATTCTACAAGGCCAGCATTACCTTGATTCCAAAATCTGACAAAGACCCCACTAAAAAGGAGAATTATAGACCAATATCCCTGATGAACATGGATGTAAAAATTCTCAACAAAATACTACCTAATTGAATTACAAAGATTATTCACCATGATCAGGTGGGATTTATTCCTGCGCTGCAGGGGTGGTTCAATATCCACAAATCAATCAACGTGATACACCACATTAATAAAAGAAAGGATAAGAACCATATGATCTTCCCAAAAGATGTAGAAGAAGTATTTGACAAAATACAGCATCCACTCTTGATTTAAAAAAAAAAAAAAAAAAAAAGTAAGGCTAGAAGGAAAATACCTCAACATCATAAATAGGCCATATATGAAAGACCCAAAGCTAATACCATCCTCAATGGGAAAAAAACAGAGATTTTCCCCTAAGGTCAGGAACATGACAAAGATGCCCACTCCTGCCACTGTTGTTCAACATAGTAGTAGAAGTCCTAGCCTCAGCAATCAGACAACAAAAAGAAATAAAAAGCATCCACATCAGCAGGAAAGAAGTCAAACTTTCACTCTTCACAGATGACATGATACTCTGTAGAAAACCGAAAGACTCCACCAAACAACTGCTAGAATTGATATAGGAATTCAGCAAGGTGGCAGGATATAAATAAAATCAATGTGAAGAACTCTGCTGTATTTCTATACACCAATAATAAAGTAACAGAAAGAGAAATTAAGGAATTTATCCCATTTGCAATTGCACCAAAACCCATAAAAAAACAATCAGCATTTTTCACAGAGCTCGAAACAATCCTAAAATTTGTATGGAACCACAAAAGACCCTGAATAGCCAAAGTAACGTTGAGAGAGAAAAGCAAAATAGGAAACATCACAATCCCAGACTTCAAACTGTATTACTAAGATGAAATTATCAAGACAGAATGGTCCTGACATAAAAACAGACACATAGATCAATAGACTAGAATAGGGAATGCAGAAATGGACCCAAGTTCATTGTCAACTGATCTTTGACAAAGCAGGAAAGAATATCCAGTGGAAAAAGACAGTCTCTTCAACAAATGGTGTCAGGAAAAGTGGACAGCAATATGCAGAAGATTGAAACTAGACTACTTTCTTACACCATACACAAAAATACATTTAAAATAGATGTAAGACCTAAATGCATCAAAATCCTAGAGGAGAACACAGGCAGCAACACCTTGGACTTCAGCCACAGCAACTTCTTACTTTACATGTCTCCAGAGGCAAGGGAAACAAAAGCAAAAATGAGGAACTAGGACCTCATCAAGATGAAATGCTTCTGCACAGTAAAGGAAACAATGAACAGAACTAAAAGCAGCCTTCCAGAATGGGAGAAGATATTTGCAAATGACATATCTGATAAAGGGCTAGTATCCAGCATCTATAAAGAACTTACCAAATTAACACCCCCAAAAAATACATAATCCAGTTAAGAAATGGACAGAAGACATGAACAGACAATATACAAAGAGCCAACAGATACATGAAAAAATGCTCAATAGCAGTAAGCATCAGGGAAATACAAATCAAAACCATAATGAGACATCTCATTTCTGTCAGAATGGCTAAAATTAACAATTCAGGAAATGACATGCTGGCAAAATGTGAAGAAAGAGGAAAACTTTTGCACTGTTGATGGGAGTGTAAACTACTGCAGCCACTCTAGAAAACAGTTTAGAGTTTCCTCAAAAAGTTAAAAATAGGGGCACCTGGGTGGCTCAGTGTGTTAAAGCCTCTGCCTTCAGCTCAGTCATGATCTCAGGGTCCTGGGATCGAGCCCCACATCAGGTGCTCTGCTGGGCAGGTAGCCTGCCTCCCCTTCTCTCTCTGCTGGCCTCTCTGCCCACTCGTGATCTCTGTCTGTCAAATAAATAAATGAAATCTTAAAAAAAAAAAGTTAAAAATAGAACTACTCTGTGACCCAGAAATTGCACTACTAGGTATTTACCCAATGGATACAAAAGTACTGATTAGAAGGGCCACATGCATCCTTATGTTTAAAGAAGCATTATCAACAATATCCAAATTATGGAAAGAGCCCAATTGTCCACTCACTGATGAATGGATAAAAAAGATATGGTATATATATACTATATACAATGGAATGTTACTCAACCATCAAAAAGAATGAAATCTTGCCATTTTCAACAGCGCAGGTGGAGCTAGAGGCTGTTATGTTAAGAATAAGTCAGTCAGAGAAAGATAAAAATACTATATAATTACTTTAGGAAACGAAACAGATGAACATTAGGGGAAAAAAGAGAGGGATGCAGAACATAAGAGACTCTTAATGCTAGAGAACAAACTGGGGGTTGACAGAGGGGTTGTGGGTGGGAGAAGAGCAAGATGGTTGATGGGGATTAAGAAGGGCACCTGTAGGGGAGCCTGGGTGGCTCAGTGGGTTAAAGCCTCTGCCTTCGGCTCAGGTCATGATCTCAGGATCCTGGTATCAAGCCCCACATCAGGCTCTCTGTTTAGCGGGGAGCCTGCTTTCTCCTCTCTCACTGCCTACTTGTGATCTCTGTCAAATAAATAAATAAAATCTTAAAAAAAAAAAAAAAGAAGGGCACCTGTAATGAGCACTGGGTATTGTCTGTAAGTGATGAATCACCGAATTCCTTTCCTGAAACCGATATTACATTATATGTTAACTACCTAGAATTTAAATTAAAACCTGATACCAAAAAAAATGTATAAAAATTTAAAAAATAAATTTACACGGTGATGTATGTCAATTATTTCTTAATAAAACTGGGAAAAAAACAATGAAAATAATGAAGGTGACATAAAGACATTTTCAGATAAAAGAAGATTAGAAGGAGTAGATCTACACTACAAGAGATACAGAGGAAGAGGAAATTCTTCAAGATGATTGAAAAGATACCAGATGGATAACTTGGAACTTTGGAAAAGCAAGATAAACACTGGAAATGATATATATCTGAGTAAATGCAAAATTCTTTTTGTTTCTTTTTGCCATTTTCCTCTATTTCTTTATAAAATATATACTATTTAAAAATAATGTTTCAAAGTTGCAATGACTTAAATAACAATCATAATATAACTGTTAATCATTCAAATACATTGGAGATAACATTATTAAAATAGTTGAGTATAGATTTTCTATATTAGAAGATGATTTAACTTTTTATGCGCAGTGTCATGTCTAGAAATGTGGCATCATAATTCTTAATAATTAGAATACTGTCCAGAAATTATTGGCTTATTTTATGATGTGCAGCTGTTGTGGGATTTTATCAATTTATAAGCAAGTTTACAAAAGCTTATACTGCATTGCATTTCTTGTAACATAAAAGATAACTAAATAATTTACCTACCAAAAGATAAGTGCTTTATTGGTATATATTACCTAAAGTTTAAAAAATTTTCAACAATATAGATTGTTTGAATTGGAAATTTAGATTAGAAACAAAGAATTTTTAAAGAAATGTTAATTGAATATTATTTGAGTTTTTTTCAAAATACCATAAAATTCTAAGGAAGTATATATTACAAAATTTGTAATTACAAATTAATATGCAAAAACAGTGTATATTACAAAATATAGCAGAGATATGACAAAAGATGAGACATTACCCATGTGTTATTATCATTTCACTTAACTTTTCATAAGGTATGCTGCTTATTATTTTGGTTTTGATCCAAGTCAAGATTTGATCAAATAAAAAAAGCTAATTTTGAAGCAATTTTCTAATTAGCCCATTTCATAAGGTAAAAACTTTTTTATTCTATTTTTTCATTTTTATATGTAATTATTTAAATATGAACAATTAAAATACATCATCTTGATTTTAATATATTTTCAAATAGTGTGAACCATTAGATCTGGTGGATTTTTGACACCAGTGTGGCCCTCAAATAAATCTGTGGGTTAGGCTCAGGTTTGCACAGGCGGCTCCTGAGAGTCTGGTTGAAGTTCCTCTTCAACCTGACATCAGCTCGTTCTTAGGACAGCCTTCAAAGCGGACTCGTTTAAATACAGCTTCAGAAAGGGGAGACCACGCACACTAACAGAAGGTCAGCAGAAGCCCATGTGAGAAGCACACTGCAGTCCTTTGACACTGTCGTTGCCACACAAATGTTCTTCATACGCCACAGGGAAAATGTCATGCCAGATCCGATTACAGCACAACTTGGGCACTCCATTGTCCTAGGGCTGACATGGGTGTCATGGCGACCACAGGAGGTCACTTTAACTCACTACTGTCCACATTTTTGTCCACAGCAGCATTGTCCAAAACAATCTAATGTGAGCCATGAAAGCAAACTGCATGCATAACTTAACATTTTCTCATCAAATTAAAAAGTAAAAAAGAAACAAGTGAAATTAATATTATCAATGTATTTCCCTACACTCAACATGCAAAACGCTACCATTTCCACGCGATGTCTCTATAGGAGTTAGAGAGATGTTTCACATTCCTTCTTTCATATAAAGTCGGCAGAGTTTGGCTTGTGCCATGCTTGGCCATGCCTGCCCCATGTGCCTTTGTTCCCATTAGCCATGCATATGTATTGGTGACTGTGTTGGAAGCTTAAGTGTAGAGATTTAAAAAGACCGTAAAAGATTTGGTTTGTGAAATGAACATTTATGGAGTACCTGCTGTATACATGGCATTGTGCTGTGTATTCAAAAGTGTGCAAAGGTAAGCAAGAGATAAGCGGTGCATTCAGATGCTTATGCTTTTGTCAGGGAAATCGATGAGTAGTTACATAACCATTTCAGTCCTTTCTTCCTGCAAAGTTAGCACGTTGTAAGGCTGTAAACAGTACACAACACCACACAGCTTTCAGGGAAGACGCCCATTGGGGTCTGCCGCACAGAGCAAGTGAAATAGATAACTAAAATTCACATTCTACAGCTATAAGCATCCTGACAGCCCTTGTGTGAACCACCTGGGTTGAAGCTCATTCAGATTCCTTATCTAAAATATTACATATATTTATGGATACATTATTGGTCAATTTCAATTTTGAATTTCTGACTTTCTTGCCAGCTTGTCTCTGTGCTCCTCTATATGTGTTAATCTTGGCAGTACAGGTCACTTGCAAATCTAGTTCAAGATGTCGTCAGCTCTTACTGAGCAATAAAAAGCAAGACTTCATTTTCTAGCCTTGCAGATGCACAGTTTCACGTGATTGAACTTGAAATGTTACAAAAACAATGACATTCATAAATCTATTTTGTCTATGGGAAAAACATATTAAATTCCTTTTGCTCTTAAGATTAAGATCAAAGGAGCATAATATGTTAATTAGGATAACAAATACTAAACACACATATACCAAGAAGTATAAGCTTGCTTCTTGTCCTCATGAAAGAGACATTTACTTGTAGATGCTGGGATGGAACTTTTCTGCTATTCTTGGCATTTCCTTCCACGTGACCAGAGCTCAGCTAGTGTGATAACCTAGCCCTCCTCCTTAATCACTCTGTCCCAGAGATGAGGGAGTGATTGATTCTATTGGTGAAACTGGGAAGGATTAACTGGGTAGCTCTTAGCCACATCATTTCTAAATAGTGACCTTTCCTTGCAAGCGTGGGCACTTTCTTGGGCCTTGGTAAGGGTGTGGGGCCCAGAGGCCACATTTACATTTAACGATCTGCTCAACAAGGGCTCAGCAAGGCTGTGTTCTGGGCACCCTGCTGCGTAGGGTTCTTGTCCCTTAGTTGCTGGAGGGAGGAATATCCAGGGTATCTGAGGAAGGACCAGGGCAAGGCAGGGATAACTCTGGTGGGGAGAAGAAAGCTTAGGGTAGTGGCTAGTGAGAGTAGGTTGAAAGTATTTTCATATTTCATAGTCCATACTGGTGGATCATGGTGGAACATTGGACCTAGTGGGGACATTCAGGCTTTCATGTCTGTGTGGGGCTGTCAGGGTCTCCGTAGATTTTCAGCATTGTGAACAACTTCCAAACCCAGGCTGTTTAAGTGCACTACAAGGCTCAGGGTGTGAACTGTCCACATAGACTGCTGAGACTCTCCTCAGAGCAGGGGCCTCCTCTGGTTAATCAAAGGCTGGTGTTTAAACTCAGTGGTCAACATTCTGGCAAAGACGACATCCAAATGGCCAAAAGACACATGAAAAGGTGCTCAACCTCACTCGGCATCTGGGAAATACCATCAAAACCACAAGGAGATACTACCTCACACCAATCGGAATGGCTAAAATTAACAAGTCAGGGAATGACAGATGCTGGCGAGGATGCAGAGAAAGGGGAGCCCTCCTACACTGTTGGTGGGAAAGCAAGCTGGTGCAGCCACTCTGGAAAACAACATGGAGGTTCCTCAAAAAGTTGAAAATAGAGCTACCCTACAACCCAGCAATTGCACTACCGGGTATTTACCCCAAAGATACAAAAGTAGTCATCCGAAACCCGTGTTTATGGCAGCAATGTCCTCAATAGCCCAACTATGAAAAGAGCCCAGATGTCCATCGGCAGATGGATAAAGAAGACGTGGAGTATACACGTGCGCGTGCGTGCTTGCGCACACACACACACACACTCACGAATATTATGCAGCCATCAAAAATGAAATCTTGCCATCTGCAACAATGTGGGTGGAACTAGAAGATTTTATGCTAAGTGACATAAGTCAATCAGAGAAAGACAATTATATGTTCTCACTCGTATGTGGCATTTAAGAAACAAAGCATAGGATCATAGGGGAAGAGAGGAAAAAATGAAATAAGACAAAACCATAGAAGACTCTAAATCTTAGAAAACAAACTGAGGGTTGCTGGACGGGAGGGGGGTGAGGGGAGGGAGTCACTGGGTGACGGACATTGGGGAGGGCTGTGTGTTGTAATGAGCGCTGGGTGTTATAGAAGAGTGACGAATCACAGACCTGAGACATGTGATAATTATAGGTTAATTTTAAAAATAAAAAAACTAAAAAAATTTTTTTTTACTAAAAATAAAAAAAAAAATTGTGCAGGCAGGAGAATGTCCCTTCCCGTATTTCTTCCACGTGGTAAGAAGAGTCCCTTCCTGACCCCTTTCTTACCTGTCTCCTCCCCTTACCCACTCATCCCTAGGGGAGGTGAAGTAATTTCCCTGATCCATAAATTCGGGACCAATAATCTGCTCACGTCCAACACAGCTCCTCCATTTTCCACCTGAGAGGGGCTTGTGGTTTCCTCTCCTGCTTGTGGTTCCCTCTCCTCGCCTAGGCCGCGCACCCTGCTGGCCAGACTTGTCCCAGGGTCACTGCCGCTTAGTTCCGGGACTCCCCACTGTCTGTGTCTTCTGCACTCCTGATTCCGTTCACACAGCTCCACTTTGTCCTCCGATGGCCATCGCCACCATCGCCACCAAACGCTGTGACTTACTTATTAATGCTACTGTTTATCTGCAGGCTCGCCAGGGGAGCAAGCTGTTACATGCGTATCATTTCCTGGGCTGTCCTCCTGCCTAGAACAGTGCTTGAGACATCACAGGTGCTTCTTGTTGGTTGAAGGAATTCACAGTTTATTCAGAATTCTGCTGAGGAGAAGAGTGCTATTTATAAAGAAGTCAGAGATCTAAACTTTAAAGATGAGACATAAACAGAGAAAAGTAGCACAGCAAGACTCATCTAACAAAGATTGAAAGGATGTCACGGTGCACAAGATATGACGGCTTGTCTAAATAAAGACACCAAAAATACGTGCTTGGCTACGAAGAACAGTGGCTGCATGGGGCTGGTTGGGAAGAACAGGTTTTATGGAGGAGGGACTGCACTGATGGTTGAGGGCTTCGGACATGGGGGGTGCATTTAGGTCTGTTTTCCTCCGGACTTGTCACGGGAAACATCATCTACATGTAAACATGCTAATAAAACCATCAGCATGAACTCTTCATTTCTCGCTGCTGCTTCTGAGGGAATAATGTGAAAAACAAAACAACAAATAATGGATGTTGCTTTAGTAAAACTCTAGAGAAATCAGAACGTAGTATTTTGCTTTATTATCTCTGCAAAAAACAAATAACAGTTTGGTATCATCTAGTACGGGAAAACAGATTTGCTGTAGTGAATCACACTGCAATCCTTTGCTTTTTAAATTTAACTTACGAGCTCTGCTTCATAGCATTCACAGCATATTAGTGAAGGAATCAAAAAAATTTTTTTACTAGACAAAATGCTACTGACACCTTCAAAATGATCTCAAATCCCAAACTACTAAGACCACAAAGTTTAGTATCATTTTTTTGTTTTGAATATGTACATTTCTGTGTTTTCTACTAACACAAGCCCAGCTATGTAAATTACACAAATACATAAATGCCCAAATATAAAAATATCACATTTTACTTATATATTAGTATGTTTCATGTCACTGAAAAGAAAGAATATATAACCTTCAATTCTTTGTACTCACTGAAACTAAATTTCTTTTTTTAAAATGATAATCCATTACTAAAGGAAAAAGAACACAAATCTCAGAAAAATGAAATTTTACAATAATGATAAAACTTATACTTAAAGTTTTCCAGTAGCGTTTTAGGTGTAAGTTTGAAATTCTATTGCCAGGAATGATTAAGCCCCGGCTTCAAATGTGTAAGATTCTGCACGGCTTCCAGAGGTGTAAATAACTCCATCACAGCTGGTTAATCATCAATGGGACGTGCCACAGCATAGCTAATTAGTGCCTGCTCATCGTCTGAAGGAAGCAAGTGGCTAGCTGTGCTAATAATTTCCATAATTTGGATTGTCAAAGAAATCATGCTTAGATTAAAAATTCTGGAGGAGATCCACACAGGAGAGCAAAATCTTTTTCTAAAGACCACAGGAAGTAGATCTGAGCAAATTTTGAGGACTATTGTCTTTATTTTTATTGAAATCATTAAATGTAATGCACCACATTAATGCAATTTTAAATTTGAGATCCTAATAATATAAATTTCAGTGATGGAAAGTTTTACATTTTCAATGCTGAGTTCATTTTCTTTTAATATGGCATAATTTTATTTTATAGAATAAGATATAAAATGAGAGATTCGTACAGGACAAAGGACTTGGAAATATCTTACACTTTATTCCTATCTCTGCCACTAATTTCTTATTTATGGTCACATGATACAAATATCTCCAAGAATGAAATGTTTACTAAATGAATGAGCCTCGATAATACGTGAAGAACTATGCTAATGACTTAGATTTTGTTGCTATTGTCACATGGATGGACTTAATAGGTCTGTCCACACACTCTGTAGTCTTCTGCTTCATAGAATTTACTGAATGAAACACAGGATTCTACTCTCGCTCATAGTGATTTTGTCCCATATCTATACAAAAATGAGCAATAAAAGCCTTCTGGAGCAGGAAAGATTACTGGATATCAAACTGTCATGGCATTTTCTTTACTAACAGATAAAGAAACAGAAACAAGCCCAGGTAACGTGCTTTGCTCAAGGCTGAGCAACTAATCAAATAAAAAAACGAAAGCTAATTTGAAGTTCACTTCAGGAGCAAGTGGTTCCATGCTTCCGTCGTAGACGGACTCAACAGCTACCCTCTCAACATGACACATATGAGTGTTTAGCAGCTCATGAGCCTCTTTCATGTTTCCCAACCCAGACCTCTTTCCTGGGGTAGGTGAGAGCCTGCGCATCTCTCCTGGTGAAGGGAAGAGATGTACAGCCCCCCAGGTGTGTACGGTGCTAGGCCACCCCTCAGACAGCACAAATGGGTGTCAGTATCTCCTAGGAAATTCTTAGACTTGGTCTTGACTAAACTTAAGCCAAATTTAGTTACAATGGGAAACAGACTATCTTTTGTCCCCCTGTTATGCTGTGCACTGCTCCATGAGGACGGGGGAAGAGATCTATGCATGACATGGTGATGTACACATGACCCTCTTTTCACTGGAGTTCTCTACACCACCTCTTTCACACTGGTGGTGTAGACAACATGCAAAATAAAGCTCGTCGCAAGATCATATGTGATCTGAATGAGAGCCGGGTGGCTGAGATTCGGGGTCAATATGTTGTGATTCTGCTGTAGAAATGTTATGTTGGCTTTTATTTCAGAAGAGATACAGATAGAGAAGAAGTGCTGAGAAGGAACCTCACAGAAGTACTGTAGCGACCCATTTTTGAAGAACGGAGCACAATCTTCGGGCACGAGTGTGTGTATGTGTGTGTGACAGAGTGTATGTGTGAGGGAGTGTGTGTGTGTTGGAGGGAGCTATGGAAATCTGAGGACCTACATGGATAAAGGATCATGGAGGGAAGTGCAATGATTAAATTTTGGCCAAGTCCCCTTATGATCTCTGATGTGCCTCTGGAGGTTGTAAACTCAGAATAAAAACAATAAAGTTCGCCCAGGTGAGTCAGAGAGTTCGGATTCAGGAAGCTCTGAGAGAGGGGAGTTAAGGACACAATCGGTTGATCTGTGACACCCAGCTAAACTTCCACTGCCGGTTGCTGCCCTTCTGTGTCATGGGACCGAGACTCTCGGCTGCCCCGTGCCTCAGCTGCTTTGTTTGAGCTTGGTAAAGTGCCCCCAGGAAATTCTGGTTCAGTCTGAAACTCAGCAACTTCCAGGTATGACCAAGATGGAGAAAGAGGGACATGATTAACCCGTATACCTGAAATAACTAAAAAATATATGAAAATAAAAAATACATAAAAAATGAAATACATATGAAAATACATGAAACAATGGTCCTAAAGACATTGGACATTGGGTAATGAAGGACAGTGATCCCCGAGAGACAGGAAATGAATGAGGTAAGACTTGGGATTGCCCCCACTCAACGCCTGGAGGAAGTGTGCAGTCAGTGAAGCAAAGAGAACTCCGGTGTTCTCCCTGAGGTGGGGAGAC
This sequence comes from Mustela nivalis, assembly GCF_964662115.1. Taxonomy (NCBI): domain Eukaryota; kingdom Metazoa; phylum Chordata; class Mammalia; order Carnivora; family Mustelidae; genus Mustela; species Mustela nivalis. The sequence goes on along the minus strand of NC_139024.1, from coordinate 5,107,562 downwards.
AGAGCAGGGAGTCCAAGGAGCCCAAGGCAGCTGCAGTCCCAGGGACACAGGCACCAGTGACAAGAGACCTACCAGAAGGAGAGCTCTGGAGACCTCCTGAAAATCTTATCAATCTTGGGTCACTTGGTAGAGTACTCAGAAGGCTCAGTAGCAGGGTAAAATTAGCCCACAGGAAATGCTGATTTGGTTCTACCTGACGCATAAAAGCAAGACCAAAAGGGAGCAAAACTGCTTTCAGGTAACTTGACTGTGTTGCAGAACAAAGCTACAATACATCTGTAGGAACCCAAAAGTAGCTAGTACCCAGCAAGTTAAATTGACAATGTTTTTGCATAACAGATATACAAATAAACAGGAAACTAAGACCCATGATGAAAAGTAAAACCAATCAACTTAACTGACTCAGAAACAACACAGATAACAGAATTAGTACACAAGGATATTAAAGTAGCTATTACATTGTATTTCTTATGTCCAGGAACCTATAAGAAAGACTGGACATCTTAAGTAGAGATGCGGAAGATATTAAAAAACAAAAAAACAAATTAGAACTTCAGAGCTGAAAAACAGCATGTCTGGGATGAAAAAGATAGTGGGAGCAATGGCAGATTAGACATTGCAAAAAAAAGACTGATGTGATTCAAGATGTAGCAACAGAAAGTTTCCATATAAAAAAAGGACAGAAAAATTAGAGCATCAGTGAGCTATGGGACAACTTCAAACAGCTTAATACAAGTATAAGTGGAGTCCCCAAAAACAGAGGGGAAAGGGGGGGGGGCAGAAGTAGTAGTAATGGCTGAAAATTTCCAACTTTGATGAAAACTGTAACCCACAGATCCAAGAAGCTCAATAAACCTCAAGCACAAGAACCCGAGGGCAACCACAGAGGCACGTCATAATCAAATTGTTTGAGACTAATGATAAAGAGAAAATCCTAAAACCCCAGAGAACAAAAGTTACACTTAATGTAAAACAAGATATCTTTACTCCTCAAATATATGTTTCAGAAGCAAACATTAAAAATATATGAGAAAGTACTACACTATATACTATTTCAGACGTACAAAAAGTTCCAAACAGCAAAACTGCACTCCAAAAAATGTTAAAGGAAGTCAATCCAGCAGAAGGAAAATTATTCCACACAAAAACCTGTGGCTAAGAAAAGGAAACGGTAACTATATGAGTAAATTTTCCCATTATTTAGGTCTTTATAAAAGATAATTGAATATTAGAAGCAAGAATAATAATAATGTCATGTTATTGGTTTACAACATGTACAAGTAAGAGGTATAATATAACACAAACCTTAGGAGGAAAGAAATGGCGGAACGCTGTTTTAATATTCTTATACTATATATTAAGTGGTATAAAGCTTTTGAAGTTTTAGCATGACAAGTTAAAATATATACTATAAACTTTATGGCTACCACTAAAATAGAGCAAAAAAATTCTGAATTAATAAGTAAGATTAAATGAAATCATAAAAAATAATTACCCAACAAAAATTTTTTAAAAAAGAAGAAAAACGGAAAAGCACAGATGGGGCAAATAAAAATACGAATAATAAGGTGATAAATTAAAAAACAACCATATCATAATCATATGAAAGATAACTATATGAAAGGAAATTAAGTTAAATTAAAAGTCAGAGCTTATTAGATTATAGAGAAGACAAGGCAAAATTCTATATAGCATCTAAAATTAAAAAAAAAAAACACAAAACAGCAAGTGTTGGTTAGAATGTAGAGAAATAGGAGCCTTCATGTACCACTGGTGAGACTAGAAGCTGGTGTAGCCACTGTGGAAAAGTGTGGAGGTTCTTCAAAAAAGTTAAAAATAGAGCTACCGTACAATCCAGTAAGCACACTACTGGTTATTTAGCCCCAAAATACAAAAACATGAATTCAAGGGGACATGCCTCCGTATGTTCATTGCATTATTATCCACAAATAGCCAATCTATGGAAGAGCCCCACGTGTCCGTCAACTGAGGAACGGATAAGGAAAATGTGGCATACCTAACTCTATAATGAACTATTATTCAGCCTTAAAAAGGAATGAAATCTTGGCATTTGCAAGGACATGGATGGAGCTGGACAGTACCATGGTAAGTGAAATAAATCAGTCATAAAAAGACAAGTATCACACAATTTCACTCCTCCGTGGTATTTAAGAAATAAAACAAACAAAGGAGAAAAAAAAAAAAAAAAGATAGACGAACCAAGAAACAGACTCTTAACTCTAGAGACCAAACTCCTGGTGAGTGGGAGGTTGGGTGAAGTAAGTGAGGGGAGTTAAGAACACAGTATCCTGATGAGCACGGAGTAATGTATGGAACTGCGGAATCGCTACACTGTACACTTGAAACTAATATAACATTGTACGTTAACTATACTGGAATTAGAACAAGAAACTTTAAAAAATGATATGCAGCCTCCAAAAAACGTACTTTAAGTATAAGACATAGTAAACCAAAAGTAAAAGGCTATGTTAACATCAACAAAGTAGCTTTTAGAGCCTAGGTATCTACCAGAGATAAGGAGGGTTATTTCATACTGATAAAGACTTTAATTTAGCAAGACGATAACAACAAACAACAATTCCGATAACAGAGGTTCAACATACAGGAAGCAGAAGTTGACAGAACTGCAGGATGAATTAGAAGAAGCCATAACTATGGTTCTATTTTTGTTCGTGTTTTGTTTTGTTTTGTTTTGTTTTTGACAAAGCAAAGATGTTTATTAAAAGAACATTCTCAAACCACACTGGAAAAGATGTTCACAAAGGTGGATGTGATGTAGATCAACTCTGGAATGTAGGGCCAATCCTTCCCACTCCTTGGGTGACACACACACTATTGCCTGCTTTATCACATGGGACCTGGTCACTCTCCTCCAATCCCCACTACAGGCTACAGGAAAGCACACACAAAGAAGAATTCTCCCTGTGGCCAAGCCCCTATCAAAGACATTTTCTCAATAACTTACAGAACAAGTAGATGCCCCCCAAACAGCAAAGATATAGAAAACTACATAATATTATCAAAGGATATAAATGACATGGTCAACCAATTAATCCAATTGACATTTTTAGAGCACTACACCCAAATTGGTAACATGCACATTAAAAAATGTGAACATTTACCAAAACAGACCATATTCTGGGTCATAAAACAAGTCTCGGTAAATTTAAAAGAATTAAAGTTATACAAAGAATGCTATCTTACTGTATGAAATTAAATTAGAACTTAGTAATGGGAAAAATTCTGGAAACATCCTCAAATACTTGGAAATTAAATAAAACTTGTGTTAAAGAACAAATCAAAAGAACAATGTCGAAGCATTTCAACAGAATGAAAATAAACTATATCAAGGTTTGTCAGATGCAACCAAAATAGTACTTAGAAAGAAATTTATAGCAATAAAATCCCTATTAGGAAAAAAATGAACTATCTTAAGTCAATGACTTCAGCTTCTACCTTAAGAAATTAGGAAAAGAATAGAAAATAGAAGCCACAGTAGGAAAAACAAAGGAAGTAAGACATATGTGAGTGGATTTCCATTTCCTTGAGGATTAGTGATGTTGAGCATCTTTTCATATGTCTGTTGGCTACTTGTATGTTTTCTTTGGAAGAAATGTCTATTAAGGTCCCCTGCCCATTTTTCAATTGGCTTGTTTGGGTTTTTGTGGTTTTTTGGTGGTGAGTGGTTTAAGTTCTTTATATATTTTGGATATGAACCCTTTACTAGATATATCATTTGCAAATATTTTCTCCCATTCAGTATGTTGCCTTTTTGTTTTGTTGATGACTTCCTTCACTGGGCAAAACCTTTTTGTTTTGATGCGGTCCCAACAGTTAATTTTTGTTTTTGTTTCCCTTGTTTTAGGAGATATATCTAGAAAAACGTTGTTATGGCTGATGTCAGAGAAATTACTGCCTGTGTTCTCTCCTAGGATTTTTATAGTTTCAGATTTCACATATAGATATTTAATCCATTTTGAGTTAATTTTTGTGTATGGTTAGAAAGTGGTCCAGTTTAATTTTTTGCAAGTTGCTCTCCAGTTTTCCCGGCACCATTTATTGAACAGATGGTCTTCTCTCCATTTTATATTCTTGCCTCCTCTTTCTTACACTAACTGACTAGTTTAATTCCAAACTCTGTATTCTGTTTCACTCATCTATGTGTATATTTTTATGCCGGTACTAGACTGTTTTCATTACTACAGCTTTGTGGTATATCTTAAAATCTGGAACTGTGATACCTCCAGCTTTGTTCTTTTTTCTCAAGATTGCTTTAGCTATCCAAGGTCTTTGTGGTTCCATACACATTTTAGTATCATTTGATCTAGCTCTGTGAAAAATGCTGTTAATATTTTGTTAGACAAATCAAAACCACAATGAGGTATCACCTTACACTTGTCAGAATTACTAAAGTAAAAAAGACAAGAAACAATAAGTGTTGGTGAGGATGTGGAGGGAAAAGGAACCCACATGTACTGTTGGTGGGCATGTAAATTGATAGAGCCACTGTAGAAAACAGTATGTAGGTTCCTAAAAAATTAAAAACAGAAATACCATATGATCCAATAATTCCACTACTGGGTATTTATCCAAAGAAATATGAAAACACTAATTTGAAAAGACATATGCACCCCTATGTTTACTGCAGCATCATTTGCAATAGCCAAGATTTGGAAGCAACCTAAGTGTCCATCAATACATAAATGGCTAAAGATGTGGTGTATAGATACAGCTATAATGGAATATTACTCAACCATAAAAAGGGTGAGATCTTGCCATTTGTGACAACATGGATGGACTTTGAAGGCATTCTGTTGAGAGGAATAAGTCAGACTGAGAAAGACAAATACTACATGAATTTACTAATGCAAACCAATTGAATACACAAACAAATAGCAGAACCAGACCCATTAATATAGAGAACAAATTGATGGTTGCCAGTGGGAAGGGGGTAGGGTATGGACAAAACAGATGAAGGGGAATGGGACATACAGGCTGCAAGTTCTGGGATGAATGAGTCACAAGAATAAAAGGCAGAGAATAGGGAACACGGTCAATGAAAACTGTAATAGTGCTGTGTGATTACAGATGGTAGCTTTACTTATGGCGAGCATAACATAATGTTTGGAGACTTGAATCACTAGGTAGATGTAATGTAATGTAATGTAATGTAACATTGGGTGTCAACTATAATCACAAAAAAGGAAAAGAAAAGAACTATCTGAGTGGAAATTAGTGAAATAGAAAACGTAAGAGTGATGGAGAAAATCAGTGAAACCTAAAGATGCCTCTTTGAGAAGATCAATACCGTCAATTAGCCTCTGACCATAAAGATCACTAAGAAAGAGAGAAGATACAAATGAGCACGTGGGGGAATGAGCGTGCTGATACCACTGCGGACTCCTCATTGTTATTCTGTAGTCTTCTGTAATATCCTGTAATACTTTGTTATATTAATAATATAATAAGAGAATATTATGGAGGAAGTTTATGCCATTAAATATGACAATGTGGATGAAAGACGAATTTCTTGAAACAGGAAAACTACTAGAGCAGAGTCAGGAAGAAATAGGTAACCTGTATATCAGTTTATTTTTCAAACAAAGCCAGCATTATTAGTCCTGTTTTAAAATTAAAAAAAAATCTGAAATATGGGAAATGAAATAACTTGAACAAGGTCTTACAGTAGTAGTAAATGGTAGAGTCAGATGTTGTCTACTGGGTTGACTGAGAGCCCAGGCTTTTGTCTGTATACTACTACTCCAAATGAATGAACAAATGACCAAAAAAGATGTTCGCTAGGAAAGTAATTAAATTCCCAAACACAGATTAAATTTATATATATGTGAAAGTACAAACCTATACACTCAAATTTTATCAATGCTATATGTCACCACTAATATATCTTGTATATAATGTTACATATGTATCAGAAAAGGATACAACAAAAGCTCCGAGATTAAAATATTTTCATGTGTTAGTTTGAAAAGTAAAGACCAACCGTGACTTAAATTATAGAGAATATTTTTCTAAGTTATACTTCAGGATCAATGAACTCTGAAACAGACTGATGGCTTATTATTTTTTAAAGCATGAGTTAATGATCCAGTTGGAATGGTTAGCCGACTATTAAGTAAGTCCAAGTGGAAAGGGCAATCATGTGAACCTAATTTGAATCTTGGTCTGCTTTTATTAGCTGGGGAAATTATCTAACCATCCTAAAGTTCTGTCCCAGGATATGTAAAAATGGGGTTGGCAATGCTATCTTAAATAAATATTGTGATTGATGATTAGGGCTCATTTATTTAAGGCACCTAATCTAGCAGTGTCTGGGTGGCACAGTCAGGTAAGCCTCCCACTCTTGGCTTCAGCTCAGGTCATGATCTTAGGGTCGTGATATCCATACCCGTTGGGTTCCATGCTCAGCATAGAGTCTACGAGAGACCCTCTCTCCCTCTCCCTCTGCTCCTCCCTTCATCTCCAGTGCTCTCTCTCTTTCTCAAATAAATAAACAAATCCTTAAAAAAATAAAATGAAGAAATGACACCGCACCTAGCGGCCAGGGGAGGAAAGGAGGACGATAAACAACAACTATGGTTGTCTTGTTGCTGTGATCGGTGTTACACTTCATTTCCTTGAGGCCGTTCTACCTGTGTCTGTTGGTTAACAAAATAATTTATGGGAAGAAGATGGGGATGAGAGAGAGACAACCATTAAGGAAAAAGACAATAATATTCAGCAAGAAGTGAATATAGGAAAAAAGTGAGATTTGAATTAGAAATAATTCCTTTCTCATCTCCTGCTACTTTTACTTCCACAGATTTTTCCAGCACATATCATTTCTAATTCCATTCTTGTACTGCAAACAAACTCAATTTTCTCTCCCTTTCATCATTGATATTTGGAAAGCAAGAATTAAAATTCAAATGCTTATAGTAACTATACAAGTAAAGTGCACCATAAAGGCAGGCAGTGTCTTGTTCTTTCCCCACAGGCATATTTTATTTGTGTATCTATCAACAAGGTGATTATTCACTTCCACGCCAAAATTTGTTCTTTCTCATGTTTCTGGCAACGTGTGGTTCACCCAATCTGGGCTCATACAAATATTTCTTCCCTTTAAGAAAAACAATAATGCAAATAGGATAATTAACACAACTGGCTTTACACTACCATGGTGGACTTAGTAGGAACCCATGGGAATGCAGAATAGAAGGAAGATATTACTTGACTCCAGACATTTATTGAAACACAAGAATATAAAGCTTGGTATTGTCAGACCTCGCAGTGCTCAAGAGAAGCCAGAGAGGTGGATGTGAAAATTCTCCATTTGTAAATGTCTCACAAAAAACAATTATTCAGGCTTATCAAACCCATCTAAGTGCTAGAACCAGCTGTCAGACCTCCAGGTTATGACTCCTCATTATAGAGGAGCTAAATTTCCCTCATACTTGATGCTCACTGCTGGGTAGGCCTACCTAATAAATCAAATAGAGTTTGATGACAAGAAAAAAGCTTCTGCAAAGGAATAAATATCCATTTATAGTCTCTTGGTTGTCTGTAGTGATATTCTCCTCTATTCATTTGTCAACAGACAGAATTTCCCCTGAATACTCAACCAAACTGTTTGAAAAAGGAGGAGACATTTCTTTCATCCATTTATTCACCCATCCAAAGACTATTTTTTGAGCATCTACCATGATCAAGTCACTGTGGGCAACACCAAGATATTTATTTATTTATTTATTTATTTATTTATTTATTTTAAAAAGATCTTATTTATTTATTTGACAGACAGAGATCACAAGTAGGCAGAGAGGCAGGCAAAGAGAGAGGAGGAAGCAGGCTCCCCGCCGAGCAGAGAGCCCGATGTGGGGCTCGATCCCAGGACCTTGGGATCATGACCTGAGCTGAAGGCAGAGGCTTTAACCCACTGAGCCACTCAGGTTCCCCAACACCAAGATATTTAAAATATAGTTGAGGCTCTCCAAGTTCTCTTCTCTCTCTCTTTCTCTTTATTTTTTAAACCTGAAAAGATATTTTCTAAAATCGTTCTGTTGTTTGGCTCAAATAATCTTTCTTTATCTCCCTCTCTTTCACTCCATACATGCATACATGACATCAGAGAACTTGCTAAGGGTCAGATATAGAGAGGGGTCAAAGACATTCTAGTGAATCTTACTGCTGGTCAGTTCAGAAATTTTTCCATGGATATCTTAATTAGCAACAAGCAGACATGGCAAGTCAGAAGCAGCTCCCAAACCACCATGGTTCTGTACGACACACTCCAGAAGCATTAATTTGTTGTCATCTACATGGGTCTATAATGTGTAATATGGATCAACCTACATGACTTTTTAATTAAAAGTTCTGGAGATTTCTTACTTCCAAATAAATGATTACAATATTTTGATGTCATTCTGAAAAATATGCCTTTATTCAGGGATAGCAGATAGGGTACAGAATGCTTTTAAGATCACAGCTAGGATTTTTTCATTTCATTTACAACTTACTGCAGTGATTAAAGCAGGTTGCCTAACTCACTTTAAACACATAATTTTATGCATAATAGGGTAATTATATTAAATGAGTATGCTATCAGTGGACTTCTTGGTTGAGTGAGTTTTCTTGGACTAAACAAATGCCATAATGTATATTATGAGGTTCTGTCTTGGCACATTAGGCCAGAATTTAATCACCTGGCATAAAAGTTATCAACAAAATTTTATCAAGGTAACTTCACTTTATTCTCTTGTGTGAATAACTTTCTACTGATCAAGTTCCCAAACCTGCAAACAAGACCAAATAATGAAGTCAAATTCCACCAAAAATCAAATGCAGCCAAGGTAATTTCTTTAAGTAGTCAGTGTGTCCTAGGAGTAAGAACCGGTATCACGTCCTTGGGAAAACTGCTCGTTTCCAATTTATAAAACAGAGACCCGAGCGGTAGCAGAAGTCATCCGCAGACGGCCGTCTTCCTCTCTTCTTCTTCTCTGTGATTTGGTCTGACGGCTTTTAAACCTGTTAGTTCTGCTTTCTGTTTATTGGCCGTCACTCCCACCTCATTAAAAAAAAGTCTCCATTTGGCCTAGTTCTCATGCTATGTTATCGTGACTAGGTCTGGGGAATGTGCAAATATTTAAAACTGTGAGCATGGTGGAGAAAACGGGGCTTTTGAATTCTTCTTGAAGTTCCAGACTTCCTCACTCTACCTCCTGTCTTTGGAGAATAGCTGGATTGTTCGTTACTCACTCCATGGAGACCCGTTTCTTCCTTGCTCAGTTTCATTAACTCTTTCGAAAATGCATAAAATCAGTTCCTGAACAGTGACTATCCCATCGATTTAAAAGTTCAGCCTGGCCTGCAGGATCTAGGGACCTCAGTGGGCCCCACTGAGGTCTCTGCAGAACCCACAAACCTCCAATCCCTCGCCAGGGCCCCTGCATATCCTACCACCTCTGCTGAGAAGGCTCTCTTCTTTCTGTCAAATCCTTGCCTCTCCTCCAGAAATTGGGACCATCGTGGGGGTAAAGCTCAGGGGTAGAGCATTTGACTGCAGAAATTGGGACCATCAGTGTCTCTGGAAGCACTTGCTGGCAGCTCCCAAATCTGGGTTATAGGAGCCCTCCCATGTGTTATAGAAGCCCCAGTCTCAGCACTAATCTCACTGAACGGTAGGTGATTTAATATTTGTCTCTTTCCTCACTGAACTGTAGGCTTATGAGGGTAGACACTGTAGTATTCACCGTTGTAGTCTCAGTACCTATATAGCTCCTAGAGCATAGTACGGTCAACAGAAACTCTTGAAGAAAATAAATGAACAGTGGTATGAACTAACAATGATGTGAATCACTATTTGCTGAGCTCCTGCACAGCCAGGGGGCTCCCTTACGTATGATATATGTGTATCTCAGAACAACCTCATTTACCAGATGAAGGCACTGAAAAAAGAAAAGTCAAGATACATACCCAGGGACACACACTGAGAAAGCCAAAGCTACAGTTTCAGTCCACATCAGCTTAATGTCAAAGACTCCAAATACTACTAAGTAAGGAGGCCAATGTGCCCTCTTGGGTTGGGTGAGCAGTTCTGCTCTTTAAGGAAGCTGTGTGGAGTGGCATGGTGTGGGCAAGGCCAGTGGGAAGTGGTCCCATCAGCATCCTCAAAGGGTGACTTCTGGGAAAGCCTTCACTGGTCACAAAGGGCAGAGGCCAAGGTGAAGTTGGGCCTTCCAAGGACCCACATGGGGACCAACAGGTTGACTGGGCATTGCCTACTGACAGATGCAGCAGATCCCATTAAGAGACTGCCAGGTTTGGAATGGAAGAAGAAAAATCTAGCAGGGGTAGCCTGGACTAATGTTGCTCAGTTCACTGTGATCTCAGATTTGAAACCCAATACAAGGATCTTAATGATCAGACTCCTCTAAATAGAATTCAGCTTACAGCTTACTCTTTTGCAATCCATCTAAATGAATTCAACCATAGGATGCTGCAAGTTCATCCAACTGAAGGCTTCTAGTACAATTATAAGTTGTAAAATTAATACCAATGTAGGCATTTGTGTTTATAATTACATTTCATAATTCATGTTCCTAAGTAAAACTGTAGGTTCACATGTCCACTTGTAGCATTCTAAATGAAGGATTCCATGCTAAAGACTGCAGGATAGCAGGGCAGGCCCTAAATCACCAGGATTAATTACATTATACTCAGAAATCATGAAAAACTAAGGTTAAAGTAAAGCTTGCAAGAAAATTAGTCATGTTTAGTGGATTAAACCTTGCATGGGAACAGGAGACTTCATATATAAACACAGTCTTTGGGATTCCCGGGTGGCTGAGTTGCTGAAGTGTCCAACTCTTGATTTCGGCTTAGGTCATGATCTTGGGGTTGTGAAATTAAGCCCCATGTCAGGCTTCGTGCTGAACATGGAGCCTGCTTTAGATTCTCTCTCTTTTTCACACCCTCTGTCCCCCGACCCTCCACAGTCTCTCTTTCTCTCTCTAAAAATTAAAATAAACACAATCTTTATAATTAACATGTTTTACCCTATGGAATGCTAATCTTCTCTAAGAAAGGAAATTTTGTGTGTTCCTAAAATGTTAAGTAAATATATAGAAACCTAAGCCAATTTTATTTTTGAATTGTCATTGTGTTTAATCCGAATTAAGTTTGCTGAGGGTCTGAACAGTTAGGTGAGCAGTGAATACCCAATCTTTTATTGAGCTTCCACTGTCGAGTTTGTACTTTGGCAAACATCTCTCTAATACAGGTTTCAATCACAATACCTAAATCTCATAGGCCAATAAACAGCTCGAGAGCCTTCCAGTAGTTCACACATACAGGTGCTCAAAAGTCTCTGCAGAGTTAATGAAGGCAGGTTCCATACCCCATCTTGTGCTAAGGTCGGTGTGCGTCCCTCTAGGATCTGATTTCAGAGACTATCAGTTCTGATGAGAGGTGAATGACACCTCGACTGCTTCCTACCAAACAGAATGGATCTCCCAGTAATTTTATTATATCCTTTTATTTTTATTTATTTCCTGACTGTTCCAGGATAATCCCTCCATAACCCCAACTATTGGCTAATTAAGGTCAAAGTCGTTTTACACTGATCACACAAGTAATTAAACATGCCATATTTGCCCCTATTCTTTCTGCCAGTATGAATTCCTGCTCAGTAGGAAATCATGTGAATTCTTGACTCTTTGGGTGTGGGAAAGCAGACTGGTGCTTCTACAGTTGGCCTTGCCCCACATACGGAATGCAAAGTGCAGTTGGCAACTGATCCAGGGTTGTGTCTATTAGGGAACGAACAAGTACTCACCAAGAGGGGTTGTAACACCGAGTTACACATTTTGGAGGAACACCGTTAGTTCCCCTAATTGACTTCCCATGCAACATTTATTCTAAATAATATTTAGTCTCATAAATGTATAGGAAGAAAATTGAAATAATATAAATGACATTTATGTTATCTTGGGATGAAAGAAACACTCCTAAGCATGTCTCCAAAAGCAGAAATTACAAAGATTGCTTCATTTTACTATTAAATGCTGCTACATTTAAAAAGCATATCTGCACTATGAGAGAAAATATTTCATATACTTAATACAGGGTGAGTTCTTATAAAAAAGGAAAGAAATAGCATGCTATGAGAGAAAAATGGACAAAGCCTTCTACATCCTCAATATGACATGTGGAATATTTTAGAAATAATTTTTATCTTAATTTTTTAAAGTTTCAAGTTTTTGTTTAAATTTTAGTTTATATATATATATATATATATTTTTTTTAAAGATTTTATTTATTTATTTGACAGATGGAGATCATAAGCAGGCAGAGAAGCAGGCAGAGATAGAGGAGAAAGCAGGCTCCCCGCTGAGCAGAGAGCAGAGATCCCAGGACCCTGGGATCAAGACCTGAGCCGAAAGCAGAGACTTTAACCCACTGAGCCACCCAGGTGCCCCTAAATTTTAGTTAATTTTTTTTTTAAGATTTTATTTATTTATTTGACAGACAGAAATCACAAGTAGGCAGAGAAGCAGCCAGAGAGAGAGGAGGGAGCAGGCTCCCTGATGAGCAGAGAGTCCAATGCGGGGCTCGATCCCAGGACCCTGAGACCATGACCTGAGCCGAAGGCAGAGGCTTAACCCACTAAGCACCCAGCCGCCCCAAATTTTTATAGCGTAATATTAGTTTCAGGAGTAGAATTTAATGATTCTTCACCATCACAAGTACCCTCCTTAACACCCATCACCTATTTAATACTCGCCCCACCCACCTCCCTTTCTGTAACTCTCAGTTTGTTCTCTAGCATTAGGAGTCACTTATAGTCTGCCTCCCCCTCTTTTTTTCCCTTCCCTGTGATCATCTATTTTGTTTCTTAATTCTACGTATGACTGAAATCATATGGTGTTTGTCTTTCACTGCCTTTTTTGTTTAGCATAATACACTCTAGATCCATTCATGTTGTTGCAAATGGCAAGATTTCATTCTTTTTAATGGTTGAGTTATATTCCATTATATAATATATATAATATTATGCATAATATATATTGTTTGTTTTATACACACACACACACATACACACACACATATACACATCTTCTTTATTCAGTCATCAATCAATTGACAACTGGGCTCTTTCCATAATTTGGCTGTCGTTGATAATGCTGCTATAAACATCAGGGTGCATGTGCCCCTTCCAGTCATAATTTTTGTATCCTTTGGATAAATATCTAGTAGTGCAATTGCTGGGTCATAGGGTAGTTCTACTTTTAACGTTCTGAGGAATCTCCATATTGTTTTTCATAGTGGTTGCACCAGTTTTCACTCCACCAACAGTGTAAGAAGGTTCCTTTTTCTCCTCAACCTCATCAACATCTGTTGTCCACTTTGGGGTTAATTTCAGCCATTCTGACAAGAGCGAGGATCATACCTCATTGTAGTTTTAATTTGTGTTTCCCTGTTGTGAGTGGTGCTTTTCATGTGTCTGTTACTCATTTGTATGCCTTCTTTGGAAAAATGTCTAATCATGTCTTTTGCCCATTTCTTAACTGGATTATTTGTTTTTCAGGTGCTGAGTTTGATAAGTTCTTTATAGATTTTGGATATGAACCTTTTATAAGATATGTAATTTGAAAATATCTTTTCCCATTCTATAGGTTGTCTTTTAGTTTTGTTGACTGTTTCCTTCATTGTGCAGAAGCTTTTTATCTTGATGAAGTCCCAATAGTTCATTTTTGCTTTTGTTTCCCTTGCCTCCGGAGACGTGTCTGGTAAGAAGTTGTTCCAGCCAATGTCAAAGAGGTTGTTGCCTGTGTTCTCCTCTAGGATTTTGATGGTTTCCTATCACACATTTAGGTCTTTCATCCATTTTGAATTAATTTTGTGTATAGCATAAGAAATGGGTCCAAAAAAAGAGAAATGGGTCCAGCTTCACTTTTCTGCATGTTACTGTCCAGTTTTCCCAGCACCATTTGTTGAAAAAAACTATTTTTTTTCTATTGGATAATCTTTCCTGCTTTGTCAAAGTTAAGTTGACCATGTATCTGGAGGTCCGTTTCTGGGCTCTCTGTTCTATTCCATTGATCTATGTATGCTTCTGCTTTTGTGCTAGTACCATACTGTCTTGATCACTGTAGCTTTGAAATGTAGCTTGAAGTCCAGAATTGTGAGCCTCCTTGCTTCTCTTTGATTTTTCAGGGTCTTTTTTGGTTCCATACAAATTTCATGGCTCCATATCAAATTTTAGGATTGTTTGTTCTAGCCCTGTGAAAAATGCTGGTGGTGTTTTGATAAGGATTGCATTGAATGTATAGACTGCTTTGGGTAGTATAGACATTTTAATAATACTTGTTCTCCCAATCCATGACCACTGGATGTTTTCCATCTCTTTGTGTAAGCTTCAGTTTCTTTCATAAGTGTCTATATTTTCAGCATACAGACCTTTTACCTCTTTGGTTAGGATTATTCCTAGGTATCTTATGGGTTTTGGTGCAACTGCAAGTGGGACTGATTCCTTGCTTTCTCTTTCTGTTGCTTCATTATTGGTGCATAGAAATGCAAAAAAATTTCTGTACATTGATTTTGTATCCCGCAACTTTACTGAATTTGTGTATCAATTCTGGCGATTTTTTTGTTGGAGTCTTTTGGATTTTTCTACAGAGTATCATACCATCTGCAAAGAGTGAGAATCTGACTTCTGCCTTGCTTATTTGGATGCCTTTGATTTCCTTTTGTTGTCTGATTGCTGAAGCTAGGACTTCTAGTACTATGTTAAATAACAGTAGTGAAAGTGGACATCCCTGTATTGTTCCTGAACCCTCTTTCCCTAGAGGAAAAGCTCTCAGTTTTTCTCAATTGCAGATGATATTAGCTGGGGGTCTTTCATATATGACCTCTTTGTGATGTTGAGGTATGTTCCCTCTATCCCTACTTTGTTGAGGGTTTTTATCAAGCATAGTTGCTGTACTTTGTCAAATGCTTTTTCTGCATCTATTGAGAGGGTCATGGTTCTTATCTTTTCCTTTATTAATGTGTTGTATCACGTTGATTGATTTGCAAATATTGAACCACACTTGCAGCCCAGGAATAAATCCCACTTGATCGTGGTGAATAATTCTTTTAATGTACTATTGGATTTGATTTGCAAGTATCTTTTTGAGAATTTTTGCATCTTTGTTCATCAGGGATATTGGCCTATAATTCTCTTTTTCAGACAGGCCTACCTCAGGAAATAAGAATAATCTCCAATGCACAACCTGATTTTACACCTATCTCAATTTTTTTAAATAGGAATTTTTCAAAAAATGTAACAACTATCTGTTCATAGTCAGCCTTTAAGAAAGTAAGGATAAACAAGAATCAAAGAAAGGCAAGCCCTGTGATGGTTGGAACATATCCCTACAGAGGACACTCTTACTCTGGGAACTTGAGTCTAAGTTATGGATAGCACAAAGACAAAAGACAAATCCTTGAGTCCACAACAAGTGGGTCAGGGGCTCCTACTTGAAGCCCAGACCCCCAAAATACCACACCCTTAGCGAAAGAACCAATTAGAAACAATCTACTTCTGTGAGAGAGAACCATAATGATTGTAACAACCACAGCCCACATTTAATTAACACTTACAACCTTGAAACATACTTCCAAGCTCTTTCTATATTAGCTCATTTAATTTTCACAACAACACTATA
The DNA here is from genome assembly GCF_964662115.1 of Mustela nivalis. Classification (NCBI taxonomy): domain Eukaryota; kingdom Metazoa; phylum Chordata; class Mammalia; order Carnivora; family Mustelidae; genus Mustela; species Mustela nivalis. The sequence goes on along the minus strand of NC_139024.1, from coordinate 5,091,837 downwards.
TGCCAATTTTACCATGCAGAAAATGAAGGCCCAGAGAAGTTAAATAATTATTTTAAGAACACATTGTTAGTGAGTATGGGATTCAGGCAGTCTGGCTACAAGAAGATGGAGAAAAGGAGAAAAGTATCTCCTGGCAAGGAACTAGCATCCTGGATACATAGAAAACTCCTTTAAATCAATAAGAAAATGATAAACAACTCTAGAGAAACTGGGCAGAGGATATTAACAGGCAATTCATAGAAGAGAAAATATGCACTGCTAAATAAACACAGGAAAAGACGCCCAACATGACAAATGTAGATTAAAAGTCTGACAGTGGGCGCCTGTGTGACTCAGTCCTTAAGTGTCTGCCTGCAGCTCGGGTCATGATTCTAGAGTCCTGGGATTGAGCCCCGCATCGGACTCCTTGCTCAGCGCGGAGTCTGCTTCTCCCTCTCCTGCTCCCCCTGCTTGTGTTCCTTCTCTCGCTGTGTCTCTCTGTGTCAAATAAATAAATAAAATCTTAAAAAAAAAAAAAAAACTGTGACAGTATAAGGGCACCTAGGTGGCTCAGTTAAGGGTCTGACTGTTGATTTCGGCTCAGGTCATGATCTCAGGCTCACGGGATGGAGCCACAGCTGGAGTCCCATAGGGAGCTCTGGGCTCACTACAGAGTTTGCTCCAGATCCTCCCACTCTCCCTCTGCCCCTCCTCCTGCTCACTCTCTCTTTCTCTCTAAAAATAAAAATAAATAAAAATTATTTAAGAGTCTGACAGTGTCACGTATTGGCCAACATGAGGAAAAATGGAGACTCTTATTCTTGGCTGATTCAGATGTAAACTGAAATGACCACTTTGAAGAACATTGTGGCAATATCTGAAAGACTTCACCTAAAGTTTTCTTTACTGTTGTCTTGCTCTCAAGGTCCACGCCATAGTGTCACCTCCTCTAGGAAGGTGTCGTGAATCTAGGCATTCACAATGACACGAGAGTTCTGTTTCCTATGTCGTGCTACTACGCACTGGAATGAATGATTCGCCGCCTTCTGCTAGTGGTTTTCATCTGCTGCCTAAGTGCCAGGGTGATATGGTTTCTACTTTTTAATTCTCAGCATCTGCGTAGAAGCTAAATAAATGTTGCTGGTTTGAGTATGAAAAGGACCAATGTAACCAAATAAACCATATTTTGTTTCATTAGCATATGTCAGATGCATTCTGACAACCCAATTATAGTGAGCAAAACATATCTTAGGGCAAACAAACCTTTACTATTTTTGCTTTATGTAGATTTGTTCTATATTTTCTTGAAATTAAAATTGAGCATGACATATTTTCTGAAGAAGAGTAAGAAAATGAATTACTGTTCATTAATGTCAGGTTTTATCTTTATCAAATCAATTTTAAAAACCATGTTCATTCTATTGAACATCCCCAAATGACAACGGCCTAAGGCTCTAACTGACTTTTGATAAACATATGACTGAATCATTAGAATGTTTCAGTTTATTGTATAAAACCTATGTACTAAGAAGTTATTAAGAGAGACAACATAATCTGTCTCTGGAGTTTAAGGATTACCGGTGACTCCTGCTATTACTTATATATGGTTGACTCTCAAATCCACATTGAGCCTTGGTCTCTGGACACATATTCTTTCCCTGTAATTCTCTTTCTTTTTAACTTCTAGTTATAAAAGTTATGTGTGCTCTTGGTAGAGAAGAACTCAAAAATAAAGAAAGTTAAAAGTGAGTAGGTCTGTGATACTATTAGCAGGGGTTGAGACACTGTTAATACTCTGATATGTGATTAGTCTGGTCTTATTTATATAACATTTTACAAGGTCAAAGCCATACTGTGTATATAATTTTAATGCATGATTTAAAAAAAAACTTGGCAGAAGTATTTCTTTTGTTAATATACATTGTTAACACACTGTTTTCAATTGCTACACAATATTTCACTGAATGCATTCATCATAATTTATTTGACTTTCCCCTACTTTGGCGGGGAGTGTTTTGTTTTCCTCTTTTTCTATTTTCACTAGGTTATAGGCTATATCCTACAATGAACATCTTTGTAAATAATGATTTTTTGTGTCTACTTTGGATCAAAGTGCATAATGAATTTTCTATATTTGGGTTGAAGGACATGTACATTTTACCAAATTACTTTTTATCATCTCCATCCTGGGACCAGAAAATGGTGATTTACTGCATCTTTGTCAATACTGAATGCTGTCATCACCAGCCACCACAAGAATGCATCTGCTGGGTATCCTAATGATCCCTCCAAATAAACATGTTCAGTGTGAAGCCTCCTACCCCACCTCTCCTGCATTTGCTGTGTGACTGAAAACATCACCATCTGCCTGGTTTAGAGGTCAGGGCTACAGTGTCATCTTTGCACCAGATCTTTCTTATCGTCCACATCCATGAAAACAAGGTCCTGCCTGGAATCTGAATCCGTCTCTCCCTCTGCATTCAAGCTGTCACTGCTGGGTTCAAGAACTTGGCTACTTTCAATTGGTCTGTTTAAGAGTTTATTGATTTTTTTCATTGCATAACTAATCCATGTTTAGAGAAATGTACTGGACACTGTAATGTACCAATAGTCAACTCTTGGGAGCTTCCATAGTGCTATTTTGGTTTATCTCCTTCTAGGATTTTTCCCACACATAATTCTGTGACATTCGCCGCAGTCAAACTATACTCATGCTTTTCTGTTTTGTGCTTTTTAAAAATTATAGCTTGATAACTTCATAGTATTATCAAAACCTATTTGAAATGATTCCTTAATTATTTCCCTAACTATTTCTAATGATTTCCCAAACTACTCAGCATTTTAATGACTATCGTCCATAAAGGTTTTTCAGTAGATTCAGTTGTTTCCTGTGGATAAACTCCTGGAAATGTGATTATTCCATCAAAGTCTATAAGTATTTTAATGATTAACTATTTCTATCTATTTTCTATGTCATAGCTACATTTACCTTCTGTAGAAAATAGCTCATTGGGTCACTTCCCTCCCCAGAACAATTACGTGTCCAGTCACTCATACCTGGAAACAAAATCTAAACTCTTCACTTGCCATTAGAAACCTTAAAGTGCAGATGCATTTGTGCCCCCAGCTTCATGGCTTACATCTTCTCAACTCAGCATCCTAGCATCCAGCTGTGTGGAACTATTCTTTATTCTTCAACTACGCTTCTTTAACCTCGTTCCTATCTCTGAAGGCTGACCCCCCCACCTGCCTTTTCCCCTATGAAAACCTTATTTTTTTAAAACAAAAAGTTTAGGTTCATAGCAAAATTGAGAGAAAGGCCTGAAGATTATTCATATCCCTTCTATCACAACACATGCCCAGACTTCTCCATTATCAACACATCTCATTAGAGGATACATTTCTTATACTTGACGGGCCTACACTGATAGGCCATAACTACCCAAAGACCATAGTGTACATCATGGTGCAGTCTTAGCGTTGTATAGTCTATGGATTTGGACAAATGTATAATGACATCCAGTCATCATTAGAGAATCATATATTTTCATTGCTCTAAAACTCATCTGTGCTCCGTCTGTTCTCCCCAACCCACCCACCCAACCCTTAGCAGCCACTGCTCCTTTACTGTCTTCATCCTTTTGTCTTCTCCCGAATGTCATGTAGTTGGAATCACAGATTGGCTTTAGTAATATACATTTACGTTTCGTCCATGTCTTCTTATGGCCTGATAGTTAATTTCTTTTTTGTACTAAATAACATTTCATTGTCTGAATTTACTACAGCTTATTTATCCATTTACTTACTGAAGGATGTCTTGGTTGCTTCTAAGATTTGGTAATTGTAAATAAAACTGCTATAAACCTCCACACGCAGGTTTTTGCATGGACGTAAGTTTCAAGTCCTTTGGATAAATAGGACTAGGATTACTTGGATCATATGGTCAGAGTATATTTAGTTTTGTAAGAAACTGCCAACCTATCTTCCAATGTGGCTGTACCATCTCGTACCACCACAAATAAATGAGAGTTCCTATTGCTCCATATCCTTGCCAGCATTTGGTATTGCCAGTGTTTTGGATTTGGGGCATTCTAACAGGTGTACGGTTCTATCTCATTGTTGTTTCAATTTGTATTTCCCTGGTGACATATGATGCGGAGAAACTTTTCATATGCTTATTTACCATCCGTATATCTTCTTGGTTGAGATGTCTACTAAGATATTTGGCCCATTCTTTGAGTTCTTTATTGTTATCTTGTTGTTGAGTTTTAAGAGTTTTTATATATATTTTGGATAGTGGCCTTACATCAGATGTGTCTTTTGCTAATACTTTCTCCCAGTTTGTGGCTTATCTCTTCATGATCTTGTTATTATCTTTTGCAGAGCAGAAGTTTTAAATTTTAATGAAATAAAATTTCAGCTTATCAATTATCTCTTTCATGGATTATATCTTCAGTGTTTATATCTAAAAGTCATCACCATAGCCAAAGTCATCTAGGTTTCCTTCTATATTATCTTATAGGAGTTTTATGCTCTTGTATTTTAAATATAGCCTTATGATCCATTCTGAGTTAATTTTTGCGTAAGGTGAATATCTATGTCTAGATTCATTTTTTTCACATGTGGATGCCCATTTGTTCCAGCACCCTATGTTAAAGGGACTCTTTTTGTTTCCACGGTGTTGCCTTTCCTCCTTTGTCAAAGATCTCTTGACAGTATGTCATGGGGTCTATTTCTGGGCTCTGTATTCTGTTCCACTGATCCATTTGTCTACTCTTTCCACACTGTCTTGATTACTATAGCTTTATAGTAAATCTTGATATAGGGTGGTGTCAACCCTCCAACTCTCTCCTCTAATACTGTGTTGGCTATTCTGGGTCCATATAAACTTTAGAAACAGATGGTTGTGTCCATAAAATAACTTTCTAAGATTTAAATTGGGATTGTATTGCATCTGTAGATCAAGTTAGGAAAAACTGATATCTTGATGACATTGAGTCTTCCTGTCCATGCACATGAAATATCCCTCTATTTATGTAGTGCTTCTTTGATTTTGTTCATCAGAGTTTTGTAGTTTTCCTCATATAGATCTTGTACATATTCTGTTAGATTTATACCCAAGTGTTTCATTTTTTGGTAGTGATCCCTTTTCTTCTCTGTTCAGTTATATCTCTGCTTCAAAGCCCAAAACATCTCCTCAGTGAAATTTATCCTAAATTCTTTCTCAATCTAAAAATAATTGTTTCCAAGTCCTGCTTTCTATCCTCACTTATATTCCTATTGTACAAATTGCCACAGTATTTTCTTTTTTGTAGTATGGTTTATTATGGATAATGTGTAATGAGCGCTTTTTTTTTAATTACCATAGAATTTATTATTAGCCCAGGAATACGGGTCTGTGAATTGCCAGGTTTACACACTTCACAGCACTCACCTTAGCACAAACCCTCCCCAATGTTCACAACCCAACCACCCTCTCCTTACCCACCTCCCTCCTGCAACCCTCAGTTTGTTTTGTGAGACCAAGAGTCTCATGGTTTGTCTTCCTCCCAATCCCATCTTGTTTCATTTTTTCCTTTCCTACCCCCCAAACCTCCTACATTGCCTCTCAAATTCCTCATATCAGGGAGATCATATGATAATCATCTTTCTCTGATTGACTTATTTCACTCAGCAAAATACCTTCTAGTTCCATCCACGTCGTCTCAAATAGCAAGATTTCATTTCTTTTGATGGCTGCATGGTAATGTGTAATGTGCTTTTTAAAGGCAGAACCATATATTGCTATTATTTATGTTAGGTTTAGTGTCCACCACACAGCTGATGCTTAGCAATGTTTATAAATCTGTATTTAGTTTAACTGATGCAAACCTGACAAAATCAAATCTTAAATGAACTAAGTATGCTTTTTTGCATTTCTTTTTCTTTTTTTTTAAATTACTTTGATGGCCTTTTCTTGTACTATTTTCATTTTAAAACTTTTAAAATTAAATTCAATTTAATTAACATATGCTGTATTATTAGTTTCAGAGGTAGAATTCAGTGATTCATCAGTTGCATACAACACCCAATGTTCATTACTTCAGGTGCCTTCCTTCATGCCCATCGTCAGATAACCCATTCCCCCACACCCCTTTCAGCAACTATCAGTTTGTTCCTTATAGTTAAGAGTCTCTCAGGGTACCTGGGTGGTTCAGCTGGTTAAGCAACTGCCTTCAGCTCAGGTCATGATCCTGGAGTCCTGGGATCAAGTTCCACATCCCGCTTCTGGCTCAGCAGGGAGACTGCTTCTCTCTCTGACTTTCCCCATTCTCATGTTGCTTCTCACTCTTTCTCTCTCAAATAAATAAAATCTTTTTTTTTTTTTTTTTTAAGAGTCTCTTATGGTTTGCCTCCCTTTGTGTTTTTGTCTTGGGTTCTGTCAGCCTAATTTTCATTTTTTTAATTTTTAAAAATTTTGCTCAATTGGTTAACATATGGTATCTCATTAGTTTTTGATGTAGTGTTCAACACATTCATTGCCTGTAAATACCCAGTGCTCATCACCACTCGTGCCCTCCTTAATACCTATCATCCAATTACCCCATCCCTCCACCCAAGATAAAAAGCTTTTGCATAGCAAAGGAAATAGTCAATAAAGCTAAGAGGCAACCCACAGAATGGAAGAAGATATTTTCAAATGACATTATGGATAATGGGTTGGTATCCAAGATCTCAAACACCCAAAAACCAAATAATCCAGTGAGTTAATGGGCAGAAGATATGAACAGACACTTCTCCAAAGAAGACATATAAATGGCTAACAGACACATGAAAAAATGTTCAACATCACTAGCCATCAGGGAGATAAAAATCAAAACCACAATGAGATACCATCTTACACTAATTAGAATGGCAAAAATTAACAAGACACGAAATAACAAGTGTTGGAGAGGATGTGGAGAAAGGGGAACCCTCTTACCCTGTTGGTAGGAATGCGAGCTGGTGCAGCCACTCTGGAAAACAGTATGGAGGTTCCTTAAGATTCTAAAAATAGAGCTACCCTATGGCCCAGCAATTGCACTACCAGTTGTTTGCCCTAAAGATACAGACAGTGAAAAGAAGGGGCCCCTGCATCCTAATGTTCATAGTAGCGATGGCCACAGTCGCCAAACTGCATTTCCTTTTCTATCTATAAGCTGAATAAATAAAACAGTATTTCCCTGTTGTCATTTCATGTGTTTCTAAAATGGAAAAAAAAAAAAAGAATTAGTATACAAATATGTTTAGAGATTTTCAATAAACAAGCAAACAAACAAACGTATAAACCAGGGTATTTTTATTTTCCCTTAATTCTACCATATTTATGATCTATGTCTGAACCTATCTTATTTGATCCTGATAGAAACACATCACGACAGTATCCAATTGAAATAGTATCTTAATGTAAAGGCAAAAAAGCAATTAGATCTCCCCTGCTTTCTGAAGAGCCAAAGGAGTGAAAATGTTCCACTGTTTATCTTTCAGGGACTGGGTCAGACAATGGAAAATTGGATAATAATAGGCATAGACTTATGTTTGGGCCCTATTGAGATGAAATATGTATGCATTATTATTAAAGTTATGCCAGTGATTACACTGGAAATATATGTGTGTGTTTCACATAACTTTAATGAGAACTAGAATTATGAAGACCTTGAACTTTCTTAACATTATGAATTTGCTCAATGAAAGTAGTTACTGTACTATCAATCTGTTAAATGTAAGCACTAAATTACATAGATTTCTAAAATTCTTAGAACTTTATTCCTTCTAAATATAAATTTTTGGCAATTTCTTACTTTCTGATAATTTTTTAAGTTTTACTTTTCCGATCTGATTATTATTTGCCAATACTAGATTTTTAAAGCCCAGGGTGAGTAGGGGGAGGTTTTAGTATGTGTTTAAGTTTATATTATTTAAGTAAACTTTCTAATTTATTTCTGTTAAATAGAAAGTACTTAAGTGACATTAAAGTTGCATTAAGCTGGGGTGCCTGGGTGGCTCAGTGGGTTAAAGCCTCTGCCTTTGGCTCAGGTCATGATCCCAGGGTCCTGGGGTCGAGCCCCACATTGGGCTCTCTGCTCAGCAGGGAGTCTGCTTCCTCTTCTCTCTCTCTCTCTGCCTGCCTCTCTGCCTACTTGTGATCTCTGTCTGTCAAATAAATAAATAAATTCTTAAAAAGATATTAAGTTGCATTAAGCTATCTTTAGTATTCTTGTGTCATACATAGTATTTATCCAAATAAGAGAATACACCAAAAAATGACTTGTCACTTAAACTAAAACTAAAAACAAATCATGTAAATTATAAAAGTATATCAAAATTCCAAATGTCTAAGAGATGAAATTACATCAAACAACTTAAAATTAATATAAATTCATTTGCACCACTTAAAAAAGCACTATCAAATAAATAAATAAAATAGAAAAAAATAACATTCACTCTTCTTTTATAAATAGGTATCATTTGGATGCCTGGGTGGCTCCGTCGGTTAAGTGTCTGCCTTTGGTTTGGGTCATGATCCCAGCGCCTGGGATCGAGTCCCACATCGGGCTCCCTGCTCAGTTAGGAGTCTGCTTCTCCCTCTGCCTGCCGCTCCCCCTGCTTGTGCGCTCTCTCTCTCTGACAAATAAATAAATAAAATCTTTTAAAAAATAAAAATAAATAGATATCATTTACTAGAATTACCTAAAGTAGGATATAATTTGAAAGCTAGAAACAAAAATTATAGACTATTTTTGTAGATTGACTGAGGTATCTTTGAAGAGAAGAGGCAAAATTGCATAAAAAAACCTAAAGCCAAAAAAGCTATTCTGTTTCAGGCTCCTACTGAAGTCAGCTCAAAATCAATTCAATTGGACATTTATTGGGACCTACTATTTGCAAGGTCCTGTGCTAAGTGTTATAGCAGATTTAAAATGAGCAAGATACGAGTTCTGCTCTCAAGGACCTAATAGGCCAGGAAATGGGATAAGACATCATACAATTAACCATAACATTATACAGATGAGATAGGAAATACAATGGAAATAAAAACAAGGAGCTGTGGTCCACAGTATAGCAAGAGTCATTCCAGCTAAGGGACTGGAGGAAAATTCAGTTAAAGAGGAAGCTTTGGACATGGGACTAGAAGAATGAATAGAATTTCAATAGACAGCAACAAGATGGCCAGGGAATGGGCAACAAGCAGGATATTTTAAGCGGAGGCAAAGGTGATCAAAGAAAACAACTCCCAGAATTTAGACTGTGTTTGGGGAATTAGTAATAGTATGGTTTGGTTGGAGTGGAAAATTTAACAGGAGAATAAAGGAATCTTGCCCTGGCAAAACTGGGTTGAATTAGTATTAAATTTTTAACAGGAAAATAAACATTCTTCCTAAGAAATCAGGTGATGCTAAAGATTGGTTATCATCAAAACAATGGAAAAAAGCAATGAGGAAAGAAGACATAATCAGAGAGTATAATTTTATAAACTTACTTTCAACTTCTTTTAACAAAAAGAAAAAATCGTATTAGAACAGGGACTCATAAAACCTACCAGTTGCAATTGATGGATTTGAAAATTCATGCAATTTTAACTGAGAAACAAGTTTCATCGGACTCTCCACCCTTAAAAATGTTAAAAATCAGTGTTCTGGAGGAACTTGGTCAATAAAAGGAAATATGGTATTATTAGGCGAGTCTAAATTTTTATTGCTTTCTTTTTCCACCATATGATACAACTTACATTGAATTCATCGTTCTCAACTATAATCGGTTTGCTTCAACTCTAGAGAATGGTATTATCTTGACCTTCTTTTCCTCCTACTTTTCTCTTTGGAAAGGCAAAAATAAAAAGCTTACTAAATAAATCTAAAAAACACAGTTGTATGAAGAGAAATATAATACTCTGTGTATCTATTTGCACCCATTCATTCTACAGTTGGGAATGTATTCCCCCTACATTTCAGTCCGCCCCCCATATATACAGATGTGTACCTACACTGTGTGTACATGTGTGTGAGCGTAAGAGTCAGAGAAACAGACACCTGCTTCTTTTTCTTAAAAAAGTACATGTTACTCTACACATGGTTGTTTTAAAACAATGCATTATGGGCATCTTTCCAGGTCAACACATTACATCTAATCTATTCTTTAAATAGGTATAAAATATTCCATTATATAAATATACTATATTTCATTCAGTCATTTTCTAATTGACAGGCATTCACGTATTTATAGTGTCTGGGTATTTAAACTATGTTGTTATAAACATAGTTATACATATGTGATTATATATGAGTGCTTTTATTTTTATAAGATCAAAAAATAAGGTGATTAAAGTGTTAAAAAAAATAAAGGACAGTCACGTAGGTCTACAAAAAAGTTTTAGCAATTTATACTCCCATCTGTATTATAAGTCATTACCTACTTTACTACACTCTTCCCCAGGGATAAGATTCCACATATTTAACAAGCAGGGCAGTGACATTCAAGGACATTAGGTGTCATGCATTGTCCTCTAACTACTGTATTTTTTTTTAACTACTGCATTTTGGAATTGGAAGGTCTGCACAGAGAGAAGAGTAGAGTAGGGTTCTGAAAGAAGGAGGGGCTCAAGGTTGCAAACGTACATGAACTAGAAAGTTAGAATTCCAGCGGCCGTCCTGACCTCACCAGGTAAATATCGACCCAGCTCTGGCTAAGACGGGCTATTAACTGGATGTTTAAAAATTTTGTAAGATTGATGACAGAAAATGGTATTTCGTTGGTATTTTTAATTTGTACTACTTTAATAGAAAAACAACTTCTAAATATCAGCTTATTTTTAATTTGTACTACTTTAATAGAAAAACAACTTCTAAATATCAGCTTTAAAATAATTCACAGTTATTATTTGGCTCAATTTTTGCTCTATTTTTATTTGTGCTATTTACCTTTTTATTTTCAATTTGGAAAAGATATTTTTATGTTGGTGATCTTATTTACTTGCCAAATGTTTACAAATATATTTTCTCTGAATCTATTCTTCATCTTTAATCTACAGTTAAAGTATCTTTACTGATGTTAATATAATAAAAAAATCTACTAATATAAATGCTATTCTATTTATGTTTAATACAGTTTTATAGTATTTTTTTACCTAAGTCTTGAAATTTCCTGCTGTATTTTTTCTTAGGAACTACACAGGGTTTTTTGTTTTGTTTTGTTTTTTTGTGATTTTTTTTCTCTGTTTTTATTTCCAACTGGTCATTGATATAAAGAAAAGCACTTTCATTTTGTACATTTATTTTATATTCATCCATCTTGCCAAATTCATTTGATATTTCTAATAATATTTAATTGAGTATCTTGGGGTTATTTTTGTTGGTATATAATATAGTCATACAACAATAATTTTCTTTTCATTGTTTATGTTATACATTGTACTTTCTTGTCTAATTACATTAGTATCTAAAATAATGTTAAATAATAGAAATGAAAGCAGCTACGTGCCTTGTGTCAAATTTGCTATCAATGACTTTAGTATTTAATCATGAACAGTTGTTCTTTTATTGAGTTTTGTTAAACAGGAGTACTTTAAAACTTTCTATCATACTTCATTTTTGTAAGGTATTTTGATATTTATAGCTTAACACTTATTTTTTTTTCCAGAAAAAAAAAATCTTTAATCTCTACCTCCTTGAACACTTCTCAATTCATATCAATTGCTCCTTCTCCATGTTCTGTATCTGAAGTTTCGGCTGTCCTCAAAATCTAATCCTTGGTCCTATCATCTTACTCACACTCCAAGAAGCCAGCGAATTGCCTGGGGTTTCAATTAACACCTACATGCCAATCGTCATGAATGGAATGTTTGGGTCTTCCCAAAATTTATATTCTGAGCTCCCAAACCCAGTGTGATGGTATTTGAGGTGAGCCCTTGGGAGGTGATTAGGCCTTGAGCGTAGAACCTTTATGATGGGATGAGCGCCTCATATGAAGAGACACAAAAACTTGCTTCCTTCTCTCTCTGCTCTCTGCCATATGAAGACACAGCAACGAGGCAGCCAGACACCAAAACTACTGGCACCCTGATCGTGGACCTCTTAATCCCCTGAACTTTAAGACATAAATGTTTGTTGTTTAAACTACTCAGTCTGTGGTCATTTGCTACAGAGGCCTGAGCAGACTAAAACGCCAGTGGTTCTCATATCTACAAATCTGACCTTAAGTTCTTTTTCTCACCTCCTGCATTTTATTACCATTTCTTACCTAATGTCTTAACCTGGATACCTTCACGCTGTTCAATCTCAATATTTTTGAATCTGAATTAGCTTTGTGCTCAGCATGCTCTTTTTCCTATGACGCTCACAGCACGTAATGACAGCACCATCTCCCAAGTCATCTACTCGGGGAAACAGAGCTATTTCCAACCACCTCTCTCACCTCCTCAACCCTGATCGGTTGTAACATCCTGTCAATGCTACTTCAAAACGTCTCTCAAGCTCTTCTCGTGTTTCCACCCAGAAGACAACGGTTTTATTCTGTTCCTACGGCGGCTAGACTCGTCGGCACCGTCCAGCACCGCCCAACTGCAGTTCGCCCTCACAACTGTTCCCAAAGTCATTCTGCTAAAACACAGAACAGTCTTCCTCGTCTACGTAACAATCTCTACCGGATCTGTAGACCTTCAGAATATAATTTAAATGTTAAACATGGTACCCAATGCCTTTCATATTTTGGAAGCAATCATTCTTCCTAATTTTGTCTTGTGCCTCTTACCGCCATTTTTCACTACAGTGAGTTGCCCACTGCCTCACGTTCTCAAGATTCCTCATATACACACTTGTTCTTTTTCATCTTTACGCCTTCTCTCTGCTCAGCCTCCCTGTGCAGCCACGGCCTTCCTGCACACCCCCGTGCTTCAAATCCTGTCTCAAAAACCCACCCCTGTGCATCCTCCTATCCCAGTTTGTTCTCATACTACACTGTGTTCTCAGTGCACATGGGACCTCCCGAGGGCAGGTTTGTAACTGTAGCTCTGTAGTCACAGCAGGGCACTCAGTATGGGAGAATTAATATTTGGGGAGGGAAGGAAGGAAGGGAGGGAGATTTTATTTGAATTAAATTCTTTGTTTTAGATCCAACTATTCCTAAAAATAGGGAAAAATCAATAACAAAAAAATGTTGAGATGATTATGAAGAATAAACTAAACAAAAGTGTTTTTTAGTATACAAAAATCGTGAGTAAAATTGAATAACTGAGGGGAAAAAATGAGTAATTATGCTGTATGTCAGCAAACTTATCTTCAGTGAAAAGTGGTTTAGAGAGCAAAAAGAATAAATGGAAAAGCTGAAGTAAAACATGAAAAATGAGTAAAGTGCTTTATGCTTTGTAAACACTTTATTGCATTTAAAGTACAAAACAACGCATAAAGAACAGATATTCTGTACAGATGAATTTGGGTAAACTCCAGATGATGAATTTTCTTGTGTAGTCCTATTGTGCTTATCACAACATCACCTTGTATTTTAAGACATGTAATAATACATGTTATTCATTGGTTATACATCAGGGCATATTTGTGCTCACAATATCACGTTTTAATTATTACTAAGATAGTTGAGCTTAGATCACAGCAGCAATTTACATGAAGGTGACTAGGCCCCTCCCATTGCCTGAGTTCTTGTCTGTTGGCTCATGGCTCCCAAATACGTATTTTCAGCTCCTTAACCAGCAGTCTGACTGTCTGGACACAGTACTAGGCGTCCTCCAGGTAAGACACAAGATCACAACAAAGTCAACTCGGATTGCTATAGTAATGCACTTGAAATTTCAGCAAAAGGCAGAAAGCAGATTTTGAGTGCCAGAGAGCTTACTTCTGTAAGACTCAGTCACAGCAAGTCAGGGCAAGATAGCTATTGTTATGGAACCCTAACCAATGGGAGTGACTTGGGACATAAACTCTGGGGGTGGTGGCCAGTTTCAAGTCCCACAAGGGCCATTCTCTGATAACTATGTATAAAATGGACAAGTGAATTCATCTCTCTAAGACAGGAGGTGACAATATCTACCTCATAAAGCTGTCCTGAGGATGAAACACAAGGTTCTTAGAAATATATGAGCATTACATAAATATTAGCTATTATTGATATCACCATCATTATAATTGGAGGAAGTAGAGGCATGTCAATAGGAAACAGGAACAAAGCAGAAAATTCTGTATAACAACTAATATTTGTATTTAATGAAACTCAAAGAGTTCACTGAAACTAGTACATTTTCAGTGCTGTATAATGGATAGATACCACATGCCAGAAGAAAACTGGTTACAAAATGAATCGTAAATGAAGGAGGCAAGCTCACGATTTAAAAATTACATAAGGAAATAAAAGCAAAGAATCTGTGATAACTGTAATATTAATTTATGTTTTAAATTTTGTATATTGATTTTCTTAAAGCAGAATAACATTAACATTGATAGGTTGCTATATTTTTCAGAATTTATTTTGGCATTATATTTTGAATTCCTCTAAAAAAACATATATTTTCAACTTTTTTTGGAGTTTTTTAAAAGTAAAAATGGCTTGCTATTAATTATACGACTGCACCCCTTATGTTTCATTATAGAGATAACATATGGTAGCACCCCACCCTACATTTGCAGTGAGAAATGATGGTTGCAACATTCTTTTTTGATTTAAGCTTTGGTCCGTAAAACCCATATTTTAAAATTTAAAACTATTTTACAGGTTTGTTTTTTTTTTTTACAGTTTTAAACTATTTTATTACTTAGGATTTTACTTGCAGCAAATTCTCCAAAACTGTCTTCTAAAATTTCAAAAGAAAAAGGATAACTGATTGAGAGAAAATTTAGAAAATAATCACTAAAGGATATTTCAATAACTTGAGTAAGTTTGTAGATTTTGAGACTGTTTCATTTTCTTTCTTTCTTTACAAAGCCTGTAACTCTCTCCTGACTGCAAACCCTGTTCATTTCATGGCCTCTGCCGAAATAATGGGACTCCCACAGTTACTCTTCTGTTTTTCAAAAGATGCATCATTCATACACACACACACACACATCATACACACACATACAAGTCATTTTTGATGTTTTGTAAAAAGCAGTGTTACTGATGACTTTCTGATACCTTATTAGTCCCTACTGAAACAATGGTTTATTGCATCTAAATATGCCGAGTGACAATCTGAGAAAATGTGGATAATACTGGAATATCTCTGTGATCTAGGGGGAAGAACTCAGAAGAGCATCTTAACAAGGAAAGTTAACAACTTTAAAGACAAGATCATGCAGGATTTCAAATGAGAGAATTGCCCAGGTTGCTACAAAACAACCGTAGGATCATCATCGCATCATCAAACACACCATCAACCGGATTTGAGGTACAAGACGGGAGCGGGAGCGAGTCCGAGAAACAAGCTGCCGTTAAAACAAGAAGCACCCTGAATGGGATGGGGAGAGAAGAACAGCGCATCACACTTGCAGAGAACTTGCACAAACATTCTCTTGTCTGAGTTTCAAGACAATAATGTGAACGATTTAGGGCAGATCCACTTTGACTAATTCTGCAACAAAGAACTAAGGCCAGAGAGAAGCACGGCCTGCCTGCTGTCTAGTGACCTGTCGGCTCTAATGCCAGGGCTGGGGCTGGACCCCTCTGGAAACAATGCTCAGTTATCTGTTTTCTGGATTTTTTTCCTTTGTCAATGGTATAGGTTTAATACTAAGTTTCTCCCTACCAGGGACTCTTCCAACCTGTTTCTTACTCTTCTTTTTTTTCTAAAGATTTTATTTATTTATTTGACAGAGAGAGATCACAAGTAGGCAGAGAGAGAGAGAGAGAGACAGAGAAGCAGGCTCCCTGCTGAGCAGAGAGCCCGATTCGGGACCCGATCCCAGGACCCTGAGATCATGATCTGAGCTGAAGGCAGCAGCTTAACCCACTGAGCCACCCAGGTGCCCCCTATTTCTTATTCTTGAGTTCACAGTTTTTATGTGAGTATTATATGGTGGATTAAACATAAAAGAATCAGATTTATAAAAAGTTGTCATCTATTAATAAACACTTGGGATTCCTAAACACCACGATAAGCATTTAAATTTAAAAAATCATGATGGCGGTTTTAGGATCTCAGGATTCTCCTATGTGAGACCACATGGTTTTCATTAGCGTGCTATGTACAGGTACCTATTCAAATATTGAGTAGGTAATTCCCCGGCTTTCTGTATGATCACTACACAGAATCTCTAGAAGGTATACTTGGCCTTGGATAGGTGGGTGTGGCAGCTGTGCTATGAAATCTCCTCATCTTTCAAGCCTGGAGAACATCATACTTGAACTTCAACGATGCTATCCAGGTGGAATCAGAGGGTAGAGGCGGTGGGTTGCATAAGCCCGATCTTCTGCAAGTGCAGGGGTTGGACCGAAGTAATGCGTTCAGTTCATGGTGTATAATGGAGATACAGCTGGTCAAGGTCGTTGCAAGGACACATGATTCCACGCTGGGGTTAATAGAGAGGGCGCTGCTTGTTTAGATCGTAGTGGACTCTCAGATTTGACCATGGTAAGTAGCCAATGAAGGAATTGGACTCCGGAAGAAAATGTGGAGCAGAGTGCACTGGATGGCTGAAGTGGGCCATCCTGAAGACTGTCCTCCAGCAAGAGTGGTGGCCTTAAGACGCTTCACTCCTCAACTTCTCTATAGGACGCTGAGGACACATTATTTTACAACGAATCCCTGCAGAGCTAGAAATGATCCAAAGATCACTAGGTCCGGTTTCTTCATGTCTTTGAGATGAGGAAATCTGAGTTTTGAACATTTGAGACTCGCCCAAAGTCTTAAAACCTATGAGAGAACTGGAACTAGATTCTGGTTTTCAGGTTCTGGCCCAGCGTTCTGCCCTCTGCCATCCTGACCTGTCCCACATGGGGGTCAGAGCCCTCACGACCACACGTGGCTTCTGAGTCAGAGGAATACAGATGTGTCTCTTGAGAGAACCGTGAGTTGTCTGGTGACAGTGCAGACAAAGACACGGGAAGGGAGAGAGGAAAGGCAGCGTGAACACACGGCAGGTCCCCTTTACAGGAGCCTCGGAGATGCAGTGACCTTCAGGGAAAGGGAGGAGCTTGCCCTTGACTTCAGGAAAGCAGGGCAGAGTGGGGCTTGGTAACAGAGGCCGGTGCTGCTCCCACCCTTAGTGATAATTGTGCGGTAAGAATAATCATTTTCGGTTTGGTAATATTAAAAACCTCATCCAGTAAAATTTACTTTGCAGGCAGGTTGTTTTCTTTTGACCCACATTTCCTAATAAAATATGGACCCTGCTTATGGGCCCCTCTGAAATTCGGGGTACAACTGTGGAGGAGGAGGCACGGCTACCGTGAATCTACAACCCCAAGAAAGGGGACTGCCAGGGAATTTGAGGCTGCGACATTTCGTGGCTCCTCTTTCACGCTGTCTATAAACTCTTTGTGCTCAGACACGGGTTCCCTCCCACGGCATTTGGGCGAGTGGGCAGACGCTCACAGATCCTCGTGACTGCGCCGTGGTTGGTGTGAGGCTGGCGCATTCCATCCCAGCCGGCTCTTGGTACGTAATGAGCGGCTTCGCGGGTTACAGGATTGACCATGGGGCCCATGACCCCCATCCGGTGAAGGGCAGAAGCGCAGCGCAGATGGGGAAGGCGACAGGAGGCTCCACACATCGGTCAGGGCCCCCGACGGGATCTCACCGCCAATCCCCCCTTGTCCACTTCTTTCTTCGCCTGCCTTCCCTCCCTAGAACCCGCGTCAAGTGCAACCTGCAAATGACAAGCCTTCCCCAGGAATGCTCCGCGACAGTGAGGGACGTTCAGCTTTACAAGCTGAATTTATGTCAGGGGAGCTGTCATGACAAGGGAAATTGCAGAGAGTGGTAGAGACTGCATCAAACCCAGCACTTTTTAGCTTTTAGAGTCAAGTAAGAATGACATCCCCATCTTTACCCAAATTTGGTTTTGCGTATAGAAATATTAAAAATGAAATGTGTTTATCAAACCCACAGGCTTTGAAACAATGTTGAATTACAGCACACCCAGACCCTCTGGTTGATTACTCCAGTCAAGAATATACGGTCGGGTGACAGGGGCAATGCCAGTATTAAATTTTGTTTTATGTTGTAATTTTTACCTGTTTGGGATCTGAATTGTGAGGAGAAGTGTTTCATTCCTTTGATTTACGGTGCTCAGAACAAGGATTAATGACAGGAACTTTAATTTAGCTCTTTCAACAACTTGCGAGAGATAAAAGTCTGTGAAAAGATACTGCTGCCTGCTCCCAGATTGCTTCCAAAGTTGTTTTGAACAGACAACTAAGGAGAAGAATTTCTTTCATTTCTTTCTTTTTGTTTTGTTTTGAGAAGCATTTTCTTAATCTGCTATTTATTTGGCATGATTCTCCTTGGGTAAAGTGGCTGGGGATGAAAGTGAGAGGGGGAAGCGGAGGGAGCAAAACTGTGTAAACATTCGTGTGCGTGTTTGCTACTGAGGAAAGCAGCTGGTTTCTTTGATGGCAGCCGCGATTCCTGCTAATGAGACAATGGGGACCAGGGAGCTACAGCAGGTTCAATACTGTCAGCCTGCTGCAGGGTAACCTGCTCCGTGGAACCTTACGTGTGTGCCCCAGATAGAGCTTGGAAATACCAAGGTACTGCCCACAGGTGGTCTGCTCCACTGTGCTCCTGTGTTCACTCAGAGAGACATCCCTTAGCCCCACGTGGTGTTTCCAGCGGCTTCTCCGGGTGGGCCGCACCTGCACAACCTCAGGATAGCTCCGAAATGGCTGAGGGCCTCAGAGCAGGAGAACGTAGACATCAACGGCTCTCAGTTCTTTCCTTTCGGTGGAGAAATTGAGGCCCTTGGGGGTGCCTAGGTGACTCAGTGGGTTAAGCATCTGCCTTTGGCTCAGGTCGGGATCTCAGGGTGTTGGGATTAAGTCCCGCATCAGGTTCCCTGCTCAGGAGGGAGTCTGCTTCTCCCTCTGCCTCTGCCTGCTGATCTGCAGGCTTGTGCTCCCTCCTTCTGTCAAATAAATAAATAAATAAATAAATAATCTCATTTAATAAAAATAAAAAAGGGGCGCCTGGGTGGCTCAGTGGGTTAAGCCGCTGCCTTCAGCTCAGGTCATGATCTCAGAGTCCTGGGATCGAGTCCCGCATCGGGCTCTCTGCTCGGCAGAGAGCCTGCTTCCCTCTCTCTCTCTCTCTGCCTGCCTCTCCATCTACTTGTGATTTCTCTCTGTCAAATAAATAAATAAAATCTTTAAAAAAAAAAAAAAAAAAAAAAAAAAGAAAGAAGATGAGGCCCTCTTCACCAAAAATCTAACTCACACAAGAAGGAAGTGTTTGCATGGTATGGCTACATACAGAGTTTGAAAATTTAATTAAATGGCCATTGTCAGACCTCACATCCAACTACTTCTGTGTAAATGTGTTAGGCACGTAACATATATCCAGCTTACTGGCACTTTTCCTGTGACCATTCATTCACTAGCACACGGCACTGATGCTGTGTGCGCGCGCGGTGCTGGGCCAGGGGCCAGGGTTTCCCTGCACAGGCAGGCGTCCTGCCGTCAGAGAACTTACACTCTCTCAGGGGCATGGGAACCAGGCAGGCAGACAAAAATGGCAATTTCTGGTAAGCGCCCTAAGAGAGACACACTTTGGCTTCATTAATAGCATTTACCATAATAGATTGCAACTGAGATTATAACGTGGGGAGCGAGATGTTCACAACGATAAAAAGAGGGTCAAGAAAGACCTTTTGGAGGGGACGCTATTCAAGCTGAGATCTACACGGTGGGACAGAGCCAGCCATTCCACACAGAGGGAAAAGCACTGGGGAGGTCCCCAGGCCTTCATGCAGGAAATGGCTCCAAGGGTTTTTTTATTTTTTATTTATTTCTTTGAGAGAGACCATGACGGATGGGGGAGGGGTAGAAGGAGAGGGAGAGGGAGAGTCGGGCTCGATCCCAAGACCAAGGATCATGACCTAAGCCGAAGACAGATGCTTAACCCACTGAGCCACCCAGGTGCCCCTGGCTGAGAGTTATTAAGGAACAGAAAGGACTCCAGAATGGACAGAACTTACGCAGCAAGAAAGTAAAGAGTTTGATTTTTAAAAAAGTATGATGAAAAGTCATTGCAGTGGAGTGACATGATCTGATTGACATTTTAAGCTCATTTTTGCTTCTTGGGGATATTGGATGGGGGACAGGTGGCAAAAGAGACAGTGGAGGGACAAATGGGGTCCGTTGCAGGGTTCAAGACAAGAGGTGATGTGGCAATGGATTTGGAGAGAAGTGGATGGGTCTGTATACATTGGGAGAGCATAAATACCAATGGTGCTCACTAATGGCTCGGGGGTAAGGGAAAGAGAGAAACCAAGGACGACCCCTGGCTTTTTGTCTTGAATGCCGGATTAGCTCTCAGTAATAAATAGATTTTCTTTAAAGTTCATAAGCTTGCAATATATCACATATTATTTCAATGAATAAAATTAGTTAAAATGTACCTTAGTACATTTTACATGAGTTAAAATGTGTCTCATTTGCAATTAGGGAATGAATAGGATCTAGGTAAGGAAGGCTGGACTTCCACGAACTTGTCTGCAAGCTTTCTATATATACACACCATAGCTTTCTGGCTTTCTTTTCTCTGAAATCTATCTATTCATGATCTATCATTTGATTGAAATTTGGGTAACCATTTTTCCCACCTCCTTGGTTCCTTCATTACTAGAGCCCTGTCACTTTGGAACATCAATACTCTGACATGTCCAAGGAAGCAGGAAGTTACTCCGGAGTGTGTATCATTCTGACAGCTTTAAGTTTGGTCTGACAGTGAAACAGATGCCTTTCAAAAGGAAGTGGTATCTTGTTCTTGCTTTGAGATTTCCTGGAAGAACTGCACAATCTAACTACAAATGCCTCATTAATCTTCACAATATTTCAGTGAGAGATTTCCTTGGTTTTGACAGTATTCTTGGTGAGGTGGATTATATGACAACCTCATTATAATTTCATGAAATAAATTTCTGGCTAATGTATATGTGGGGGATATATCATTTTGGATAGTTGATGCTCCCTGATGAAGGTAAATCAGATGTTTAGATAATCTCAGACAGTGATATATCCCCAAGATATTTGGTTTAAAACATAGTGAATGAGGGGCACCTGGGTGGCTCAGTGGGTTAAAGCCTCTGCCTTTGGCTCAGGTCATGATCCCAGGGTCCTGGGATCTAGCCCTGCATCGGGCTCTCTGCTCAGTGGGGAGTCTGCCTCCCCTTTTCTCTCTGCCTGCCTCTCTGCCCACTTGTGACCTCTATCTGTCAAATAATTAAATAAAATCTTTAAAAAAACCAAAAAAACAAAAACGTAGTGAATGAGACAAATACTCAGAAGCATGGAAAGAAAAAGAAGCACAAACCGTCAGCATCTATTTACCTACCAAATTATGATGATCTGAGATGCAACCTGATAGAAGACGGATAGGTGCTGTGTAACTTGCTCCAAAAATAAGCCACAGATTAGTATTGGGCAAATAAAAATATTCTTTAGCAATATTGTGAATAATATCTGATGTTTAAGGGGAAGAAATATAGAATAATTTTTAATATAAAACAAAAGGTTTTTTTGAGAAATCTATTCATATTCCACTATGATTTTAAGATTGGTTTCATTTGATAGGCTCAGTATTGAATTTTGTATTGCTAGGAAAAGTAACACTTTAGGATGCAAAAAAGTCATTAAAAAGGGAAAGTTTACCAGTCACAGAAATACATTGATCAAAAGCCTAAACATAACTGAAGTATGAAGACCACATAGTACACGTGGCACAAACTTCCTATCTATTAAACTAAAATATATTGTTATGTAGGCAATATACAGAACAATATGCCTTTTAATAACATTTCTAGATTTTAATAGAAGATGCTAGGATAAGCATTCAGAAATCAGACATCACAAACATTCACATTTGATATCTGAAAAATTTTTTTAATGTTTTCACTTTTTATAATAGAACTGATACCAGATGTATTCTAGCAAAATAGATGCTTCTTTGTTTCAAACCCGAAGTAAGAAGCACCTGTTCTTAAAGCAAACATTCATTTCTATAATAAAACATATCGTGTGCCACTTAATGGGCATTAGCTGGTTTAAAACAGTATAATAAAATGTATAATAAGGGGGTAAAGAAGAAACTATAAAGACCATTGAGTATAACTAAATAATCACACAGGCTAGGTTTAAGTTACCCAGAAGCTGGTTTTAGATATATTTATTTGTATATCTAAACACGGTGAGATTTCCATGGAATTCCAAAGTAAATACACAAATTCTTGCCGTTATGAGCCAGAAAGAACCTATATCCCAATAAAGAGCCATTTGTAATTTATTAGTCTTCTTCCTAACTAAAGCAAACTCACAAAACCTTACCAGATGCCACCAAGCAACAAAATATATAAAAATGTCATTCTGTCAGTTAAAATATGTATTGAGCACTACAGATTTATTGTATTCTCAGTGTGTCGGCATTTAGGATATAATGATCAACAAAACAGAGGCGACAGGCCAGTGGGGAAGTAGACATCACATGAACAGTCATGAACAATCGGGTTATTGGTTATAACTAAGCAGAATGCGGCAAAGGGACTGGGGCCATTGAGATACAACGTGGTACTGGACATACCTGGGGTCACAGAAGACTTTCCCAAATGCGAGATGTCTTAGAAAACAAGATGAATTTCTTGTTTCCGGACTTTTATTTTCTTGTACAATATCCCTGATAAACTCCTTTTCCGTGGGGTCCAACTGTGAACTCATTCATCCAACAAATGCTGAACACCTGCTTAGCCAGGTCAGAGCCTTCCCTGACATTCTCTGCAAATCCCCAAACCTGGATCAACTGAACTGTCCGCTTGCTTCTCTCTTAAGCCCTGGCAGCAAGGGGAACCATGCAAATCTGCATGTCAGGGCTACACAGCATTTCTTTTCTTTTCTTTTCTTTTCTTTTTTAAGTTTTTATTTATTTATTTGACAGATAGAGATCACAAGTAGGCAGAGAGGCAGGCAGGGGTGGGGGGTTGGGGGGAAGCAGGCTCCCAGCTGAGCAGGGAGCCTGATGCAGGGCTTGATCCCAGGACCCTGAGATCATGACCTGATCCGAAGGCAGAGGCTTAACCACTGAGCCACCCAGGCACCCCCAGCATTTCCTTTATGCGATTGAGATGCGTCCCCTCTCCCATCCCACACCATTCCCACACCCTGGAGGCCACAAATGCATCCTTACCTCCTTATTCTCAGGAAATGTCTCTGCTTTCTACTTCAGAAGGTAAAAAGAAGAGCTCAGTGGGTATAAATTCCTTCTTTTCCTTCTACTACACTTACACATGTATCTGAATTCAGTCTGTCACTGCTGCTGTGGATTCCTTCCTTTAACTCATCACTATCGTCCACTCCTCGCTCTCCCCTCCCTACCGGAATCTTCAGCACAGGCATTCCTTACCTCTGACCTGAAGACTTTAATAACTTACTTTCTGGTCTCTCTGCCATCAGTGTTTTCCTATCCATCCTCTATGATGCTATCAGGGAGGTATTTCCAAATGCTGTTATGCTCATACCATGACTGCACTCCAACAACACTTCTTGGCTCCCCATGAGGAAAGTCTCATCACTGATGCAACCACTTGTTTCTGCATCTGCCCTTCACCCCGCCCCACCCCAACTGGGAGTCCTTGGAGCATTTCCATCTTCAAACACCAGCCCCACTAGGCTCATTTCCAAATCATAGCTTAATAGTTCCTGTGTCCTACCACACTCTCTAAAGAGGAAAGCAACAACAGATAAATAATGACAGTACAAAGTGAGCTATTTAAATTGAAATGTGTTCAAACTACTTGGAGAATTTCCCAGAAGGAACCCCCCTGTGACAGTGTCACCTCCCCAAACAACAATTCCTGTCATTTTTCAATTTCTAAACCCGTAATTCTGACTCCACTGGTCACTTGGTGGGTAACTTCCTAATCCTAGCTCTAGACCTTGCTTGAAAAACTGCCTTCTCTTCACTTACTCCTTAGTGTACATGGCGAAATTACTTTTCTACATTCAACATCAACCATGGCTTCCCTCTTTCAAGAGCTCAATTTTGTCCTAATGTAATCAAATCCAAGTAAAAATCTCCATTGCAGTGAACCTGCCTTGGAATCCTCAGATGTCCAGAAAATCTGTTGATGGCTCCAAACCCTTTCTTCCACCCTTTATTGGCTACACACTGCTCTGGAGTGTTCCCCTGGGGAATTTAGATCTTCCTTTTCCCACTGAAACCATTCATAAATCCACATCTTCCAGTGCAAATGCCAAGGATTAACAAAAAAAAAAAAAAAAAAAAAAAAAAAAAAGAGGAGGTCTATATGATTTCACTAATGTAATATTTTTGTGATGATTACTTTTCATAAAAATAGCTAAAAGTAATCAGAGTTTACCGTGTGCTGAAAATTTTCCTAAGCATTATCTCATTTTACCTTCAGAAAAACTCATTTGTTTTATAGATAAGAAAACTGAGCTTTAATGAGATTAAGTAATTTGCTCGAAGTTATTTAGCTTGTAAATGGCAGAGCTGGGATGTGAAATCAGGTCTGATTCTATAGTCCGGGATTTTAACCAACATAAAAGCATCCCTGCTCCTGCTTTCATTGTCTTGTATTCCAAAATTACCAGTCTTCTAGTAAATTTCTGTTGTGTTTACTTATTCATTTCCCAACAACTCATTGAATAAATATTTATTGAGTTCCAACTCCTCCTGGCAAGATATTGCACTAGTCTCTCTGGGTTGACAAAGACAATGTAGGACAAGAGTCTTTTCCCCAAGGGAATTATTATCTAGGTTGAAATAGTGCTATAAAGGTGACTGTGCATGGAGTCGCAACTCATGATATAACTGGCATATTACAACTGCAATGAAATGGTGTTGGAAAATAAAATTGCTGAAAATATGCAGGTCTGGATAGAGTTCTATGATACTGAGCACACTCCTGGGACTGGTGAATGTCAAGGCCAGTAAAAACTGTTCAGGGGCCACAAACAGATGTGTGTATATATACACGATTGCTTACACATGTCAATAGCTGTCTATACATACATTTATTTATGCATACACATTTAAATGTTAATTCTAAGTATTTCTGTTTTATTCCATGTCAGGGCGTTCATATTATTTTGAGCTAAAAATTTCACACAATACATTTGAGATCCCTGAGAATCTCATTGGTACCTTACAATTGTTGAATCACATAATGAGAGATTAGAAATTCCACACTGTGATATTTGCACACCCAAGGCACGAACATCTTTTAATAACTGATATAATCACCTCTTGAAGAATCTTTTTTTACATAGACTTAGTCCTTAAAAACTACATTCCCTAAACAAATGTGATCTCCCATACTTTAAATCCCCCCAGCTGTCTTCACCTGCCCAAACACACGTCTCCATCATTTTTATAAGCAGTTCATTACAGAAAACCTGCCTTTCTTTCCATGACTGTTTCCCCCCGGTTTGACTTTTATCCAATGCTCCCCAAGACATCTTCATTTCATCATAGCAAACTGGTAGACAAAAACTAACACAGCTCTATAAATACAGAACAGTATCCCTTAGAGGGACCCTAGAGGTCTTCTAAGCAAGCCCCTTATTTATGAGCCAAGGTAAACAGGGCACACTGAAGGCAATACCCTTTAAAAATGATCCTGAATATGGGCATGTTCATGCCCAGGACTTCAGTTTACGTCACTGTCCACCTTGTCCCCAGTGACTGTCCTTTGCCTCCTGGCACAGATATTTACCGTGAGCCACACTTTCAGAAGAAAGAGTGACATCAACAACCTCCTCAGAAAAATACACTCACTCATTCCTTCACCTTAAAATATTTATTAACGCTCAGTTATGTTAGCTACGGGGGGGTGTAAGCATGAACAAAACATGGTGAGGTCCGAGTGCAGGGCCCCTGAGCCTGCTGGGCTGCCCCGTGGACACAGAAGGCCAGCAAACAGCCAGTAAAACTCAGTTGTCGAAGGCACTTACAGGGGTAAAGGGTTAGAAACCGGGAGGAAGGGGAAGTTTGCAGAGAACAAAAGCAAGGACACAGCACGGGTCTGGGTGAGAGCCACAGACAGAGCTAACATGTTCCTGGATTTTACTGGGCGCTACCTGGTGTACAGGTGGATCAGACAGCGTAAGGGGACAGCGTAAGTTACAAACATGAGGGACTGTTGGGAGTTTGTACGGGCACGGCCAGGTGCGTACGACACAGGTTCTCTGTTCCTTCCTCCTGCTGGAGCCACCACATGCCAGGACTCAAGCACATCTCGGCACCTTCCCCATCCCTGAACTGGTCTAAGCCAGCATTATGTTTCTCTGTGTTCATGTGTCTTCCTCCCACATGACCTCCCTGTCCTGACCCTTGTTCCCTCTATCTCTTCTGAACACAGCAGCCAGAGGGGTCTCTCTAAAACACGAGCCGGACCGTGTCATTGCTCTGCTCAGATGCCCCACCCTTTCCTCCTTCATCACTCCAGGCAACAGTCCAAGTCCTTATGATGGCCTTCAAGGCCTAGAGGAGCTAGTCCCGTGACCTTGCTGACACGACCTTGCTCCATTTTCCCTGCTCCCTCCCACTGGGGACACTGGCCACCATGCTCTTCATGGACCATGCCTGACACTCCTCCTCTCTGTGCCTAATGTCTCAGGAGGACGGTCCTTCATCACCCTGGTCATGCTAGCATGCCCCCCACCCCCGCTGCACTCCCGACCCTCCTTCCCTGCTTGATCTTTTAGCAATTACTGCCTTCCAACATGCTCCATGGTGTACTTCTGCATTTATGTACTGTCAGCCTCCACATCCCCATGCTTTGTAAACAAAGAATTTTGACTGGTTTATTGCTGAACCCCATGTCAAGACAATGTCCAACAATTATGGGTACTCAATAAATATTTGCCAAGTGAATAAATTAATTTTAAAAGCAAAAAGCACATTGGACTATGGGTTATCAGGGCGAGCACTACAACAAAAATGACCACCATAGTTCACATCACTCAGAAGACCTGCCAAAGGCAAGTCATCTTGAAGTTTGAATACATAAACATGCATCAGGTGTGCTTGGAAATTTCAGAGTTTTCATTTTAAGAATTATACATGAGCGAATGTGGGCAAGAGTCTGTCATACAAATGAGCTATGTTGTAAAAAATCTTTAACTGAGCTATTTTAAAAATGGCTTTTTAAATGAATATTTAAATATTAATATATGATATTAATATTTGAAATTCATTCTTTTTCATAAAACAGAGTTAATGTTAAGGCTAGCATAGTTTTTTAAAACTTTTTGCTAGCTAGATTTGCAAAGCAGTACCACCAAAGCCCCATGAACCACACTGGTCTAATTAAGGGCTGTTTTAATTAAAAAAATTTTTTTTTTTTTTTTTTTGCTTAAAGTTCTAGAGGATATTTGGGTGATTCACTCTGTCAAAAGCCTGATTCTTCTCAGGATTTCAATGGCTTTCTATCCTCAATAAAGCCTGTTTTATATCATTAGTGCAAAATTTTTGATACATTTAAGAGTACAATTTAAGTATCACCCATACGAATTCCAAGTAAATTTTATCCTGCCTTTCCTAATACCCCAAATAATATATACGGCCTCTTTCTTCAGCAAATGACTGGACATCCACTTCCAGCTTGTTTATATTTGTATATCTATTCTGAGTTTGTGGCTTGATATATATTCCTCATGATTAAAGCACATTCTACTTTTTCTCAACACAAAAGATGAAAGAGAAGTTCCGAGCTTCTTTGTTTCAAAAGTAAAACCTTTCCAAGGGGCCCTATTTTATGTGGATTTTGGACAAAAAGGTAAGCACACAATGAAATAAAAATAAGACCCAAGGGAAAAATCAAACACAATTCCCCTTCACCTACAGAAAGATACGTGACACTGACAGATGCACCAATTACAAACGTTGGAACTTAGTTCTGGGCAGGCAATGATCAAGTGACTTAAGCACGTGACATCTGTCACTGAGTGAAGGAGAGAGGTTACTGAATTTTTGACAAACTTGTTTTGTGTTGTTTTTACAGTCAATGCATTATATTTCAACTGAACAAATGTTTACAATGGCTTCTGTATGCTACCTAAG
The DNA here is from genome assembly GCF_964662115.1 of Mustela nivalis. Lineage (NCBI taxonomy): Eukaryota > Metazoa > Chordata > Mammalia > Carnivora > Mustelidae > Mustela > Mustela nivalis. The sequence continues at coordinate 5,063,624 of NC_139024.1, read as the reverse complement.
AGCATAATCAACATTTATAATATGATTTCTATGGCCCCATGAAGGGAGCAGAGCTCTGTCCCTGAATTTCTGGTGGAGCTGCGTATGGTCAAAAGACGATGTCGGGGACGCATGGACACTTCTCCAGCACTGGGATTGCTCCTAATCCCGATGCCACATATCCTCAGGCTCCCATTCCCTGTTAAAACTCTCACTTCGATAACACTAATCCATAACTGGAATCAATGTTTAGTAACAGATTGAAGGTTTTCCCTTTCTAAGAGGATAATCTTAGAATATCAACCGGGATAAATTATGTAGAATGTTTGGAAGCCAAGGACATCACTTAAGAGGTAAGAAAGGATTGGTGAGTTTCTCAGGACCTGTGTAACATTCCTGAGATCAAACCACGGAGATTGCCACCTCATTCTTAAACTCCATGGCTCAGGCCAGGCGATGCTTGCTAATGAGCAGCCCGTCTTCCAATGATGCTTATAAGCCTCTCTGCGGATGTCTGTCTCCAGCCTTCCCCATACTCAATTATGCCTAAAACCCAATGGCTTTAATCTCCAGGTTATTTCTTGAGTCCCCCTCTCTTCCCAGGTCCCCACCCACAGCAGGCTCAGGTTCGCGCTGTAGCTAGTAATGGGCCCTGCTGGATGCCTATATCCAATCCTTGGATTCTTGGTCTCTTGCCCTCTTAACTATGGTGATTTCCCACACCTGCTTTCTCCATCCTTGGCTTTTCTGACACCCAGGGTCCTCTACCACGCTGCGACTATGGCACCCAGGATCAGGTTTGTCCAGCCTTCCAATTCCAGTCTATTCACCTGCCCAAACCTACGGAATGACGACAGGTGACAAGATGAGATTTGGGTTTGCTTACCCGTATCTTAGAGAACAGCATGTAATGCCCTACATTCACAAGGGAAAAAAGAGGACATATGAGAGAATACATCATAGGACATATGTTAATATTCTTCTAAGACTAATCAAGATTTTGTTAGAAGCAAAGAGATAATCAGCTTCAATAAACATAACACTAATAGAGAATTGACTATGTGCAAGACACTATGCTATTTGACTCGGATCAAGTAACTTAATTCCTTCAATTAATTCCTTAGTTTCCTTTATAAGCTGAAGACCTTACTCCCGTTTTACAGATGAGGACACTGAGACCCAACAATAGGCTAACCTTAATGTCACACTGCTAGTGAGTAGAAGACATGAGATTAGAACCCAAGTCTGACTGCAGAGCCACCTTGAAATCACTGGTTTTACATTGGCTTGTTCTCATTTTTATCTTTCACTGAGAAGTTACACAGTTGTATTTCTACAGCATCACCTGACATCTACTTGAAATCCACATTAAAAATGTGATAAACCTTTACTGGTGGTTTAAAGAAGTAAACTAACTGGAACAACTTGAGTAACTATTGTAAGTTTGGTCGTATCTCGACAGGACCTCAGAATGTGACCTTATGTGGAACTAGTCTCTGCACAGGCAGTCAGGTTAGGAGGAAGTCATAGGTGGGTCGGTCCCAGGTCAATAGGACTGTCGTCCTTACAAACTGGGAATTCAGATGCGGAGATGTGCACACACACGGAAGGAAGACTGCATGAAGAGACATGGGGAGAATGCCATGTGCAGATTTGGGAGATGCTGCCACAAGCCATGGAATGTCTGGGACCACCAGCCTCTGGACAGGGCCAGGGTGTCCTCCCTTGTGGGTTTCAGAGGCAGCAAAGCCCTGTGGACACCTGCAGGGCAGTCTGCTGGCCACGGGAACTGTGAGACCGTAAACATCCATCGTCCTGGCAGCCCTGGGAAACCAACACAGGTAAAGGCTGACAGTGCTGTCTATCACGTGAGGCTGATTAAGAGTAGTTCGACAAACCATCAGTGACTCTTAATCTCACAAAACAAACTGAGGGTTGCTGGGGGGAGGGGGTTTGGGAGAAGGGGGTGGGATTATGGACATTGGGGAGGGTATGTGCTTGGGTGAGTGCTGTGAAGTGTGTAAACCTGGTGATTCACAGACCTGTACCCCTGGGGATAAAAATATATGTTTATAAAAAATAAAAAATTAAAAAAAAAAAGAGTAGTTCGACAATATAGGGTGGTTAAAAGGAAAACGTCACAAAATACCAACAAGAATACGCTGACCGGAGAGAATGACCCCCACACAGTGGGGTCTTCATGCTGAGAAGATCACAATGCTAACGTCCCCCGCGATGTCACTGGTGCCTCCTTCCATTGTGTCTCACGCTTTAATGTGAGGCATCCACAGTTCAAGTAGTGGACTCACCCAGAGCTACCCTGTGTGTTCTGGGCGTGTGCTCACAGCAAAGGGAAAATGGCCAGAGGGAGGACCAGTGACGTCCCCCCAGGCTCCACACACGCCACCGGGTCACCGGCCTGGCAGAGGAAAAGCCCAGAAAGAAACTGGAAGCAGTAGAGCTCACAGGCAGCGGGGAAGGCTGAAAGGTGTGGCCATGACCGGACCCCACAGGTGTGCCTCCGAGACTGTGATGCCAACGCCCAACTCCGCTCCTACTAGACTCGGGAGAATGCGCAGTAGTCAGTCTTGGAACGTGGTGATAGGCTCAGGATGGTAAATAAGTAACACGTCATTTCTATGCATTCCCAGGAAATACAAATATAGTATTAGAGCAGATTTCCAGTCTGCTGAGGGAATTGGAAATATTTTCACCTTTTTGCTGTTAATGAGCCCAGCTACCTTACCTACTCAGCCAACTGCCCATTTTGCCTTTTCTTGTTCCTTTTCTCTCTTTTGATTTCATTTTTCTGTGGCATTCTTTCATTGATATGTGAACAACTACAGGTGATGTCCAAATAATTTGATTTTTAAGTCCAGGTACTACAACATGGGATAAGGATTATTGGCTCTGTTTACACAAAAGCTCGTATATTTCTAGTGCCCTAGTATTAGCAGATGTTACTGGTCCCTAATTGACTTGTCATGATGGGTTAATTACCATCCTAAGTTCATTTTTTGCTAGTGTTCTCAATTTGTAGCATCAGGTTAATCCTTAACTTATGAAAGGAAAAAGCAGCTATGACATGAGTAGTCAACAATTATCTCTGCAAAGTACTGTAAAAACCAATTTGCAGGATTAAGGGTCAAAAAACACACTTGCTAAAACATTGCATTTCCTTGATTACTCTTGCTACCTTCCCTTACTAACCTATAAGCTACCTGACACAGGATTGATTAATAATTTTTTGACATAAGATTTTCATTCACCCATACAGTTTCATTCATTTTAGCACAAAGCCTAATACATGGTAAGCTTCAAAACTTGTTCAGTTAATGAATGAATGCTAATAAGGCAGTGAAGAAAATCACTCCAAATTAATTAGTGGGAAACATTAGGTAGCACCGGACGCCAGAAACTGCTATAATGATCTATCTGGTGTCTGAGGCTAAAAGTTTGCACAATTATAGAAATTGTGTTTAAATATTTGGTGTGACCATCTTTAAAGTGAGAAACTCAGGGTTATTATTTTTTTTTAAATCAGGAAATTTTGTAGCTTTTTTACCCCATCCTGTAAGTCCGAGGAAAGGAAGGTGGAGATAAACTTTCACACATTACCTCCGTTTCACATGTGGAACAGAAAAGGGCAGGTGTTTCACGACGCCTGCTTCGCTAGCATGACAGCTAAATAACCAAGCTGTCCTTCTCTTTCTAATGCAGCTGAAAAATTAATTTAAAATGCATTAAGATAGACTACTAATTTGAGATGTCTAGCACCAACATGTGCAAACAATCTCTAACTTGCTAGATTATACTACCGCATACAATAAAAATGCATGCTTTCTAAGATGAGTGTCCTTTTTTAATACACTTATCCATAGGGAAAGAAATTATTTCATGTAGTTTTATTTATTTTTCAATTAGTAAATTAAAACCGTGCAAAAAATATTGAGATTACAGCTCTTTAGTTCTCTATATTAGACCATTTAAACACGAAAATTGGTATTCTACAGCAATATTTCACCTTTATTGTGAGCAGAATTTTTAAGGGTAATATCAAAAAGTTCATATATTATTATCTACAATTCCTGGGGTTTTGCCTGTATGTCATGTCAAAACCAAACCATGGCCTATAGATGCACCATGAAGTCTGCAAAGGTAGTGAGAGAGTGAATTTAGGCTTGAGAATCGAATGTGCCAACCTTCCCTCCTGTGTTTTTGTTTTTTTTTTTTTTATCACGGATGATTGGCATGCAGTAGTACAACAATAAAAGAGACAGAGGGAGAGAAGGAGAAAAAGCTTTGTCAGTCGAGTAGTACTGCAGTCCTAGACAATTCCAGAGGAAAACCTGCCTTCTGATACCTTAGCCTGACAGGTGGAGAATAATCTCAAGGTTCCTTAGACCCTAACATTCTTGGGAGAAATTTACCTTAAATCTTCTATTTTTATGAGATAACAGTTATTGCTTTATGTTACTTTTTCAGAAAAAAAAAGGTTCATTTTATTTCAGAATAATTATTTCATAGTCTTTTAAATTATTTTTCTTCCACTGATTCATCTGTACACTTCGCATGCAAAAGAAACTCTTTCGATATCACTTAAGGAATTTAATTAAGCCTGAAGATTGAGATGTCATTCAGTAAAAGCTTAATAAGAATTCAAAAGTATTAAAGTAATGTTGTTTGCTAAAGGTATAGTTTTTATTATTATTTCTGGTGAAGCCCCTGTTACCATAGAGCCTAAAAGGCAATAAACATAATTCATTAAATATCGGTTACAAGGAAAGTATATTTTCAGTGCAGTTATGACACTCTTGGTTCTTTAAATTAAAGCAGTAAACCCTGTTGGATTCCCCAGGTTTCATCCTTCTAATTTTTTTTTTTTTTTTAAATAGCTAAATAGCAGGTAAATAAATGCAGAGGATTTTTGGATGCCAAAGAACACACATGGACCACAGCCATATAGGAATATTCTTATATATTTGAAATAGGAGTATTTCTTATCATTGCTAGAGACAAATTATTTAGCAAGAAAAATTCACATATTTATCAGCAGATATAATATCGCATGCAAAAATGTCAAAGCTAGAAGCAGCCCCAGAGAAGAAAATAAATCATTCCGTGCAGGAGGAGCTGCACAACCTGGTTCCGAGATGGGCCCGGAAGCAAGCTGGAAGCATCCTCTAGCCAGTCAGGCGCTACAGGTGGGGCGCGCTCCTCACCGTGACCCTCTGTGCGACTGCGCCCCCGCTAAATGGGGCTATCTCCTTTAAAGATGCGATACCATTAAGTGTGGTTGTTAGTTCAATTCCGGGACTCTCCTGAGCCAAGGCTATCAATCACGCCGAACAGTGGAATTATTCATACAGTTCGGTATTCTGGACTGCTGCTCCCAAGAGACTAAGAGATCCGATCAAGATACGTGAACTCACTCCCCGCCGGGAACGGCGCTATTTATCTACTGAACCACCCCCATTCCTTAGGTTTCTTTAAAGTGGTTTCTGAGGGAAGAGTCTGTTAGGATATTTTGCATTAAAGAGGAAAGGCTTATATGATGAAAATTCAGCGAGCTAGATAGTAGCAAAGGGTTCCCAAGTTTGAATACTTGAGCTGCTGAAGGCAAAGAATCAGATACAAATAAGTTCAAACCATTTCACGACCTACAACAAAAATGTACTGCATAATTTTTTAAAAAATGAGTTTTCCCTGAGCAGTGTCCTATAATAACAGATCAGGTTAGTAACCAATAAACAGTTTCTCACAACATACAGAGGGAAGAGCTAGTTTATTGGAAAATATTTTCCATCTTTTAGGATTCGCATCAGAATAGAAAAAAACAAATTGTTGCTCCCATCTTTTTACTTTGTCTGTCGGGGAGCTACACTGACACTCCTTTAACAACAGATCTCATTCCTAGGCTTGTGAAATGCACAGGGTATTTCCCTCCAAGGATTTACCAGCAGAAACCTGGAAAGCAGAGTAGAATTCTTGGAATCTTAAAGCAAAGGGAGTTAAGGCCAGGAACACTATTCAGCGGCTAGAGAAATCCACCATTTCTCACCAGTTCTAGGGAGACTACAAGAGCAAGTGACTGAACAGACTTGCTTCTTAAAAACTGTCAGTTGAAAGAATACCAAATTATCTCTGGAATGTTTGCAACCCAGTAACTGATGACTTGGGGTTAAGAAAAAAAAAAAGAAGAAGAAGAAGAAGAAAGAAATTGGAATATAAATAAATACTACCCAACTTACAGGGGAAGCGCACACCATCAACCATCACGTTCCATGCAAGATTCAATTTCTTTTTAAGAGGACAAAAATCCTTCATCTCATCTATTCAGGAAAAAATTAAACATGCCATCTGTTTCAGCTTGAATTTTTCTTTCTTATATAAATTTAAAAGCTGTATTTTACTCACCCACTGTTTATTTACTTGTTTTCCTTATGAGCTAAAGCAAGTTTATGTATTTTCACCAAGTGGCTTGTCTTCTTTACTCTGCCTGGGTTTTTCTTTTTATCTATTAGCCCTTTCCACAATGGAAGAATGTTTTGAGTGCTTATATTGAATTCTTTCCCACATATATTTTACTAGCTTAAAAAAAATCAGTTTGGATTAAATCCAAGAATAATGAGATATTTATAGTATTTCTTCTTTAATTTATTCATAAAAAACAAATAGGTTAGAAGAGATTGATGTGTTTTAAATAATGAGAAAAAACCGAATAGTGAACATATTTCCAAGCCCTGGGCATTTTTAATTTGGAGAAGAGGAGGCATGTGATTCCCTGTACAAAATATGATCTGCTCACTAATGTTTAATAACTATTTTCCCACAATGTATCTCATGTTAGGAAAACACAATTCACAGAAATGAGAGTGTTCAATGAAAAAATGGAAATCAAAATGACTGTTTTCATAAAGATGGATGGTACTATTTCTTAACTTAAGAAAAAATAACATCTCCGTGACCGATTCGCTGTATAACTGGCAGTTTGTGCCACCTGACCCCCCTGCTGACCCCTATTTTGCCCATCCCCCAAGCCCACTCCACGGCAACCACCACTCTGTTCTCACCATCTCTGAGTTTTGTTTTGTGGTTTGTTTTTTAAGATTCCATATGTAAGTGAGATCACACAATATTTGTCTCTAACTTATATTACTTAGCATAATGCCCTCAAGGTCCAATTCAATTTCATTTTTCTTTTTATGGCTGAGTAGTATTCCTCCATTTTATACACACACACACTTATAATATATACAGACCACATATTCTTTATCCATTCATCCATCAATGGGCACTCCAACTTCCAGGTTTAAAATAAATAAGTCATGGGTTGTGATATACTTGGGATGTAATGTGCAGCACAGTGACTATAGTCAATAACATTGTAGTGCTTATTAGAAAGTTGCCAAGAGAGTTTAAAAGTTCTTAAAAGTTCTCATGATAACAACTTTTTGTAACTTTATATGGTGATGGCTGGTAACTAAATATCACAGTGGTCACCGTGCAGTGCATACAAATACCCAATCATTACATTGTAAACCGGAAACTAGTAATGATGTTATATGTTTATTATAGGGATTAAAAAATCCCTAAACAACAGAATTTTTTAAGTTTCTTTTCAGTGTTCCAAAATTCATTGTTTATGCACCATACCCAGTGCTCCATGCAATATGTGCCAGTATATTTTAAAAGTACAAAAATGTATAGAATACATACTATTGTAAAGGCAAATCTCCTTTAAGACTAAGGTTAATCCAAAATTTGAGGTTTTTATGCTTCTTCTAATGCATTTATATCTACTTGTTTTAACAGAGCGTTAAATGAGTATGTTTAAGGTAAGGAAGAAAAATGAAGCAAGATACACTAATTATTTTGGCCTTTCCATCCATGTGGACCAAGAATTCGACAGAGCTTTACTCACAGAGCAGAGAGTCCTTTCCTTTGCTGAGGGAACTCTAGTATATTTCAAGTGCTTTGGCCAAGGTGTCAGAGTTCTATTGTATGTTCACTGTGACCTCCAAACACATGTATACCAAAATTTAAGAATTTTGTGGGAAGACATGAATAGTTAAAAACGTATGAGGTTTGTCATGAATCTACAAACTCTAATTTTTAAAAAAATATATTTAAACAAAGATGTTAAGCAGTAAAATGGTAAAACATTGTGAAGACTGCTAAGAGAAACTCAGATTTCCACAAGCGCAATGTAAGCATTTCCAAGGGCACACGAATGACAGAATATAAAAGACAGATATACGTACACAGATATGCATACAAGGATGAATACATACAAAGATTATATTGGCATGAATCTTCCTGGCTATTTCTTCCCAAGAAAAAAAGATTTTAGTGACTTTGGATAGTTGAGGTTTCAGAAATATGTTATTCTGTGTATTCAGGGGTAGGAAGACTAGAGGCAAGGAGAAATAACTTAAAATAATGAAGGAAAGGATTTTTACTTCTGGATTTCTTATATCAAATTAACCCCACTACTCAAAGCAAATACAATGTTTATATAAAATGTAAAAATAAGCTCTTTGAAGGCATTGGACAGTGACCAAGACATCTAGTACAGAAAGGCCAAATTTTCAGGAAAAAAATGCCTAAATTCACCAATGATTTTCTTCCTTGAGATATATGCCAATTCACTTTGTGGGGCACAGAGACAGAAGAGAAAGCAGTGGCCTGTAGCTTCTGTCGGTCTCAATGGACTGGAGCAAAATACTGGAATTCAGGCTGTTTTTGCGACTAGAACTTGCAGGAGAACAGGGAAGCACAGGGAAGTGAGCCCAACATCTCCTGCAATTATTTGTACCTCCTCAGCTGCACTGGCCCAGGAGAGAGGCCTAGAAAGCATCATGGCTTAAGAAGCTAAAAATCTAAGAAGAGGTTTAAATATTTTAGCAATGCTGAAGATGCAGGAGCACAGGGTCTAACAAAAGAAGGATACCTAGCAGAGGCCCATCCCTCAGGGGCATCTTCCAAAGAGCTAGACTCTAGCAGTAAAGGCAATGGAAACAGAACAGTCCTTGGGAAGCTTAAATCACAGCCCTAAAGAATCTGACTGAGGTTCTGCCTCATGTATGCATCTGTCTGTATATTATTTGCTACGTTTAAGTATATAATATCTCTGGAGAAAATATATCATCCAGAGTCTCAAAAATTTTCATACTCAAGTTTGGCATTTGATCAAATATTACCAGTCATGCCAGAACCAGGACCAAATGACTAAAAGGCAGGAACAAAAGTGGATTAGATCTCATGGTAAGATAAGGACTTTAAGTAATTATAATTAATATGTACAAAAGAGTAGAGAATGTGAAGAATTTATCAAAGAGCCGGAACATAAAAAATAATCAAATGGAAATTCTAGACCTGAAAAATACCACTATAATTTGAAATTAGGAAATCAGAAGGTAGGTTTAGGAACTGATTAGCCATACTGAACAGATGACTAATAAGTGGCAAACTGGTCAGTACAAAATACTCAGATAAAACAAGGGAAAATGGACGGAAAGTAAAGAAAAGAGAGTAGGTGATATGATACTTGTTACATGTGTCTCCCTGAAGAAGACTGAGAATGGACAGTAATATTGAGAGTATATTGGTTGATAATTTTCCCAAACTGTAAATAATCCTCTCCAGTGTATGAGAATAACTCTTTGTATCCACCACTCCCCACCTTTAACTAAAGAAATCTGCCTAGGAATTCAATCATGTTAAAAAAACAAACTATAATTTCGAAGTTCCAAGGGATTTTTAAAAATTTATGCATTTTTTAAAAAGATTTTATTTATTTATTTGACAGAGAGAGAGATCACAAGTAGGCAGAGAGGCAGGCAGAGAAAGAGGGGGAAGCAGGCTCCCCGCTGAGCAGAGAGTCCGATGCGGGGCTCAATCCCAGGACCCTGGGATCATGACCTGAGCCGAAAGGAGAGGCTCAACCCACTGAGCCACCCAGGTGCCCCAAAAATTTATGCATATTTTTTGGCGTTAAGAACTGACAAGCAGCAGTAGACTGTTCATTGAGGCTTCGATTTTGGTTTTGCAAAGGGGGCCAATCTGACCCAAGGTCAGAGTCAAGTAACTCAGGTGTTTTACAGGGAAAGGAGCAGCCACTGGGATTCGAATCTGCAGCGACACAGAGGGTAAGAAAGGGTTTAGAGCCGGAGCGGAGCTGAGAAGTCCAAGAGGCTTGAAAGACACAGCGCAGGCCAGACAATTAAAAAACAAATGAACCAAGAACAACAACAACAAAAACAAGCAAACAAACAGACAAGTAAAAACCTTCCTGATGTCAGGATGTCATGGGCAACTTTTTTGGAGACCTGTGTCTAATATTCAATTTTAACTCTATTTCCTTTGATTGTGATGTGCTCTCGCGTCCACATATTTCCCCAAACCCTCAGTAAAAGTCTCGTCTTCCCAGCACTTTAGGGGAATGAATGAAAGAGGGCATCAGGTGTAGGAAATTGGAGAAAAGGAGACAGAAGACACTAAATAGCCCCTTATAAAACCTGGGAGCTGCAGGAGCAGCAAAAGGAGGAAAAGAGCTGCTACATTTCTCACAGCACATGCCATGAGGGCTGGAGCTACTCTACTTAATGGTAAAAGACAGAATGGCCCTACAAGTTTAGGAGACATGGGGACACTGGTAGAAGACCTCATGCTTGCAAAGTCACATGCACAGGCTGAAAGAGAAACAGGTTTCCCAAACTCATTAAGAATGTGTACATTTGCCCATGTAGTTGTATTTAAAAACAAACTGAGTTCCAAAAACATTCTTTATGGTGTGCACTGTCGTTTCTGATAGTTTAATAAAAACTCTTTTCTCTCCGCTTTTGGAAGTATAGTCACAGTTCTGTGTACCAAAGCAATACAAAGATGGTTGCTGACATTGTCTTTCTTCATAACATTTCACCATGTCATAATATTTTTTAAAATCCACAAAGCAACCCATAAAAACAAAAGCCAGACAAAAGGACAAAGAGTCACCAGAGCCTACCAATGATGAGAAACAAGGCGGGCCCAGAGTACTGGTGACTAGTCCAGGTTAGGAGCCCAGGAGGAAGGAGCTCTAGATGTTATTTTCATGTCTTTTAAAGAAATAGATTCCTTTCTGCCCCTACCTAATTCTTAGGGAAGTAGTTCCCTTACTCTTTGCTGCATCCTAGACTCAATTAGTGAAAGAGACAGAGAGATCAAGAACAAGAACAAGAACATGGACAAGTACTACTGCAGAAGCCAGATCTAGACCATGGGAGAAGGAGTCAAGGAACTAGTGCAGGGCATGCATCTAGTCCCTGACTTGCCTAGAACACAGCAGGGGCCACCAAGTTTGAGTTCACTCCTCTTCTCATCTAAACCCACCTCTGCTTTTAACTTTGTGTCTGACCTTGGGCACACTAGGGAACCTTTTTTAGCTTCAGCATAAAATCTGTAAGATGAGATATTTGGAAGAACTGTTTTTGATTCTTCTTTTCCATTGTAATATTCCAAAGCTCCAGACCCATGATCCAGAAGAAGTAGAGAAATCTATTATAAGGAGTGTTTATATGCAATTAGAATTAGCAACAAACTTAAATTATGGGTTTGGTTCAGCTTCATTTGAGAAAATACTTTGACATTCTAGTTTTGATTTGCTTCAATAATTTCAGAAAATATAATTACCAGTATGAACTAATTTATTGCATGGTTCTTAATTTAAGAAAAAGACTGACAGCAGGCACTAAATAAATTTTGCAAATTAACAACTTAAATGTAATTACGGTTTTAAAATATTGCCTAAATAAAAATAAAATAAAAGGCAGCACACAAAACAGTGTTCAATAATATAACAGATCATGAAACATGAATTTCTAGTCCATGTTAGAATCAGTTAAATGAACATAACTCCCGGAAAATGTGCGTCTTTTTTATTATGCCAACAATTATTAAAGAAAACTATCCCTCCAAGACAGTTAAATGGTTATATATATGTATATAGTATAAAATAAAATCTAAGACATCGGAAATACAGGAGATGATAGAGGGGGGAAAAAAAAACAAAAGAAGAGAAAACAGTTGGAGAAAAAAAGAGAAAACAACATGGAAGTTGAACAGGAAGCAGAGAAAGTTAGTAGAGCAGCAAGGAAGAATAACCAATAGAGACCAAAAGAAGAAGCTTAGTTGACTCTCTTTTTCCCTCCCTCTCCATGAACCTTGGGTCTCTGGCAGTGTTGGCTCTGGGTTCAAATGAGATTTTGGATGTAACTGCTGCAAATGAGCCACAAAGCACTAAGCAAGGGAGTCGTACTGTCGTCTTACACTTTCCCCAGAATCCCACTTGCTAGACTGCAAGTCTTGGAGTGGCTGAGAACCAGATACGTTATTAAATGTGTGCAGTTACTGTTACAGGGATGACCCCACCTAACACTACATTGATTAAGATGGCCGGTAAATCTCAGGTTGAGAGGTCACCAGCTCACTTGCAACCTGAGGAGATGTCTTTTCTCAGAATGGAAACTGGTTTGGGGAGCAAGGCCAAGGTCAGTGATAGAAGAAGACCACCTCTTAGACCTGACCTTGAATGTTTCGTGCTATGGAGAATCTGGTAGATAGACTTAAAATGCTGCTTTCTTTTTGTGGACAACTAAAATCTAGAAAGACCCCTCTAAACCTTTGTGTTAGGGTCCCTCTGCATCTCTCTATTCTTCAAATGTGGGGATTTGCCAAGGTGTATTTACAACTCTCCTTTCTCACTGTACACCTGCAGACTCTAGAACAGTAGCCAATAGTTACATGTGGCCAGGAGCACTTGAAATGTAACTAGCACTCCATCATCAATGCTCAGAATATATTTTGAATATATTGGACTAATCTCATCAAAATTTCATTTTGTTTTTTAAAATGTGGTTATTAGAAGAATTTTTGACTATGTGGGCCACGTTGTATTTCTGTGGGAGGACACTGCTCCATGCAGTCTACCTCACACTTCACCACACGTTCTGACAGCAGCACTGGCCCGGATCCTTCCAGTAGTCCCGAAGAATCGCATCATCCACCAGCAATGTCCCACCACAAAAGTCTACCACACAGTCTCCATGTCTTGCCTTCTATCCATTCACAAAGGCATTGACAAGGTGTCATTCTTTGTTTTGTTTAAAAATAGCTGACAATACAGACAACATTTTGAACATCCTCAGACCAATTCAACTTCTGCCTCCAACCTGGATGCAGGAACAAGAACTAGACTTACTCTCCATCCTGAAAATATTAAAAAGCAGGATGGCTTACAGAAGACAACGGCTGTTAGATCTTGGGCATTAGGCAGAATAGGACAGTGTCCCCCAGAAAGTGACCTACAAAGCACACTGCCCAGTGTCAAGCAGTAGAGCCTAGATCTACCCAGCAGTCTTTGCTGAGTGGGAAAGGTGAAACTATGCATCTTGGGAAGTCAGGGGGACTATAGTTCATAGGACAGAGGCAAGGAGAGATTTGCTCTGGAAAGCTGCAGAGGCTTCAGCCTAACACTGATCTGCACATGCAGATGAGGACACTGCCCAAGGAACCCCCCAAACCAGGAGCAGCCAGGGGAAACCGTCCTCACAGTGGCACAGGGCTGTGGTTATATTTTGTTCCACCACACAGGGTAGAAAAACCTCATAATTCAACAGGCATTGGGCAGAAGAAGCCAATGGGTATCAGCTCACGGTAGGGAAAAAACCCTAGACTTACTGTGCTCATGGAAGGATAAATTTTAAGAATTTAAAGAAAGTCTTAGAAAGATCTCACTGTTTGGAGGTCATTGAATGGCATCCCAAAACAATGTTCAAGAATACTTAAGGGCACACAAAAATATCTGGCACCAAACATGTAAAATGTACATACAGGATTTCGCACCCAATAGCAAAAATCACCAGGCATGCAAGTGATGAGGAAACTAGGTCCAGAGGGAAGTGAGATGCACAGGGATGGAGGCAGGCCCCCTGGGCAAGGGCTGGCTCCTCCTCTCCACCAGCGGCCACGGATGGTGGAGGGAAGAACAGAAGGGATTTTCCTACAGGCCCTGCCCTGCAGCCAAGTCTCCTAGAGTAGGAGCGGGACGGACTGCGGCATGGCAAGACTGGCTCATGCTTCTCCGCACCTGTCCCAGGTCTGCATGGCGGTGCTGGCTCAGTCAGGTACAGAGTATAACAAAAGGTTTTAAGTTCCTCAAACAAGCTTCTGTAACAAGAATTTGTTTATATAAAAACACATTAACATTCAAGTTTCGTTTGTAGTTCAGCTAATTATTGCAGTTTGTTCCACTGCTTAGTTCAAAAGTCCCTGAGTAGAAATATATGTTTCAAATTATCCTCATGAACATAAAATATAATAGATACATTATTTTGAAAATTAACTGTGTTTTTATGAAAGCCTTAGGCAGATACAATATGAATAGCATTGATTCGCACATTTCCATAGAATTAAAAAATAAGAACTTTTGTTCTCCCTACTACCTAGAATAAAAATTAGCTCTAATTTAAATATGGGCTGATGAACTTGACCTCCTATTTGGCTGCCTAAAAATACTATTTTGATGACCAAATTAGTTCCTCTCTATTAGTCGTACTCTCCTGAAAGTGACCAAGTATTTTTATTTACTTATAAATGATGACTTGTAGCTGGTTACTCATGAGTACCTTTGAGGCCAAGATAACATTTTCATGCTCTGAACCATTAGGTTGTTCTGGTTCACACTCCCTGCCCACACTCCATACCCAGCCAACAGTTAATATTTGCCAATGGTTGTAAAAGAGACCAGGTAAGGGCATTTGACTGAACTGATTCAAATCCATGGCAAGTGCTAGAAATAAACACGCGAAATGTACCAATTCCATCATTTATTCATCTGTCCTTAACTATCAGGCATGATGGTAATCTCAGCCCATCCAAGAATTCTAGTAATGAGCCAAAGCGAGAAGGGAAGTGAAATAATACATAGCAAAGGGTAAGCTTACGAGGGCAGGAGCAAGTCTGAGTAGCGACTGCAAACTTGGCTGACATAGCCCCAGATACCACAATACATTCATTTTTAAATTTTCATAACAATCTTATCGTTCCCTTTTTATGAATAAAAACAGTCAAGCTTCAGGGAGTTAATTAACTTGCCTGAGATGATATGTCTAGCAAGATGGAGTCAGAGCTCCTGACTTCTGCTCTGGCTTTCTCCCTTCATCCCTGTCTCCCTCCCTCAGCCCCCCTTCATTCAGGGAACAAGAGGAACACCTGACAGCTGTGCTTGGGAAGAAGGATGGGCAGACGGTAGAGCGGGAAGGCAAGGGCGTACAGGGACGTGGCTGGAAGAGTTGGCTGTGCCCAATCCCAATTTAGGGTCAAGGGGCTGCATTGTGCTTTGGCGCTGCAGAGAAGCCATCACTGTACAATAGGAAGATGTCTGCATAGTATTCTCACAAAATATGTACTTTTATCTTATATATGTACCACATTCTGACTTTTTATTATATAGCAATCTGTATTACTTGTGCAATCTGATACAGTGCAATTTTTCATTTAAAATATTTATAATCATCTTAAATGAATTTTTAAAATATTTTATTTCTTTTGAGAGAGAGTGCAGAGCAAGAAAGAGAGAGAGGGAGCACATGAGTGGGGAGGGGCAGAGGGAGAGGGAGAAGCAGACCCCCCACTAAGCAGAGGGCCTGATGTGGGGCTTGATCCCAGGACCTGAGCTGAAGGCAGACACGTAACTGACTGAACCACCCAGGGGCCCCCATGTGAAATGAATTTTAATGACTCAACTACACTAGAATAGTACATATACATGAGGGGACATTTTTCTGTAAAGACCTAGTTTAGGAAAGTGTAGTGCAATGCCTTCATTCAATTAAAAGCAACCCGTTCAATGACAATAACATGTTGGAGAAGGATTCCTTGTGAACATGCAGCCTGGAAGCCTCATCATCGTAGATCCTGTCGATCACACTCAGGCTTGCCTGTTACATCCGTACGCTTCCTTTCTCTTCCCATGCCACTAGTTGTTGTCCCTCACCCTCACCACCTCACTAACCCCATAGCTGAGAACCCCTCTGGTGTCTCCATCCTTGACATGACCCATTTCACACAGTGCTCGGGAGCCTGGCTTGGATGACTCGTGACTCAAAAAGCGTCTGTCCTTTTTCTAGACACTCACACATTACTTCTCGGAATTAAAACCAACTTCTTATCTGATCCCTTTAGGTCTTGTCTTCTCAGGGACCATATATTACCTCTCCGTGTTTATGTCCCACAAATCACAGACGTGAATTCTATATGCACAAAACCTTTGTTTTTCTAGAAACACAGTGGAACTTTTCTGTCTCCATGCATTTGCTCTTGTTGTGTTCTTCACTTAAAATACACCCCCCCACACTGCTATTTGTCCCAATGTTACATTCTTTAAGGCCCATCTCAAATGCTAACACTGCAACTAACTCCTCTCCCTCACTTGCACGTCTATAGAGCTTGATTCTCTCTTAGGTCCTAACCATCCAGCTGCACATCTTATGTCAGTGTCCCTGGATTCTCTTATCTTTGCAATATCAGCCTTTTACCCCAAATCAATACCATATTAATTATTAAATTTAATAAGACAGGTTGTGAACATGGTAAATTTTTCTTCTGTGATGGAAAAGGGGAATGTAGAGAAATGAATTTGTATTTGAAAGTAAAATAGAAGAGTTTACTTTCTAAGTAGTTGGCCAAGCCTGTTTGGGGTTGGATACTTTCATTAGTTATGTCCTTCAATGTTTTTTATTATATCCCTCAGTTGTTTAATAATGAATTAATACACATGTGTTGGTATTTCTTTGGAAACAAGATAGTCATTTTATTCTATCCTTAAGAATATTCTCATAATCATCGTCTATAAACTGGCACCCCTCTTTTGAATACTCACACCTCTTCCCAGCATAGTGTTGGTATATTTTTCAGTTTTCAAAATCATTGTAAGTGCATGAAATACAGGGAAACAAACACTCACTGAGTGCCTGCATTGCTCCAATGAGCTATATTCATGTCTCATTCTTAAAATTGATGAGAACATAAACTTTCAAAGGACTTTATTGTAACTATATTATAAATTGGTGTGATATTCATTATTGTTGTATAATTATGACTTCATTGGGTATTCATACGGACATCCCATGAAGTGCCAGAGGTGTTACACTTTAATTTACTATTAGCTAATGGACGCTGAAAATGTTGTCAAATTTCCTAAAAGAACACATTTTTAATGAACTTAACCTAGGAAGATGATACCTATGACAATTAGCTTCCTTCCACAATGAGGAGAAAACTGATTTCTTATTCATTGAATGTTATTAATTTAAAATATCTGGTGGTCTAAAAACTACTATATTGTAGAGTCTACTAACAAAGTGGCAAGGAAGATTAATAACTTGTCTATCTGTGTCTTAAAAGGTTGATCATAGTGTTTAGGTCATTTAAGTAACTAGATCAGATAAGCATATAGTTCACACCTTGTCAACACATTTGCCATTTATAGAATGGTACATCAGTCTAAAGATGACAGGAATGATTACATAGACATGAGTGAAAGCTTCCCAGTATAAATATATTTCATTTTGTCCATATTTGTAGAAAATCTCATTTCCTGCAAACACTTTTGCTGGAGTAGTCATCCCCAGAGGGAGCAATAGGCAAAGCAGAGGAGACGCGTGCAAGAGTGGAAGGGAAAGATGTGGGCAGTCTGAGCTCCAGTAACGACATGTGTGTAAAAGAAGCTAGATGTTGACTAAAGGTGGAGAAGGGAGATAGCTATGAATGGTTTCTTCATTCAAAAATTCAGCAGTGGGACGTGCATTCTCATTCAAAATAGTATCGGTCCCTGAATCCCAATCTGCCTCTTCTAATTTTTCTCTAAAATAGACCTGAAGACATTTGCCTTCTGATTCAGAGACAGAGGGCCAGGATGCAGACCCTACCTGCCCTTGAGAGTCCTACTCCTTTAGGAAAGTATTTTCAACCCAGAAGACGGGCCATGTGCCAAGGCTATAAGTCTCCCCAAATTCAAGGCAGAAGCAGGGATGACTGGATATGGCCAGATGCACTGAAAGATACTTATGCTGCTGAGGTTAAAGAAGAGAACAGCCTCACCCATTCCTATGCATTTCAGGGTTCCAGAAGAAATGTAAGAAATGTCCTATGTGCATTATTTCAAGATTTCTTCAACAATTCAACCAAATAGTGAAACCATGAATACTCCAATTTAACTCTCTCAAAATAGCACAGTTACTATAAGGCTAGATACAAATCCAGGCAAAAGTAACACCAGAAGCAAACCTACAGTGTAACTTGGAAGGTATGATCTCCACAATTAAATTATTCTAGGAAAGAGACAAAAAGGAAAGCATTCTGGAAATTTTAATTTTTCAGAAAATTAGAAGACAAAGCAGTATGGGTAGAAGAAATAGGCCACCATGAGAAACTAGAACTTTTATCAGGAGTATTATACATTAACCAATGCTGAGCTGAGAGGGAATTTGGCCACCTCATCTGTGCTTTGGAAATAGGACTCAGATCTGCTAATACACTGTGTCCCTTGACAAATACAGACTCTGTGTTTCTTGGTTGACACCAGCTCTTAGGAGACTTGCTTTGCTTGAGAAAATGTAATGATTAAAACCACAATCTATACCTTTTGAGCACTTTCACCTATTCTCCTATCACCCACCCCTGGAAAACACCAGTCTGCTCTCTGTCTCTCTGAGTTCTGATTTTTTTTTTTTTCTATTCCACATGCAAGTGACACCATATAATATTTTACTTTCTCTGACTTAATTCACTTAGGATAATGTCCTTGGGGTCCATTCATGTTGTCACGCATGGCAGGATTTCCTTCTTTTCTTAATAAAGAAAAATTGTGACTGTGTGAGGTGACAAATGTGTTAATTATCCTTCCTGTAGTAATCATTTCATAATACACATATATATCAAACCACTACATTGCACATCTTGAACTTATACAGTATTGTATTTAATTATATCTCAATAAAGCTTAAAAAATAAGAAAACACAGCTGGAGACTATGAAAAAGAACTACAAAAGAGGAGGAAAATGCCACTTGTAAGGCTTAGAGATTATCTCTGCTTATAATATAGATATTATATTATATTTAATACATATATATCATATAAATATTATATATATATAATGCCACTTATAAGACTTAGAGAATATCTATACTTATAATATAGATATTATACATATCTATTTTATATGTAGCAGTAGAAAATTTCATGAAACTATATGGTCTCTCAAAGAGGATACCATAGAACATGGTTTCTATAAAATCATAAGAACAATGTAATAAGGGAAGCAGGTTAAAGAAACAAACAAAAAAGAATGAAATGCCAAAGATACAGTATGAGATAAGAAATACACAATTGAAGTTTCAGAGGGAAAGGGGAATCATTAAAGTAGAAAACATGTTTGAAGAATTAACAGACAAAAACTTGCAAATTCAGTGAAGGACATAGAAGTATAGATTCAAGAATCTCAAAATACCACAAACAGGATAACTTCAAAGGAACCATGCCTGGATACATCCTAATCCCACTGCTAAAAGCCAAGGATAAAGAAAAACCTTTCCAAAACCCCTAAGAGAAAAACAATACATTAAAGTGATTCAAATGTACGCAAACTGCAGATTTCACATCAGAAACTATGGAGGCCAGGAGACAGTAGAAGAGCATCTTTAAAGTGCTCAAAAAACTATCAATTCAGAATTCTGAATTCAGTGAGAATATCCTTCAAGAGTGAAGGATAAATAAGAAGATTTTCAGATGAATAAAAACTAAGAAAAATCATTCTCAGTAAAACTGCTCTACCAGAAATGGAGAGAGAAATTCTACAAACTGAAGAGAAATGATGTAAGAGGGCAGCTGGAGCTTCAGAAATGCAGGAAGAGCAATGGAAATGATAAATTGCTGGTAAATTTGAAAACTATTTTCCATATTTCAAAGATGTGAAATATCTTTTGATATTGAAATACATACGACTACTAAGCACTAAAATTACATCACTGTCTTGTGAGGTTTCTCAGTGCAGAAATATATAACCCACACCACAACTCTCACAAAGTGGGGAGAGAGGTAAGGGACTTGTATGGTTGCAAGGCTTTTAGATCATATATCATGTGGCACAACATTACTTCTAACTAGACTGTGAAAGGTTAGGTTATGGATATTATAATCCATAAGCATCCTTGAAAATAAAACAAAACATATAGCCATTATCTGAAAATACTTTTTTTTAAAGGTTTTATTTATTTATTTGACAGAGAGAGAGAGAGAAATCACAAGTAGGCAGAGAAGCAGGCAGAGAGAGAGAGGGAAGCAGGTTCCCCTGTTGAGCAGGGAGCCTGATGCAGGGCTCGATCCCAGGACCCTGAGATCATGACCTGAGCTGAAGGCAGAGGCTTAACCCACTGAGCCACCCAGCCGTCCCTAAAAATACTTTAACATGAAATGCGAATATATTGAAATAACTTAAAGGAAGCAGAAAAGAGAAATAGATAAGGAAACAGAAGAACAAAAGTACTACAAGCAGAAAACAAAATAAAATGATGGGTCAAATAGCAATATTGATAATCATACTAGATATTAACAGTATAAAACAGGGATTGGCAAATTATAGCCCAAAGGCCTAATCTCACCTATCACCATTCATTCATTCTTTTCATATGCCTACAATCTAAGAATAGTTTTACATTGCTGATTAATTAAATATCTATATAATTCCCTCAAACTTGCCTCTTAAACTGTAAAACCTAATAAACTTACTATCTGGCTTTAAGAAAAAGTTCTGTTCTAAACATGACAATTAAAAGACAGATACTGACAGAGTAGATTTAAAAGAAGCAGGACTTAACTCTATGCTGCCAACAAGAGACACACTTTAAATATTAAGACACAGATGATTTGAAAGTAAATGGATGGAGCATAACCAAATGCTCAAATAGTAGGTTTAAGAAGTCTGGCATGGCTATTTAATATCAGATAAAATTAATTTCAAGGCAAAGAGAGATGTTTCATAATGATATTCATAATATGATAATGATAACAATTCATTCATTAGGATACTGTAATTATAAACAAGTAGGCCCCTAATAAGAAACCCATAAAATACATGAAACAAGACTTAGCAGGGAGAAATAGACAATACCCTCATCAGTCTAGGAGATTTTAACATACTTCTTTCAGCAGTTGATAGAAATACACAAAAAACGAGTAATATCAGAACAAGACCAGTCACCTTTATACAACTGACATTTATAGGGTACTACATCTAGCAACAGCAGAATATACATTCTTTTCCAGTGTACATGGTGTGTTCATGGGGATAGACCTGTATGTGGGCCATACACAGATTAAAGGCATTAAAGTCCTATAGAGTGTATTCTCTGACCACAACAAAATTAATTCAAAAATAAACAATTACAATGTATTTAGAAAAGCTGTACCTATCTGGGAAATAATTAACACAACTCTAAACAATTCATGGTTCAAAGACAAAATCACAGGGGAAATGAGTAAACACAGAACTAAATGAGAACTTAAAAAATGGCACATCGAAATGTGTGGGATGCAGATAAAGCAAAGATTGGACACTTAAACTCTAAATGCTTGCATTAGGAAACAAATACCTAAAGTCACTAACGTAAGGTTCTTCCTTAAGAAACTATACAAGTAAGAGAAAGTCATCTTAAAGTAAGCAGGAGGAAAGAAATAACAATAAAGCAGGAATCAAGGAAATAGAAAAAGACAATAAGGAATATTAACAAAGGCAAAGCTGAATCTTTGAAAACCACAAAATTGCCAAGCCCTTAACACTGATCAGGAAAAATAAGAGAACACATATCATCTATATTAAGAAGGCCAAGGGGGTTATCACAGCAGGCTCTATTGTTATTCAAATGATAACAAGAGAACACTATAAGCAACTTTACACCAAAAGCTTGGCAAGTTTGATGAAGCAGATAGATTTAACAGTAAAATTATCACAATTGCCCATGAACAAACAGAAAATCTAAATATCCATCTTTCTATTAATGAAAGTGAATTTATTACGAAAAACTTCCCCAAAAGAGAAAACCCCAGGAACAGATAGTTTTACCAAACATTCAAGGAAGAAATAACACCAAACTTCCATAAACATTTTCAGAAAACAGAGGAGAGATCACTAACCAACAATTTTTGGGAGGTGAGTATAACAATAATACTTGACTGAATGTAATACAGAAAATTTTCAGTCAAACAATAATGCTTGACTGAAAATTTTCTTAAAGAGTGAAAATTACAGATATCTCTCATGAAGTAGTTGAAAGTGTTAAAAGCTCAGCTGCCACTAGCTGTAGTCACTGTGTTGCCACTTGGTGGGCCCTCTCTCCACATCTTTGTCATCTTTGCCAGTAAGTCTTCCTTGGATTGTGCTGAATTTGAGTCTGTAGAAGAATTTGGCAATAACTAGTGAAACTAAGGATGGGCATTTTCTGATGCCCCACTTTTGGTTACATACCTATAAACTGTCACTTGTACATGTACCAGAGGAGATATATGAATTATATATATAATATACATATTATATATAACATAATATATATATTTGTATCATTTATGTATATCTAACGTAATATAAACATTATGTATGTTACATATATATGTTTGTGCATATATACATATATTGTACATATGTTTGTATTCTGAAAATATCCTAAATGCAGGAGTTATTTTGGTCAATTTGTTTTTCCAAGGGATTCAAAACCATTGGGAAAGATATTACAAATTAAATAACTTCAATTCAATAGCCCTAGACCATTGGCCCAGAACATTCCATTTGTTTTTGGTAATAGAGAGAGAAAATCCATAGTTTCTAAAGTTTGAGTAAGAGTTATTTTTGGAAGAGAACAAAATCTCATGCCCTTGTCCCTTCAGAACACCTTAGGTAAAACTGCACATCTACCTGAGCGGTACCATTCTCCCATACATAAACAGCAGAGCACACTTTATTGTGCTTGGTCACATTATAATGCAGCTGTGTTCATGCAAAATAGAAATAAATGAATGTAAAATGAAGCCATTTGCTTAAAATAGCACAGTTCTTGATTTTAATTGTCTAAGTTAATGAAAACAAATTGATATTAATGCAGATGTCATGACTTAGATATCATGACTAACAACATATGTCAATTATTTTACACACAAAAAAATCATTCAGTATTTTCCTGATCTTCTGAGTGGAACATAATTTGGTCAATCATCCTTCATGTGAAGTGTCCAACTTCATGAGCTCGGGATGGTAAAGCAAGCAGTACATAATCCTCAGAATTACTATGGTCAGCTAGTGCTGGCTGCCTGTGGTAGGCCAGAGGGTGAGAATGTTTCTTTG
Organism: Mustela nivalis; assembly: GCF_964662115.1. Classification (NCBI taxonomy): domain Eukaryota; kingdom Metazoa; phylum Chordata; class Mammalia; order Carnivora; family Mustelidae; genus Mustela; species Mustela nivalis. The sequence continues at coordinate 5,040,212 of NC_139024.1, read as the reverse complement.
ACTTCTGGTTTGATCCATATTTTCCTCCTTCCTAGGTGGGCTCTAAGAATTCAGCTGCAGAGAAAAACACAAACAATGAACTACCAATTCTTCCATCTTGGTCATCTAGGGCTTTGGAGACTCAGTTATCTCTCTTTAGGTCATCTGTCACATGGGAATGGAGAAAAGGAATCCAGCTTCACTACACTCTGAATAGATTTCTGCCATTCTGAGCTAAGCACATTTTCCAACATATCTTGTTCTATTTTTGGAAAGAAATTGCTAATATCTACACAAATAAAGCAGATGTTGAATATAAGATATGTGGTGTTTTTTTTCCAGTTTGAGGGAAATAGTTGTATTTATTTATCAAGTATCTATGTTCAATTACCCAAAAGGATAAACATTAAAATTTAAAAAGCAGTGTGCTCAACTATTGCAATATCTAAAGCCTGTTTGGTTTGTGTTACATTCTTGTAAAGAAAATAATCATTAGTACCAAAATTAGCTAAGGTAAGAAAAATATTTCCCTGTACCATCTTCTAGGCAATAAAAAGAAATTGCAACCTCTCTTGCAGTTGAGCTGTGAAGGCTTTAGTCAGGTAGCCCTTCCATAGAGTTAATACTCCCCCCATTTTTGAACCTGTGTGCCCTTAGGGAGCAGTTCACTATTCTGAATCTCAGTCTCTTCACCTATAAAATAAGAATAATTGTTTTTTTCAGAGTTGTGAAAGGAGAAATCACTTGGTATGGTGGAAACTACCATCATTCTCTCTACATAAGAGAACACAGAACCACACGAGGTCAGGTAGTCGGCCCAGAACTACATAGCTGGCAAGTGAAGAACCAGAGCTTTGAGCTCTGGCCTTCAGGCTGGAGCTTGTATTCATATCATGGCGCTTAGTGACTCTCAAATGCTTCTTCGTTATTTGCAGAGAGAAAATGGAAAATGTTTTAGTGTCTGCCTTGTCTGAATCCATTCGATCATGCATTCACTCACTCATGGCGGACCATTCATTCAATGTCTGTTATGTACCAAACCCTGTGAAAGATACTGTGGGAGAATTTGTGGAGGAAAACTAAGATATCCCTTGGTCTCTCCTCTTAATGAAGGCATTGTTTAATTGGGAAATAGACCAATAAATCATTTATTATAATGCGGTATAATAAATGCAAAGGAGACTTGTAAGCACAAAGTACTATGGACATGTACAAGAGAAATACCTAAATCTGTTAAGAGAGTGGGGATTGGGGTCAAGGAAGGAGGAAATTTAGAAAATGCCATGCTGAAGGGTGATTTTAAATGATGGCTACAGAAGACAATGGGGAAATGTTTCCAGGTAGAAGCAACAACTTGGGAAAAATCTCTGTTATGAGAAAGAGCAGAATGTGTGAGGTGGAAAGTAGTACATGAAGGAGTGTGACAATTCCAAAGACTCATGAAGAGCTGGAGGGGACAGTGATGGAGATGAGACTCGTCCAGCGGGAAACAAGAAGTCAGGTTCAGAGAAATCTTGTGAACTACGGAGTTCATACTACATCTTGGCACTCTTGCTAGGGGTGTCATTTTCAGATTTTATTCTAGAGACACAGAGCTGGCAGTCTCGGATACGATCACCCTCTCCTGGAAAGGGAGAGATGCACGGGAACAATTCGAGGCTTTGCTGTGCACATCTACTGTTTTTGCCCATTCGGCTTCCATCCCCCCATCGTTTAGGAACGGCCTCACTTCCTGTGTGGAATCCATCTCATATGGCTTAACTTGGATTGATCCCACACCTGCTGCCACAGCCAAGGGCTAGGCAAACAGTGAAGCTAATTAAAGTACCCCATCCCCTTGTTCACTGTGACAGGATCCTGGATTTTCGTGGCACCCAGGGCTGGCTAACGCAAACTTACTTCAGTTCTATTGAACAAATTATAACCCTCTGTACAGAAATAATAACACTGCACTTATGTGTAATTCTGAAGCTCAGAGTTAAGTTAAAGTGGTCCAAATTCACATATGTTCCTTCTCAGTCGTGGACATCTATGATTCCAAAGCATACTTTTCTGTAATTCCAAATATTACTCTACTGTGTTTAAAACCTTTTAGGTTGCATCTTAAAGAAACATAGTCTAAGTACAAAATGGGGAATTTGTTGGCATATATATAGAAAGCCAGTGGCATACGGTCTTCCAGCATGGCCAATCCCAGAGGCTTAAAACTATTTCATCATGGCACCCTCAATAGGCTATTCACCACGTGACAGATGATACAACCTCATTCTTTAGGCTAATCAACCTCAACAGACCATCTTTCCCAGTAACTGGCAGAAATGAACTGATCTGAAAATTAGTGTATGGTTATACCTAAGTATATACCTACTGGCTGAATTCCAGCAGTTCAAATCATGAGACAGTGACATCTGGTAGTGACATACCCAAGTTGCAGTTTCAATTAATTTGAAAAACATAAATCTGTTACAATTTGCATAAAGTATGGCTTGGAGTTTTTCTGTTGTGATATCACAGAACTCTTAAGTTTTCAAGGTATATGAGGTTTTAGTTACTGAAATCAGAAGGAAAATAACTTGAAAATGATAGTTCCATAATCAATCTGGTCCTTAAGATCTGGATACAAAAATTCTAAAAGATAAAGGAGTGCCTCAGCTCACTCTTCTACCAAGAGAATAGAAACATTCTGAAAATATTGGAAATTTTTATTGAAATGTGTTTCATACTCTCAATAGTATGAGCCTGCTTCAACTGTAAATGCAATTTTTAGAAATAATACAAATGAAATAATGTAGCTTCCTCACTCCTTCCCATAAGAACAACAAAAAGAAAAGAGGCACACACAAAAACTTCATGGGTCTTTACATTATTTGAGGTTGTGGATTAAAATAAATTAAATCATTTTGTTTTCTACCATGAAATCCCACCAGACAAATCTTGCCTGTTGAGTCCTAGTATCTAATGGGCTAAATCTGTAAGGAAATATTTTTCTACTTTTTTTCCTTCCTCATGACCACAACATTTTTCAAGTGATCCCAGGAGCTGATTTTCAGACTATGAAAAAATGTGAGAATGTCCAACTGAAAGAAAGAAAAATTACTTAATTTCAAATCTGTTTTACAAATGAGTCCAGATATTCACTTACTAAATACATAAAAACAGGCATATACTGATAACGTATCTTAATGATACCATTAATTATAAGCCATTTCAAAAACTATGAGATAAAGAGCAACCACATTTAAAAGCTATAAGATTTAAAGGGCAAAATTTGCATAAAAATGCTTATTTTCCAGGACAAAATGTCTCGACTTTAAAAAAAATCTGATCTATGTAAATAGTTCAAATAGAAAAAAAACTCATGGTACAGGAACAGAGTAAGTTTCAATAATGAGATTTACTCTTATTTGGGGAGGCTTTTTACTTAAGTCTTCTGCTTAAGAAGTATTTCATAGAATACCAACTTTCCATACCCTAACGACTTTAGCTCCTCACATTAGTGACATTTTTACCATTTAGTATGATTTGCATTTCCCCATATTTATACCTTTCCCTAAAAGTCATTCGTTTTCATGTGTTATCAACACACTACTTTCTAGAACGATTCTGCATTTCTACTAACACGAACATTTCTCTGATGTACTAGGTATGATATGATCATTATTTTCAGTGAAATTTACTGTGAGGTACAGAGATTCAAATAAAAATTGGTAATGGGTGTTGAGTCTTTTCTTCTGTAATGTGTCCATTCCTTATACAAATCCCACAGTGAAGGGGATTATGAACTTCTACACTCTGAATTCCTTTTGAGATGCCTCACCTGCAGGAGAAAGATCTGGCAACACCTGCTCATGAAAAAGGTCAAGAGGAAATTCTGAAACAAGCGCATTTATGAGTACTTGCTGTATATGTTACCACGATTACTAATGTTAAGTTTGCTCTTGACATAAGTGATAACCACATTCCCTCAAAGTATTTAACTCTAATTGCATGATTCTTTCAAATATGATCTGGCATTTAAAATTGTTTTAGAAGCACTACTGTCTACTAATTATTTAGCTTACACCTAAAAAGAAAATTTCCACCATGTGTCTAAGTTATTTCCAGCATTCTAAATGTGCTCATCAAAAGTGAGACACAGCTCTTGACTTTATAGAAAATATTCTTTCAGAAGAAAGATGAACTGACTTAAAGAGCAGAGAGACAAGCTTTGTAGACCAACATTTACATTGTCCTCATTCTGAGATATTTCCTTTGAATCAAGGTAGGGTTATATAAAAATGACTCTATTTTAATTACTTTGGGGGAGTAATACATTATGAACATCCAAGACCAATATTTAGTAAATCTCCATGAAGAGGAGGATAGTAAAAAATCTAGAACCTTGCCTCACAGAATCAATCTTTTCTTTTCTCTTTTTTCCCCCTATCAAAATGAAAACAAATTCTAATTTTGATGGTAAACCCAGGGCACAGAGGAATGGCAAAGATGGCGTCTGTGCCTCGTGTCCGTCCTCTCCCACTCTTCGTTAGGGAGACGGCAGGTTCTACTTTGCTCAGGACAGTCCTGGCTCATGCCCGCTGTCCCTGCATAATTAATAATCAATCTCCATTTCACTGTCCTTTGAGAGTGGTTTGGACATTAAATATGTGTCCCATTTGTAGTAGACGCTGCAAACCAATGTGGCTTCTGATATGGTGTTTCAGGCAGCTACCGCCAATCAATCATGGCTTAACACTAATTGAAAGAGAAATTAGGTGAATGGCATTCAAATAAGACTGAGAGTGCAGTATGAAAAAAGGGGAAATATTTGTCATGTTAAAGTGTTGTCTTCCTACTCCCTTCTCACTAAACCATAGTAGAAAGAGCAAAGTACTAGGTATCAGGAAGTTTTGTTTTTCGTCTTGATGATCTCTTGGCTTCAATTTCTTTATTTTTGAAATTAAAGTGTTGAATTCGATGAGCTGTGGGATTCTTTCCAGCTCCCATTCTGTGACTGTGGTCCTGGTGTCTGACTGGCGAGCTAAGTGAAGGGGCTTTTTAATTAACTGGTAAATTGTAATGTACCAGTAATGGTAAATTATAATTAACTGGTAAATCGTGCTGTAGTGACAGTTAACTAAGGTGCAGTATTACTATTATTATTATTATCATTATTGATGTGTGTGTAGACTATTTTTCAGAAAGAGTTCGTCCCATCTTTCAGCCTCTGCCCACCCCGTTCACACAGGGAAGGAGGATCATACAGACACACTCCCTGGGCCCCAAACACTGATCACATTAAACATCCCCTCCCAAATTTAAGATATCCCCAACAGAATGACCATTGACCTCCCAAATCTAACATATCCCAAACAGAATGACCACGTTGCTTCCCTAAAAGGCTTCCTCCTCCCAGCTCTCCCATCTCAGATAATGGCATCACCATCTACCTTGTTCCTCAAATACTGGTTGTGGTTTGCAAGGGCACCAATAGGGTTTGGACAATGTAGAGCTCTCTCCTCTTAAGGAGTCTCTCTGTTTCTCTTCCCTCCATCTGGGTCAACCCTTGCGCCCTTTCCGTTCCTTGTATGATTCTGGCTTATACTCCAATACCTTCACTCCTCCCCTTTCCTCTGACTGGAGCCTTCTTCCCTTCTCTAGATAACTTAGCCTTGTCCTTCAGGCCTCACCATACTTGCTCCTCTCAAAGAAACCTAATTTCTTGAGGCACCTGGGTGACTCAGCCATTACGTGTCTGCCTTCGGCTCAGGTCATGATCTCAGAGTCCTGGGATCGAGTCCCACATCAGGCTCCCCACTCAGCGGGGAGTCTGCTTCTCCCTCTCCCTCCGCCTGCTGCTCCCCCTGCTTGTGCTCACTCTCTTTCTGTCAGGTAAATAAATAAAATCTTAAAAAAGAGAAAGAAAGAAAGAAAGAAAGAAAGAAAGAAAGAAAGAAAGAAAGAAAGAAAGAAAGAAAGAACGGAAGGAAGGAAGGAAGGAAGGAAGGGAAACCCAGTTCCGCACCCAAGATGGTCGTCTCCTCCCACAGTGTCCCCTGCTGCATCATCCACTCACCCTTGCGTGAACCGTAGTTCACACGCCATCAACTGCTCACTGTTTGCTGAATCTACCAAACATTTTAGACGTTGTATTTCTCTAGCTCACTGCTTTATCTCAGTGCCCAACGTTTCTATAAAGGCAAATACAGGAGCCAAAACACACACGAATAAATGACTCCATGGATTTCTGAACATCATTTAACACTGAACTTCATCCTGATAATGTCACGTATTAAACTTCTTCGTTGCTCAAGCAAAAGAGAGAATTGCTGTGCTGAGCTGGACTCAAGGCCTAGAGCTTACAAGCCCTCACCAGGTCAGCCTCACTAGCTCTCTTCTCCTTCCACTGCCGCACACTCCCCCTGTCCCCAGCGTCTGCTGCACGCTCCGGCTCTCTCAGCTGGCAGGGGCTGGGGCTCCCTGCTCACTCAACCTGAAGTTCAGGCCCAGTCTTAAAGCTAGGATTTCAGAAAGAGAGTGTTGCCTTGGTTTTCCTGTGACTGTATCAGTCTCACAAAAGAGGCCCTGGAGCGGGGGGGGGGGGGGGGGGGGGGGGGGAACAGACGGGGGGGGGGGATTGGGGGAGCATCCCTGGGTGTGGTGCTGAATTTTGTATCAATTTAGCTGGGCTATGGTGTCTACCTATTTGGTCAAACACTGGTTAAATTGTTGCCCTGAAGGTATCCTGTAGATGTAACACCTAAAACCATTAAAGTTAAGTAAAACAGATTGCCCTCCTGATGTGGGTAGGTCTTATCCAGTCAGTTGAAGGAATTAGAAGGGAAAACCGGTTTCCCAGAGAAGGAAGGAAGGAATTCTGCCTCCAGACTACGACATAGAAACCTTGTCTGAATTTCCATTCTGACATCTTGTCCTAAATTTCGGGCTCAAGACTATCACATCTGCTTCTGTCTGAATGTCCTTCCTGATGACTTCAAACCTGCCAGTCTCCCCAGTCACATAAGTTAATTCCTTAAAACAAGTTTCTCTATTCCTGTATGCCCTATGGATTCCATTTCTCTAGAGAATCCCGACTGGTACACTGGACTACTTCAGCACAGGCTGAATGAAGCCTCTGGTTCACAAACCTACCATAGTCACATTAAGAGAGGCAGGCAGACAAGACAGGTAAGACACTCTTACGTATTCTCCAATATTAAAATCTTAAGCCTTTTATTTAAGTTATTAATATAGCCTTCTTTTTTTCTCCAGACAAAAATGTATTCTTCAGTATTCCTATCCTTCATTCAAATTCTTGAACACAAGTGACCGTTGTCCCTCACAGAGAAAGGTGGGGGGAGTATCTGACTGTAACAACACTACTACCTGCTACAAGACAACAAACCATAGTGTTTGTGGGAAAGTCACATTAATCTGATACCGATTTTTATCAAGATCTGGGCAAATGTTAGCTTTTCTTTAATGGAAAGGTAGAAGTCATAAAATATTTCAGCTTTTGGATGTCTAAATAACCAGAAAGAGTTCAATCTAAGAGCTTTACTCTAATAGTTGGGAAAAATGAGCACTAAGGTATATTATTATAGCAGAAATGCGGGAGTTGTGAAAATGATCAAATGATAAATATATGATCTTCTTTCTTGGATTATGGTTGTTAAAATGTCTTTCGAATTGAGGAACAAAACCTCAAAGGCAACATTCATAACGGCGTCAAACTGATAAAAGGGATGTTTTATTTCCCTTTTGGGAGATTCAGAAGAAAATAATTTGGCCAAATATGAAACTATAGGATTATTCCTGTCTAAGAATATTGATCTGAAAACTCAAGCTAAACCAAACTATACTGTACCTTTATTGTTAAGAATTACAGCATCTCTACCTAAAAATCTCATATCGATGATAAAATTGACTTAAGTATTCTGTATACATTTCCTTGTTTTGCTCTTCTTTTGATATATTGTCAGAATAGCAAGCCATGAGTGTTTTAATAAGATAGGATAATGGTCTATCAGTTCGTTGGGCTTAACTACAAAATGATAAATTAGGAGTAGACATGAAAGAGCATTTCATTTCTTAAAAATAGAAAAGAATATAATTTGGAAGATGTTATATGCTGAGTATATGATTAGAAGCTCTACAGTCACTCATCAAAAATAAACTACCTTATTTCAAGGATATTCAAAGGTATATAATCAGTCTTGCATTTTTTACAAAACATTAAAAGGTTTACAAACCACTCAAATTACTCACTGGAAATTCAAATTGATTGTTTCATACTAACAGCTATTTTCTTTGTGAATACAACACTATAATCACATGTATAGCCTTATTACACATTGATTGTGCATATGCAGAGGAGACACATAATAAATGTTTTAAGTGCAATGAAAAAAACCTCCCAAAATGGCAGAATCAATGTGTATTGCAATTGCAAAGCCCTAAATATTAAGGGTGCACTGTGCAAAGCCATACAGCAATGATCTTCTTGTCAAAACAAACAAAACTAGTAAGAGTTTTGGCATTTTGATACGCATGTGCACTTCGACACACATGTCACATGACATTAATGAAATATGTCTATATATGTTTCTTTAACACTTCCAACAGAACCAATATGTCCAATAGGTGCTTGTCACCGAGCAGTCACCTTGGAAGGAATTCTTAAGTAGTTTAGTGACCCTGTCATTATGCAAAATATTTTTGGGGTGTGCTCTTATAAAGACTTCAACATATTTCAAATATCCTCAGTGGAGGCATGCTTCACCCATCAGAAACGGGTTTGAAGCAAAAGTCATATGACTTGAAATCTAATGAATAAAAAGTGTGGCAAGTGTTGGGTAAGCCAGTTTGTTGTAAAAATTCTAGTAAAACCATAAAGCAATGAAACACCTCATTTTATATGACTCTGAATAAAATTCTGGAGCAGACACTCTAAGGACTTCCTGAGTGAAGGCAGGATCAGGATAAGAACAAGGATCCTTCCCAGGATCAGGATAAGTCGCTTCTGTTTTCTCTTTCTTTCCATCTCATTTTAATTGAAAAAGCATAAGTGAAAACCTAGTCTTTGGTGAAGAGTATTGAATTCAGCTGAAGAGTCTGGTCTATGTTTTCACCAACCTAACCTCTATCTATTCATTATTACAGGACAATAGGCACCTTAAAGAAAAATCACTGCCCACTCCTTAAAGACAAACAAGATTGAGAGAAACCTTAAAAACCATTCACTGCAGGAAGCTCTGAATCTCTTTTACATCTCTGTCCCCACAGCCACGCTGTCTATTCATGAACAGCTCTAGTGACAAGGAACTCATCAGCTCTCAAACAGGACCCAAACTTTGGACAGATGTTACTGCTAGAAAGTTCTCCTTTAAACTGTACCAGTATTTGCCCCCTTCTGCCTCTGACTTTGCTTATCTCCTGGAAATGATGTAGCATAAATTAAATCCCTCTTCTTGATGAAGTTCCTTCAAATATTAGAAAACAGATGTCATATCTCTCCTGGTCTTTTCTATGTCAGGCTAAGTTGTGTGTATTATGTATCTATGTGTTGTATATTCATTAATGTACTCATTCATTTGATTTATTATTACTGGGATTATAATATATATCAAGCCCACATTCTAATCATGAGAGATGCTAAAGCAAATTGGATAGATATGTAGTGCATATCTCAAGAATTCTAGGTGGGGAGAAAGAGGATAAGCCCAACAGGATAATTTCAGTTCATGATAAGTCTTTTGAATAAAATAAACAAGGTAATATGATAGTAACTGAGGGAAATAAAGCATTTGGGCATGAGTACTCAGTAAAAGTGACATTTGAGCTAAACATGACAGATGAGAAGGAGCCAGCATGCAAGAGTCACTGAAGGCAGAAAGAAAAGCAGACACGAAATCCCTGAGGCACCAAGGACGTGGCAGATTTGAGGGACAGCAAGGAAGGCCGTGTGCTTGAACCCTGGAGAATGAGAAAGATGGCAACAGAAGATGAGTTTAGAGTGGTAGATTGGAAGATTAGGGATGAACCCATGTAAGACTCTGTGGGATAGAAGATGTTGAATCTTATTCTAAATCCAATAGGAAACTATTGAAGGAATAGAGTCAGGACATTATGTAATCTGATATGTAAATATAAAAGATAACTCTGGCTGCTGGAGAATAGATTATAGGGACCTGAGCAGAGGCAGAGTGTCCAGTAAGAAGTCTACTGCAATAGTCCAGGCAAGGCAACATGGTGGCTTAGACAAGCGAGGTGGTACTGGAGATGGAGAGAAGTGGTATGTGCAGGATATATTTAGGCGAAAGAGTTATTTAAACTTGCTTATAGTTTGGATGTGAGGATTTAAGGGAAAGAAGAAATAATGTTGATTTCCAATTTCATATCCGAGTGACAAGTTAGACATTGGTCCCATTTACTGTGATGGAATGTGAGCATTTTGGAGGAAGAACTGGGAGAAGCAGAAACTGAGTTATATTTATAACTGAGTTTATAACTGAGTTATATTTCATTTTAACTTTGGGGTATCAGACAGCTGAGTGGAGATATCACATAGGAGATTAAAGATATGCATCTGAAAGTCAAGAGGAGAGATGTGACTAAGGATGTCAATATGGGAGTCAATATTATAGGGATGGTATTTAAAGCCATGGTATCGGTTATTATCAACTTAGGGAAGAAAACAGATAGACTAGGGGCTGAGGAAGGGTGCCCCATCATCTAGGGTTGAGCAGAGGGAAAGGAAGAGGAAGAGAAACCAGGCAAGGAGTAAAGTGTAGGAAATGCAGGAGAGAGACCTATCAGAGAAGTTAAGAGAAGAATCTTAGAGAAAATGGTCAACTGTTTCAAACATTCTAACTATGTGTGGTAATATTGTTAGTTTAAGACTATTTTAAGTAGCTTTATACCCATATATTTTCCTATTCAATGTAAAGTTCATCACACACAGGAATTACGTCATTCACATTATCCTTCCTCCTCGGCACGGAACGCCTTAGAAGTGTCTGAGGAAGGAAGTGTGAGGAGGGAGGGAGTTCGAGACAAGAAGAAAAGGTACAAAACCAATGTTTCAGAGGACAGGGACACTAGAGGAACAACGTGAGTGCTGTGAGTGCGCAGGTTCCTCTTTCCATTCTTTCTGGAGATTAGGTCAGTTCTGTAGGGTGTCTTAGCACGCCCTGGGCTCACCACAACGAGCTGATTCCCTCTCCCCAGCCCTCCTCCCCAAAAGTCCCTTTCTGGTCCTCCATGATGCTCATGTCTGAGCATCATGCTGACCCTTCTCTGTTCTCACCTTTCACGTCCCTCCAGGGAAGTGTGCTGGCTACTGAGTCAGGAACACTAGCCTGGGCCTGTCCCGGCTTTGAGACCTTCACATCCCCTTCTCTGTAAAGAAGGGACGGTAGACACATCTAGATGCCTCAACCAGTGCTAGGCTTCCAATTCCACTGTCATCCTCCTCTGTCTCCCAGACAAGCTTGTACATATTTAACACCTTAATATTTCTCACATCCAGCAAGATTTCTTTCCCTGCCTCGTGCAATTACTTTAGCTCACATTTTACCTGCATTGTGTCTTTTCAGCGCCAGCGGCCCAGCCTTGGCTGGGAAGAAGGCCTTCCTTACACAGAGGACAGCACAAGCAAAGGCAGAAGGAGAATGGAAGGACAGTCTCCTGTCCCAGGTTTTGCAAATGTTCAAGTGCACACAAGTCACCAGTGGAGCCCTTAACATACCAGTCCTGGTTCCGAAGGTCTAGATGGGCCTGAGGCTCTGCATATCCGACCAGCAATTAGCTGTGTGGTGCTGTGGCCTACACAAAATCCTGGAAGGTTCGGCAGTGTTACTCACGGGACTGAGGGCTGGTAAGTGGCTTCCTGCCCTTGGTTCCTGCTTGTTGGTGAGGCTCCCTCATACCCGTGCTCTCCTCCTCACACTGCCTGGTAAGGGATCGTCTCATCCACCTACAACCACCTCGTCCTACCAGTCAAGCCACACTGCCCAATACTGCCACTAATTTTCAATATTTAACACTGGACTGTGATGACCAGACAATCAGGGAACACTCAGCACACAGAAATAAATCGCTGTAGACACTTATTCAGGTCTCTTTGTCTTCTGGGGTGGGGACGCTGTCAGATGGGTGCTTGTTCGCCCCATCTGAGAACCACTTACGGAATTAAACCATTATTTATATTTAACACATGAAAAGGTTTGTTTTAAAGACTTATGTATTGATTAGAGAGAGAGCCAGGGCGGGGTGGGGGGGCGCAGAGGGAGAGAGAGTCTTAAGCAGACTATGGGCTAAAACACGAGCTCGATCTCACGACCCTGAGATGATGACCAGAGCTGAAACCAAGAGTCAGTTCTTGACTGACGGTGCCTTCCAGGGGCCCAACACTTGATGAGACTTAAACCCACTTTCTTGGGTTTTGAAATTGCAAGTGTACATACTAAACCTCAGTTAAATAATGCATTTAGATATTAAATAATACAATGGGGATATTAACAAATATTCTATTTTCTTTTAATATTTTACCAAGATTTGGTGGATTTTAGTAATAATTCCAAATATCCAAAACACAAAAAAATTTTACAACCTGATTTCTTTTGAGATTTTATTCAGCCATTTGAGAGAGAGGGAGAGCATGCGTGGAGGAGGGCAGAGGGAGATGCAGACGTCCCCCAAGCAGGGAGCCCAAGGTGGGCGCAATCCCAGGACCCCACGATCATGACTTGAGCTCACTGCAGAAGCCCAAGTAACTGAGCCACCCAGGCACCCCTACAACCTGATTCCTAGTTTAAAGTTTCCTTAGGCACCAATAATAATAATAATAATAATGAAAATTGATCCAAATATCTTTTTTATTATTGATAGTTTGAAAATTTCTTTCATCTTCACAACTCATTATGGGTTATATTGTGCACATTTTATAATTGTCAGATTGGGGAAATCCAAAATTTCTCTCACATGAGAGCTATATGACTTCAGGCTTTTTTCAGCTCTTCTTGTTTGGAAACTAACCTTCCACACTCTGATTCCGGCGACACTCGTCAACTGGCTTGTCACCAGGCTCCCATGGTAGTGGCTCACTCGCACATCTCTGCAACATGGGAGATCATCTTTTGTGATGTCAGAACTTCATGTCAAAGCAGCAGGAGATCCAAATCTCTTCCCACTGGGTTCATAGGCATCACTTCTCTTCATTAATTGGGTTATCAAACAATCTGAGAGCCTATTCATTATTATTTAGGATTTATCTCTTCTTCTTAATGAACTACTGGTTATGGTTTAAAAAAAAAAAAGTGCCATTTGGGAAGTGTCAGAATGCTTTGGGACAAGATGATCAGTCTTGTTAAGACATGGTTGAATAACGGGCTCCAGGTGGCTCGGTCCATTAAGTGTCTGTCTTCAGCTGATCCCAGGGTCCCGGGATCTGGTCCCACATCCCTTCCACTCCCTCTGCCACTCCCCTTACTTGTGCTCTCGCTCTCTCTGTCAAATACATAAATAAAATCTTAAAAAAAAAAAAAAAAAAAAGGTGGTCGAATATGTTGGCAGGCACAGAATACTCAACTTCGCACTCGCTTACTGAAGTGCTGCCACAGATGGGGGTCCGACAAAGGAAGGGATTGTGATCAATTTTATTTTACATAACTCCCATGAAAAAAGAAATCAATGTAGGATAGCTTTAGAATCGCATGTATCACATTACCAATGAGCAGAGCACCTTCCTCTGACAACGTTCTTACACATCCAATGAGTCACATAATTCTTCCATATCTGGGAAGTCACCAGACACTTGCTCTGGCTCCAGACATCCCCAAGCTTGTTTCTCCTAACTTGTTTTCCACGGGGATCTGCTGCCGGCGGCACAGGACGTGTCCCTATTGGGACACAATTGCGGGACCTTCAGTAGCGACTGCCGGTGAGGCAGTCAGTAAGCGGGAAGGTGAACCCTCGCATGTATTGCAATAAACTCACAGCCAGTGTATGTCCACATCGGTGTTCCCTGAGCCACATCCCTGAACTGCCCAGCGCCACTCCAATCCCACGACACAGCAGGGGAAGGGCGACACGGGGTGGTGGGGGTAGGCGAGTCAGAGCAGAAACCGCAGCGATAATGGCCTGCAGTTAAAATGTCTCACTGTGGCAATTTTATACAAGCACACGGCCTCCGCCCGTCCGGGGTTGAGAACAGCTCTCACGCCTGATTGGCCCTGTGGACCTCATGGCAAAGCCATCCCTGCACGGTCGCAAGCAAAGCCACTGGGATCGATCTGGTGCTGTGTCAGCGCTTTGTAGTGCGCTCTGGGTAATCTCTCCCTGTTCATCGCTAACAATACTCTCCTGTAAGAGAAAGAAAAGGCCTGCCTAAAACATTCAACTGTCCTCACTGTAAAATATGACAAAGACACTGATGTGTCTGCCTTGGGCAAAGGCAGCAGCAAATGCACTGAGGAGGCAACCAAAACCCACCCCTGCCGCACGGAGTTCACGCCTTCGTGGTTGGATCCTGTAAGTGACGGTCCAGACGGCTGGATGCATGGTGTGGAGTCCATTTGTTTGTGGAAAATCTTCTAAGGTTTCAGAGAGAACTAAGATATATTCACATACAAAACATATTGCAGATTTTATCTTCAGATTGTACAGGTCTGAAGCCATCCTATGTGGAAGCCAAGCAATCCAAATACGGACTTGCTTAGTGTGAGGCATTGCTGTCAAGATTAAGCTACACAAAAGAGTGTGTTTTCATAAAAAAGCCTTAAAATAGATAATTAAGCAATAATTTCACCTGATGATGAGTCAAGATGAAGAGATGTAAGACCATGGAGTTAATGCTCCTCAGATACGGGCAACTGACAATCATACAGCTCCATGGCCATGAACTTTGGCTGAAACATCAGTGAGAGCTGCAATGTTTTTCTTTCATTACCACGAATTATCACTTTACATACAATAACATGGTACCTTGAAATTATGTTCTATAATAACCCACAAGATAGTTCATTTTGTTTGATGGTGTATATTGTCTGCTTTTAATCTTCAAATGTCTTTCAAAAAAAGATATTTTTTGATGTCTTTTTGTCAGTGCTGTCATCTTTGGTGTACTTAATGGGCACTTTTTATATATTTATTAAATGCCTTTGATAATAATAATAATAATAATATATCCCAACAAGAATCACAATTTCTATCACATGGATATTGTTATTTCTGATTCTGTTTCAATGAAAATGTTCTCTCTAAAAATACAATCTTTGCAGAGCTGGCATAATTTCTTCCACAAAGTTTGTTTCATATGATAATGAATAGAAAAAAATTCCAAGTCAACAAAAGGAATCATTTACCTATGACTTATATCAAGACTTTACTCTTCAGAAAAGTCACACAAGACCAAGTAATCCGTGTCACTGGAGAATTCGGAAGAGCCCTCAGACCACAGATAGTGGTCTTATGTTCATAGGTGGGCAGATGGCCAACTGGGCTTGGCATGCACTCAAATGGCTCTCTTCCTCAAAACCTTACTGACCCTTCCAGCCTTTAGAGATTGCAATCTCTTTCCTGAACTTTTGTATTACTAATTTTTGGCCTCGTACAATTTTATTATTAAATAACAAAGCAAAAGAGTGTTACTTAAGCCATTTACTCCACTTGTTTTTCCAACCAAATCACAATTTCCTAGAAAATAAGACATGCTTTTACCCATCTGTACTTTCTACCTAGGATTGAGTCTTATAATCAAAAAATATTTGTTGGATTAAAGTCAATAATCTGGCATTCTATGCAAATCCTGTTCCAGATCATGGTTCTGGGCATGAGGGGGTAATACCATAGGACTATCTCTGTATTCATGAATAACTTTATCAGGAACAGGAGGTTCCATCCCACTCAAGTCCCAAACATCAACCCTTTAGCAAATTCAGATAGAAAAATACAATTATGCACACAGCTTTGGTCTACCCACAATGTTATGCTTTTGTTGCCAATAACTATAACTTCTATTTGTCCCAAGGTGTTAGTGATTGCCCTAGTGATTGCACAGACTCTGTCTTGGCCTGTTACGAGCAGGTCTAAGGTACATGTATCAGTCATACAATTTCGGTCAGTAAATTAGAGATGACTTGACTGCCTTCCAGGGCAATGCCCTTGATACCTTCAGTTTAGGTCAAGGACATATTTCACACCACTTTCTTGATTAGATGACTCCCAACATATGGATAAACTTTCCATGGGGTGAAGGTAACCAAAGGCAGCCTTGTTTTAGGATATCCCTATAAATCTGAGTGCTACATGTCCTATAGGTAGTTATTTCCTAAACTCTAAAGAAGCACCCGTAAAGATCAAGGAGGAAGGAAAGCAAGTTAATGCCTGACTCTAACACAAAACATACTGGGGACCTGCTAGCATGCCTCTGAAGACAGTGTTGGTTGCAGCAGCTGGCAACCCCCAGGTAAGACCTAGTTGACTCGAGGTATATTTTGTGTTAGTACAACATGACTTCCTGGCCAGCTGGTAAAATTTCAGATTTACAGTTCAGTCTGGATAACTGAGCCAAGTCCTTGGTTTTGGAGGGATTGCCCAAGAACCATCGATCTATCTGCTCTGTTTGTCCATACTACCAGGCGATCTGGGGCCATCCCCTCTCCAACAGATTTCTCAATTAGTTAAGGGGAATTGCAATCCGATCCTGGTTATATCTGTCTGGCAATAAATGGAAGACCCAGTAGTCAGTTACATTTAAAGTGTTTATACTAGTTTGGGTGAGCGGCACCAAGTCGTTTTCCTTTATATGGAAGGTAGCAGGGATAATTCTAAAGGACAAATATCATTACTGTCCCTCCCTTCTCCACAGCACCTTATGTCTGAGGTGTTCCCTACACAGGTGCTAAGGGTTATTATCCTCATAAGCCCATTTCAGTGGTGTTAACTCACTTTATTTCCAACATCTCCTACTAACTCCAAACTTTTCATCTGGTGGGTCAAGCACAAGAGGTCCAAGAGTATTTTTTTTTAATAGAAGTTACAGATACCCATCATGGTCACCACTTTAGCTGGTGCAGAACCATCATAGGGGGAATCAGTGAGCACACCCTTTAGCCAGTGGTCATTATCCAATGGCCCAGATCCATGGCAACCCCACAAGAGAATCTGAGGGCTGAATTAGAATTAGATCTGAACACACTAGCCCTAAAGGGTACACTGACCAAGTGGGTCTGGGGGAGTGTGTTGTTGGGGTAGAGAAAGAAGCATCACATTCAGGAATAACAAGGGTGGGTTATAAATTTTCAAAATAGGTCTGTATGACTCCTCACCCTTGCATTCTGATCATTACCCAGAAAATGGACCAAAGAAGATGATCCCTTTCTGGAGATAACTGCATTCAGTGACCAACCGGTCTTACTAAGGTGTATGGACCAGGAAGAGATAAGGAGTCAAAACTAAAAATTTTAAGTTAATTTTTAAAGAGGTCATTCCAG
Organism: Mustela nivalis; assembly: GCF_964662115.1. NCBI lineage: Eukaryota > Metazoa > Chordata > Mammalia > Carnivora > Mustelidae > Mustela > Mustela nivalis. Next base: position 5,022,759 of record NC_139024.1, on the reverse strand, counting down.
TGCTTAACAATGCTGGCTGCTTGTGGATTGCAGGCCGTGCTAAAGGTCCATCAGCCCATTCTTGAGTGGTTTTGTGATAAAAAGGTATACTTTTGTCAGACTGCAAACATGAACCAAAAGTATGAGCAAATTTGTTTTGAGGGCCCAATGGTGTGGCTGAAATGAACTGATCAGACTGAAACAGCAATACCATAGCCTGAGACAATGTTAGCCATAATGAGGCACCACCCACCAGCAGCCCCAGGTGAAGACCAAAGGTCCAGTATGGTCAGTCTCCAGGAGCATGCAAAAACACCCCAGTGGTGCACATGGGTCACAAGTCTCTAGGCAGTGGTAGCTTTGTGTCGGAAACCTGCACAGAGTCCCCCATTTCTGTACCGTGTGCCCAATCTACGATGCCGGCCATGTTGCCATGTCCAGCATGACAAGGGGTCCAGGCTGACCTGGTGGCTATCTGGGCAGCACAGGCTTTATCAATAGCTTGATTCCCGTTAGTTTTATCAGAGATCAGATCCACACTATGGGCCTCTATATCAGTAACCCAGATGATGTGATCAGCAGTGCAATTTGTTTGCACAGTCTCTTCCCCCAAAATGTGTTTTATCTGCCAGTTGTAGTTGGGCAGACCAAAGAGCTAGGCCATTGACAATATCCAAAAAATCAGGAAAACATATGAGAAGGCTTATTAAGAGGAGTATGGGTTACAGCTGAGAACGGCCTCCAGTTCTGTCCACTAACCAAAGCAACCACATCCATTTTTAGTTCTCCTGAGTTGGAGGTGGAGTTGAGCAGTTGCAGCAGCCGAGTGGACACACTGGGTCTAAGCTTATCCCAGGCATCAGTGAACTAAGCCCAGGAATTTAGTAAACTATTTCCACTTGACAAGTGAGGCTGCCTGGGCCCCTCCTACCTCTTAGTCATTGTGTCTACGTTGACTTAGGCCAAAATGTGAGTATTAGGCCAGAGAATTACAAGTCCTCCTTGGATCAGGAGCTCAGTTCTGAGAAGAGCCCAGCTATAAGTTAACAGCTGCTTTGCAAAAGAGGTGTCTCTGGCAGCTGCTTGAAGACCTAAACTCTAAGGGGCGCTTCCAGGAGGAGACTTCTCAGGCTCCAGTCACCAAAACCATCAGTCACCGAGGCTTGTGGTCTAAAGGATCACAGAGGTTGTGGGGTCCTCAGGGTTGAATGTAGCTTGCTGGAGGGCTTCCAACATAACCAGTTGGTTTGGGTTCCACCCCAGAAAGCGGATTTGTGGGTTATGTGATATGAAGACCAACGAGAATGCCCAAGTGGGGCAAATACTCGATAAAGTAAACTAGGCACTGGACCTCCTTTTTGCTGTTGGGGACAAATAAGCAGAAGTTTCTCCTTATCCAAGTGATCTTGAAGTGAGAAAGTGAAGTCACTGGTACAAGTGAAACCCTTAGCAGGGGCTGGCTCGGAAAAAGGGAGAGCCTGGGACAGTCCCGAGAAAGAAGATTAGGATCAAGGAAACAATTTTTATTGTGGTTAATGTAAATACCAGAATATTTAAATGATGATGGTAAAAAGCCAGGAAAGCAAAACAAAAAATAAACACACACACACACACACACACACACACACACACACACACACACGGAGAGTTTGAAGATCCTGGAGAGAAAAAGCAGAAAATCGATTAAGAAGACAGCTGGTCAAGATTTCACAATAAAACCCAGAAGGGATGATTTCTGTACTATACATTGTTCTGTTAGAGACCATATATATTTATACATAGGTATGTATAAATATATATATTTATGTTGGGACCGATAGAAAGATGGCAAGCATCCAAAGTAATGGTTAATTATTTAAGTTTTAAAACTAGACTGGATTTTGTGTTCAATACCAAACTGCAAGTTATGGCAATAGGCCCTCAGAATAATATATTTTAATCTTCTTATTTAACTGGCCTCAGCTCTAATGACTCACCATTTCTTCCTAAAATATCTGCCAATTTTCAAGACGTATTTAGACCTTCCTAATCAGTTTGATATACTTCATTTCGGGTCATAACATTCCATGTCACCTTTACCTTGTCCCCTGACACGTTCTGCTTGCTGGTAGCATGCTCTAACCTTGAGCAGATTATGTTAAAATGTGGAGTAACCGGACTCTTCCTACTACTTTATGTTGCACCTCAAAATAAGGTAGCTTCCGATATTCTGATTTAATGAGTATAAAGTAGGTGAGTGCATATTCAAGGGCCTTAAAAGCAAGTGAAACAGAAAATAACCAGGTTATGAAGCTCAGTTAATACATTTGGCAGATGCTGATGTATGTAGAAGTTACATATAAGTTACATATAAAAGAAGTTTCATGTAAGCATCTCTATAAAATGCTAAAGTCAGCTAAAGGTTGCTATTCATATTCAAAATACAAGCATGCAAGGAGAACACTGCACCAGGCTGGATAATCACAGAAGACAGAATGTATCAGTTTACTCTGACTTTAAAAAATCACTAGAGAGCATTGCTCTGACAAGTCTGATTCAGACAGTAAACAATGATCTACTTACATTATTGCAGAAAGGATCTCCAGGAGATCTAGGTTAACAAGCTATAAAGTACATTTTTATTGCTTAAAGCAGCAACTCAGAATAGTTTGAAGTAAAAGACTTCTATTTTTAAACTGCCGCAACATTTAAAGCTGGATTTTCAATTTGTTAACCTATCTAAAAAACTGAATATAATAGCCTGATTAGTGGCAAACAGAATTCAAGGAAAGAATTTTTTTTTTTACTGGATCAATGATGTAGAAAATTTGGTATCATCTGAACAGACTGAAAATAGAGTGTATATTATAGGACAATATAGAGTTGTTCACAGCTAGAACCACCTTGATGACTAACACCTGAAAATGAACCTCAAAAGCTTAAGGGTCATAACGGCTTATCAGGTGAGATGACTGCTTCTCCATCTAATCCAGTTTGACTCCTACAGTGTCATTATTATGTTGCTATTTTAATACTCATGTTTATGACAATTCTATACTTCTCTCTCACAGGAGATTTGAGTCTAAATGCCAAAACTAGCCTAAAAAGAAAGCTTCTAATTTGATCACCATGATCATAGTAACGCCACTATGGACGGATATCATTTTGAAATTTTTCCTCCGCCCTCTTTCCTTGCTAATTTTTAGAAATTCTGACCCTCTTTCCTGTTGGGGCAGCAGATAGAGCTTGTTGCCTTAGGGAAGGGTTGCTATAGCAGAAAATTAGAGAAAAGATTTTTGTCTTTTAAATTCCTTGGGCATTGGTTTTTTCCAAAGCTGAAGAATGTTGATGGGAAGCCAGAGCTCTATATAGAAATGTCTGCTTAAGGTCTAGTCCCCCCGCCCCCACCCAGCATGCCCTGCCCCACTCTCCACCCCTCCCCAACCCTCCCCACCCTCCCACAATCCTCCAAGGCCAGAGGGTTTTCTCTCCCTGAAGGCAGGAGAGAGCCATGGTGAGCCGAGGAGACTCTCCTCTGACCTCTTTCCCTCTTTTCTCTTCACATCTCCCAAAGGCTGAGATCTTGGAATGGAAATGACAAGCCTACGAGCAGAAGTGATCTGCAACCTCTCTCCTGGAAACAGCCCAGGAAGGGAGCAAAATGCCCATTTCTGCTGCAGGCCAGAAGGGCTCGGCTTCTCTTAGATCCAGAGCCGAGTATCTGTGCTAGTGAGCGCCGGCACAGAGGGCTCACACGAAGATCAGGCCCTCGCCCCACGCCCAGGGATGGAGCCGTGGTTAGACGCGAGCCTGCGGAACGCATTTGAGGATCATGGTGGGGCAAGAACAGAACTTTCTGGGCTTATCTCAGGATTCAACTTCAATTTTGATGGTAAAAATAGCTACGTTTCTTAACATTTCACATTATGTCCTGACAGAAGTCTCAGAAATAGCTTTAGTTCTTTCCCTCTGAATATTCGTAGAAGTCTGACAATAAACAGTGATTTCCCTGGGAGTACCTTGACAATTGCAGAGGTCACACGCAGTCCTGCCCCCCGGGACATCTGTGGTCACATGAACCAGGGTGGCCCTGTGTTTAGAACAACATCTGCTTTTGGTTTTTCCAGAGATTCCAAAGAACACACAGGAAGTCACACGCCCAGTCTGCACTCAAGTTACCTTTCACCTAATTGACAAAGACCATCCCCGAGGAACTTGCTTCCGTTTGGTAGCTGATAAGGAACACTTCCCCCATACCAAAGCAACAATTCGAATATAACTGAGGTTGTACGATTATTTTATAAATAACATTTATTCCTTTTCCCTTAGAAATCATTTAAATTGCAAAAAAGTTAATACTGTCCAGAATTTATAGTTCTCATCCCTGCATACTTGTCTTGAGGGAAAAGCAAAGGTCTGTGACTAATAGTTACAAAGGAGTGGACAATTGCCCCCAGATTCATGTAACAAAAATAAAACATGAAAATAAGTTTCCCCTCTCTGACATACAATAGCCAAAACTTTAGCAATGAGCAAACAGTTGAAAACTGTAAAATAATTACTTAAAAAAAAATAAGCCAACGAGCTATGGGAAGTGTCTCCTGTCTCTACATCTCCCATGCCTGCTGCCACAGAAACAATCCTCACACTTCAAGGAATGAAGGCTCAAAGCTCCGACCTCACCAGGAGATGCCGTGCTGTATGTTGATGTTAAGTCATACAAAGCACCATCAGGTCACAGGATACATAGAAAATAGGATTTTGGAGAAGAACAATTCAGAACAAAGGAGGACAGTGGAGTGGTCCAGGAGGAAAGATGCAGGTAAGAAGGCAGAGGAGGGGAGCCAGGTCTCAGCCTGACAAGGATTGGCCAGAGAGACCTGAAGGGAACCAGGAGATAGAGTTATCAAGACGGGCAAGGGAAAAGAGAGCGGCCGGAAGGGGAGGTTGGTCAAGTGCTAAAGGCTACAGATGACCGGACTAAAACATTTCTTGTTCATAGTTTCTGATCCATGTAGTGCTTATTTCAATGTGATGTGTAAAGTAACCTCAACAAGACCAAAATTTACCTCAGAAGATGCTATTATGGTGATGGTGGCATCTTAGATGGTTACAGTGACCTGGCTAACATTCAGCCTCTACTCTGTCCTGAAGCTAAACAAGGTTCTCCATAATGTTTATTGTGACTGGAGAAGAGGGCACCTCTGTCACAGGAATTGTAGATTACATGGCACAGTGTCCTACATTTGCTAGGCTGGGTTCACACCAGGATAATATATAAGCCTGGGTCCCTAAAATCTTTGGCCCTACTTAATTAATTTTCACTGCTAAGACAGGTTAGTCATTAGTGGAGCTGATGAAACATACGCCAATACCAACCACCACGTGCAGTCTGCCCGCACCCACACGTACCCAGACCTACATTAGAGAAGGTGACATATAGATACCACTATTTTGTATTTTAGGTTCATCACAAACACTATTTTAAAAATTTATTTTTTTTTTTATGAGAGAGAAAGAGTGCGTGAGCCCAGGTTGAGGGAGGGGCAGAAGGAGGGAGAGAATCTCAAGCAGACCCCCCGCTGAGCGCAGAGCGCATGGTAGGGCTGGGTCCCGCGACTAGGAGATCATGACCTGAGCCGAAATCAAGAGTTGGACGCTTAACCAACTGAGCCACCCAGGGGCCCTACAAATACTATTCTATTCCTAATTAAGTACAAAGCATTTATGCCATGTACTAGGACTTATGAAGTAATTGGAAGTTTGCTTATTTGCATTTTTTTTTGCTGTTAAGAAATAATTTCAAATGTACAAAATGTTGCAGAAACAAAAACAGTGGAAATACCACCCACATGCCTTTTACCCAGATTCACCTCCTGTTAACATTTTTTCCTGTTTGCTTTATAACTTGCTATCTGTCATCTATCATTTCTCTCTCCGTGTGTATGTGTGTGTATATATGTATACTTCTAAAAAAATCATTTGATGCATTCTGAACCATTTGATGTCCACCCTTGCTGAATAAAGATCAAGTGTACTGAACTTGCCTCCAAACTGCAAAGTATTAAGAAACTGCTGAAATCAGAGATGTAATTTAAATTTTTTTTTTTTTTTTTTTTTTTGTCATAGAGAGAGAAGCGAGAGCAAGCACAGGCAGACAGAGTGGCAGACAGAGGCAGAGGGAGAAGCAGGCTCCCTGCCAAGCAAGGAGCCTGATGTGGGACTCGATCCCAGGACGCTGGGATCATGACCTGAGCCCAAGGCAGCCGCTCAACCAACTGAGCCACCAAGGCATCCCCAGAGATGTAATTTAAAAGAAATCGTGAAATATAAAATCAATCTCTAAACTGGTAACACTGTGAGGGCAATGTACATAAGCAGAGAACTCAAAGAATCCAGGTTTTAAGTTCTAATATGCTCTGAACAGGCACAATCCACAGGGAGATCATGTCCAAGGCTGTGGTCCATATACTGCCTTTTTTAATCCAACGCTATACCTGTGTACCCTGGTCAGCATCACCATTAGCAGCTACCAGGGCCAGGAAAATGATATCTATACCTAAAGAATATTTAGAATATTCATCTCTCTATGGACACAGATGCTCTGTGATATGTACACCTAACCCCCTCTAAGACAATGTTGGCATGGACTGAGGGCGCGCTGCTGATGCATGCCTTGCTGCACATCTCGGATCTGGCTGCCACAGAACGTGGTCTCGCTTTCGTGGAGCCTCACTGGTATTAAAGTGACTTGTCATTTTAGGGAACCTAGGAGAAAGAATTCAGATAAGTGCAATTTATTTTTTACTGCATAGTTATGTATGAAGTCTAACACTTCATAGAAATGAAAGATTCCTTTCATTCTAAAGGGAATATAAATTTATAAAAATGAATAGAATTTCATAAATTTCTTATAATTATTTAGTTCTATAAATTTATAGAAATTTAAGATAAGTTCTATTCTAAAAGGGATAAAAATTTTCATTTTATCTTTTAAAAGTATTCTTGTTTAATTATCATGGCTGAACTTACTCTGCATAATCTAGAATCACCTGAAAAAAATTTTTTAATCATATTTCACCTTTTTTCCCCCATAAACATGCAGAACCTTTGGTTGCATGCTACTGTCCACCACAGATATTCCAAACAACACGACACACTCATTCTTCTGCAGTAGATTATACAAGAGACTTTCTGCTTTTCTCTTCCTTTGCCTTTTTCTATAATAGATAGAAATACACACTGATATTTCATTGTATCTAACAAAGGTCCTAAGTAAATCTATCAAAATCTGACATCAACTACAGGATAATTCTTTCCAGCAGATTCCAGTAAGGGGCCATGTCACCCACAAATTTCCGAGCAAGTTACTCAGCCTTTTATGTGGCAGGTGTGAAGTGTTTGCTGAATCGAATTAAAAATCCAACATTTCTCAGCATAGCTACTTTTTATGCAGGGACAAGAAAACAAGCTGCCATTGGAGGCCAGAGAATCGGACCTTCCCTCTCCCAGACCATGCTTGCTGGCTGAAAATTCATTCCCACACAGGGGCACATTAAAGGCAACCATTCCCCACCTGTTGTCTTCCCTCTGGGTTCTTCCCTGTTTCAGAAGGAAACAGCATCCCAGTGTGGATGAAACAACAGGTTCTATAATGGCAGAGGCAGCAACAAAGAACTGACTTTTGTCTCTTCTAATGGCCTGGTCTGACCTTGACACAGAGGGAGGGGGCTACCCAGTACCTAGTACCTACCATATGCCAGTGCTCTGCTAAGTGCTTTAAAAGATAACCCTCATAGACATCCCTATTATAGACACTTTATGACAGAGGCACTTTTTAGATACATCTGGAGATTGACTCTTAGAGAATCAACTCATTCATGTTCAGTGCTCGGAATTCCCACTGACCTACATACACAGCTCTGTGAGCTGATGGACCACCATTTGGTATCATCGTCCAATTGACTAAAAGTTACATCTGTTACTCACTGTCCTCTCTGCATCAACTAGTCCGAGGCCTGACACAAAGCAGATTCTCAAATAAATATAAACAATAGATCAGTTTCTATCAGTTTCAGCATCAGCTCTGCACCACCACCCATGATTGCTAAGTACCGAAGAGGCATGCATAGACAGAATGGATACCAGGCCACGCAGGCCAAAACATGCCATGGTTACTTTTTGACCAATAGATGCAATGAAACTTCTAATACCTTCCACTTACTGAGCATTAAGGGGAGGTAAATACATAGTTTTACCGTATCTTTCGTGTTAATCTTCTCCCTCCACAAGGGACAAACTTCTTTTTTTTTTTTTTTAAAGATTTATTTATTTATTTTAGAAAGAGAGTGCACGAGTTGGGGGTGGGCAGAGGAAGGAGGAGGAGGAGAGAGAGAGAGAGAGAGATTGAAACAGACTCCCCTCAGAGCACAGAGCCTGATGATCCCAATACTCTGCGATCATGACCTGAGCTGAGATCAAGAGTCCCCTGCTGAACCGACTGAGCCACCCAGGTGCGCAGCAAAGGATAGTTTCTATGGAATCAAGGGCTTAAGACTTTTAATTAATGTTAATAATAGGCTACATCTCTTTGGGTACAACTAGCAATAAAGTATTTATTTTATAATATATATTTTACATGGAGCTTAATGTGTTCTTTTGTGAACTGATGGATAATCACATCAGGGCTTAATTTATGAAGAATATCGTGCAAACTAAGAGGCTTTTTTTGATTTTTAAGGTAAGGGAAGTTGCATCAAAACAGTTTGCAGTTCCTTTGTATGCAATTACATACCACTGGAAATGTAATATTCAGTGGATAAAAATTTAAGTAGTACTAAAATTTTAATATTAAATATAAAGAACCATTCTATAATACCCGCAGTATTTCTGAACACAAACTAAGAAAAGCAAGACATCCTTAGTTATACTTGTCACCATCACATTCACTCCACTAAGATTCAGAATGATGTAGGGCTTTATGTATACATTTACTAATCTTAACATGGTATGAATTATGGTAAGCTACAAGCTAAAAGCAATATATTTTGTGAAACTAGAGGATTAATTTTTAATTTGTCCATATGTATTAGCTCTATGTCCAAACTCAAAGGCCAGAAAACTTCCAAATTTCCCTAATAATATTAATAAGATACCTAATGTATAATATGACTTATTTTGTAGACAGTTACAGTTCTGTAGATAGATAAATTGATATAGATACTATCTTTCTCCTTAAAAATCAACAGAAATGCATCATTCTATGCAATATTTTTAAAAGCATTAAACACTCCACCAAAGTAAAATATTCAGCCCTTATTTATTAAAATGTTTCTTGTTATTATTTTATTTAAAAGAGAATTAATCATTAAGCTAGTTTATTAGTGGAGTTTTATTTAAGGAAAAACATTAGAAATTAAGTTTATAATAATAATTTTCTTCTCATTGTTATTCATATCCATGACTTACAAAAACTACTGTTGTTATAATATCTATTTCAATGTTATAACATTATTATTAATTTTATTATAAAAGTACAAATTGCAATATTGTATCTCACCCACACTAATAGGTACAAACATCTAAAAGTTAAGTTTACAATTTCCCTTATATAAAAAAGTCTCCAAATTTTAAAGTAAAACTATACTTTTGATTATAATATTCATAACTCTGAAGTTCATTTTTTTAAAGATTTATTTATTTATTTGAGAGAGAGCAGGAGAGCGAGTAATCAGGGGACACACAGAGGGTGAGAGACAGAATCCCAAGCAGACTCCATGCTAAGCACGGACCATATTGCTGGGCTTGATCTCACAACCCATTAGATCATTACTGGACTAAACCAAGAGCCAGACACTCAACTAACTGAGCCACCAGGCACTCCCCAAGTACATTCTAAATTTAGTATTTAAATAGTTGAGTGAACCTACCTTTCACCTTAGGTAAAGTTCCAAAAATAATGTTATAAGAAATAATTTAAAGCACTCAATTTAGTTACCATGGTGACCATTGCTATCTAATAATATAGGGATAGGAAACTGTTCATCAGTAACTATAATTCCATAAAGAAAAAAAGATCCCCAATCTTTATCTTTTTAAAAATAAGCCAAAAAACACATCCCTTCTGATATTTTATGACATCCATTCTTTTGTACTAGACAAGAGAATGAAAGGCCATTTTGGACTGAAAGACTTCACGTAACATTGTTCCTTAAAACATTTCTATAAAATACAATTTGTTGGGTATTTGGTCCCAATCAGTCCATGTGCGATTGAGGACTCCTGAATATTAGAGTGAATCTGACCCACACAAGAAAGAGTGTTCCATTCTGTTATTTGGGGATGTGTCTACCTGTTGGCAGTCATGGTTACCATGTTCTCCGCATTAGTAGAGGGCAAAAAAAGCAAAGAGAATGGTTCCCAGTGGGGTTGCCCTTCTCATTCTTGGCTTCCCCCTTATCAGAAGATTCAAGTGTGGTTTAAAGTCTCTTGTCATTGCACCTACCATGAGGTTCTACCTGTAACTGTTTTCTTTTGTGATTAGACCCTACAATGATGGCCATTTAAATTCCACACCCCCCCCCCCAGTCATGGCTGCATCCCATACAGTTATGCCCAGGAGGCATTGTGACATACATAGCTTTTGCCTAGGAAGGGAGGTGGCTGGTAAAGGGGGAAAATAGCTAGGAGATCACTTCTAAGCTAGGGCTACTTAGGGAAGGAAATGCATACAGATGTGCCTCCTCAACACTGCGACTCACTTTAGACAAATATGAGGTAGAATAATTCGAGACAGACCCAGGAGCTCAAGCTCCAGAAAAAGGGGAAAAATTTTTTTCTAGGACCAAATAGTTGCTAAGCACAGAGCAGATCTTACTGAAGGAAGAAAATCTCCTTGGAAGTATAGCTTGGATACCCAAACTGATCATTCTCTGCATTTAGTATTAAGTACCTTGAGTGAAGGACACAACTATTAGAGCAGAACTTTGCAGGGAAGACCGGCTTTGAACATGAAAGACGGGTAGCTAATGCTAAACTTGGGTTCCTCCAGGCACTTTTGACTAGCAGTTCAGAAAAATCTCCAGTGAGGAAGGACAAGAGATATACAAACACCGCACTATGCAGGCGCTATAGCTGAAGGAATTGTGTGTCCGTGTGTGTGTCCACCCACGTACACGCCACACGCTATTGCTCCCTCTGCCGACAGGTGCTTGAGGGATTCTGACTGGCCTTTCTCTGCACAGAATTAACCTAATCTAAGCTCCGTCTTTGGAGGTTCAGTAGGCAGAGACTCAGGGAAAGAAGTAAGGAGTTTTCTGGCCTAGGAGCCATGGTGTCATATAATTCTTCCCCAAATTCCTGAATTTGAAGATTATCAGGGCACTTTTCCAGTCTAATTAATCAGCTGGCACTTTATTTGCTATTTTTCTATTGTCATCTTTTGTACAGAGCCTTTGAGTGAAAACCCTAAGAAGGAAAATGGATGTATATAAGATCCATGCCCCCAAACCTTGGCCCAAAGCCCTAATTGATATAAAAAAATAAGAAAGTATATTCCCACACTCACAAAGAGATAGGCAAATGGGCAGATAAAGTTTGAGAGGAAAGATTAAAGCAATTTGTCTAATTAATAAGACTTCTTTAAGGCATCTGAGCGTTGGGTTGGGTGAAAAGCCAAGTATAAAAAAAAAACTCTGAACTCTGACAACCTATCTTTCAGCTGGGCTTTTATTTTTTCCCCTCCCTCATATTTTTTCCTGACCTGTCTGATTTAGAATACAAAGCAAATGTAAACTCGTCCATTCCAATATTGAGTTTATGCAAATCTCTACAATAATCAATATTGTTAATATGAGGTCTAACATGGAAGTGCACAAGCAGAAGCACCACCTACTTGTAAGCAATAAAATCTCTTTCTGGCTTTGGCTTCATATTTATTACAAAGAAGGTAGCTTGCATTACAAGAAACCCCAGAGAGAACATGCAGTTATTTAGCACTTTGATTCGCTGCTGCCTGGTAGGTACCATTTACACCTACTATTAGGTCACCCTATCAAATTGTCTCAGGGAATCACTGAAAGTTTGGGTGCCAAATGGGGTTTTAAGCCAGCTAGTACCTAGAAGAATATTTAGCATATTTTAGAAGTAGCATTAACTCTTTCCAGGTTGATTGGAATAAAATTAAATATATTTATTCTTCTTTAGGGCATTTAATAGCATTTAGCATCTAATCAGGATCTAAGAAGATCATCCTAGCTTGCATCACTGATGGTTTCCTGCCAAAACAATCACCAATGACATCTAGTAATGATCCCTAGTGATCGCTAAATAGTCTTTCCTTTGGACATTTTTATTATTTAATATTCCCTGCAACTGACCTTCTTAGCATTATATTGAGAACCATTATACAATTTCTGAATGACCTACAGCATACTCAGCTAAGACTTGAACATATTTGCTAAGTGAATGAAAGTGGGGGTCAAATAAGGAATCTGATAAGCTTCTACCACTAAAATTCAGAAAGTAATGATAAGTGGTCCATCTTTAATGAGTGAGTCAGTTAAGTATCTATTATCCACTGGGCACTGTCCTAGGTACTGAGGAACGAGTGGGAACAGACAAGCCCCCTCACAGAGCACATGGTCCAGCTACTTAACTGTCTGTAGGGCAACTTAATTTTATTCCACCTAAAGACTCTTGGAATTCAACATTTTTTTTTCTTTTTTTTTTTTTCTTTTTTTTTTTTTTCTTTTTTATAAACATATATTTTTATCCCCAGGGGTACAGGTCTGTGAAACACCAGGTTTACACACTTCACAGCACTCACCAAATCACATACCCTCCCCAATGTCCATAATCCCACCCCCTTCTCCCAAACCCCCTCCCCCCAGAAACCCTCAGTTTGTTTTGTGAGATTAAGAGTCACTTATGGTTTGTCTCCCTCCCAATCCCATCTTGTTTCATTTATTCTTCTTCTACCCACTTAAGCCCCCATGTTGCATCACCACTTCCTCATATCAGGGAGATCATATGATAGTTGTCTTTCTCTGCTTGACTTATTTCGCTAAGCATGATACACTCTAGTTCCATCCATGTTGTTGCAAATGGCAAGATTTCATTTCTTTTGATGGCTGCATAGTATTCCATTGTGTATATATACCACATCTTCTTGATCCATTCATCTGTGGATGGACATCTAGGTTCTTTCCATAGTTTGGCTATTGTGGACATTGCTGCTATAAACATTCGGGTGCATGTGCCCCTTTGGATCACTACATTTGTATCTTTAGGGTAAATACCCAATAGTGCAATTGCTGGGTCATAGGGAAGTTCTATTTTCAACATTTTGAGGAACCTCCATGCTGTTTTCCAGAGTAGCTGCACCAGCTTGCATTCCCACCAACAGTGTAGGAGGGTTCCCCTTTCTCCGCATCCTCTCCAGCATCTGTCATTTCTTGACTTGTTGATTTTAGCCATTCTGACTGGTGTGAGGTAAAATTCAACATTTTTTATTTCTTTTTTTTTAATATTTTATTTATTCATTGGACAGACAGAGATCACAAGTAGGCAGAGAAGCAGGCAGAGAGAGAAGGAAGCAGGCTCCCCGCTGAGCAGAGAGCCCGATGCGGGGCTCGATCCCAGGACCCTGACCCGAGCCGAAGGCAGAGGCTTAACCCACTGAGCCACCCAGGCGCCCCAACATTTTTTATTTCTTGATAACCATACTTCATACATATAAGTAATATATTTAGATTGGAGGGGAAACATGGTGGTAGAAGGCAAACTTAGCATTAATTTCTAGAATTTGAATCAGAGTCAGGTTTATACTATCCTGTAAATGGCTTTTTGCACATTAAACTAGTTTTTGTACTTTCACTTCCTAATTGACTAATTATCTTTTTGAATGTACTAATAAAATTGAGCTTCTGACCTAGTGCTATTCGGGCCTTGAGGCCAAAATCTGAATAATAATGAGAGATAATAAGGTACTGCACTACATTTGAACACTTATTCCCTGAATTTCTATAAACTTCTCTTTAGGCAAACTGCTTTTGGGAGACACTTAGTTCTGTAAAAAGGTGAGGTACATTTAGAGGGATTGGCGGTGAGTGGAACCCAGAAGTGTTTGCTAGGAAAACATGAATCTTACCTGCACATTTTCTTCATAAGATTTTACCAAAATAATCCAACTACAGAAATAAACTACTTTCTTCTTCTTTCCTATGAAGGTTTCCTATACTTTGTACAAGTTTCATTATACTTTTTAAGAGGAGTTTCTAATTTCTTAACATAACATATGCTTTGAGGCATGTGAATATACATACGAAATTTTCTCAAGGTAATCGTGTTCTGCATGTTGTTGTTGATTTTTTTCCCATATATGTTCCAAAAAATTGGTAGATACAAAAATGTTAAATTATAACTCAATCGAATTGTGTATATATTATTTTTTAGAGACACGAAGGCCAGCTGGGCAGGAAAGGGTGGTCTGGAAGTCGGCAGCTTCTTCATAGACAGAAGTGGAGGAAGACAAATTTAGATGTCTTCTTCCTTCTCGGTGATCACTTCAGCATGATTTTTGTTGGTATGTGTTTGTAACCACAATAGCATCCTAGTATTCAATTACCAGAAAGAATATTTACTTAGGATTATAAATATATATTTTCAGAATGAAAATGATTTAACAACTTTTATTAACTGACTAATATTTCCCCCAGATTTTGGTTAACTCCTCAAAAATCCACGTACAGACAGAAAAATACTAATATCTGTCATTGACACCTAACAGTTACCAAGTGGTGTGCTAATTGCTTTGCAAACATCTCTGCATGCAGAAGTAAATAACTGAAGATGCCCCGAGGTAATGCAGTGACACAAGAAAGTGAGACAGTGACAGTCACCTGGATGTCCACAGGAATAAAATCCAGCAGAGGCTCCCAAGAATGTCTCCATTCTATCCGCAGAGAGGGGACACCCATCTGGGGACAGAACAAAAGGAGGACACCCATCTTTCCTAGAGGCAGATGATTTTTTAATGTATCTTCCAGCTCAGTTACTCTAAGATTCACTTTATTTTTATAAAACCATATAGACTATCGTGCCCTAACAGAGTGATCAAGAAAAAAGTAGAGGCTATTAAATAATCACAAAAATTTTCCATATACTCTCGAGAGAGCTCCTCTTATATTTTCAGGTAAATTTTTAATTACGTGTAAATTAGTTTGGCCTTATGACAGATTATTGTTTTGCTGAACGTGTAGTTTTTTTCTGCGTGCGGTATTACGGATAATGCATTTGTCAAGAACCAGGGTTCATTCGTCGTAACTTTCCAACTCTGAGATCATATTGAAAATAAAGCTGCAACATCTAACAAACTCCTTAGAAAACTTGTAAGGTATTAATTTTATCATTGTAAACATAAGCTCCCCAATAACCTGCCATGGCGCTTTTAACTATCACATTTATCTGAGCAAGGGCAAAGCACACATTTATCAGTCTCTGGCCTATCTCTTCACTGAACACAAAAAGCATTCTTTTTTTTCTGACAAAAGGGTGAACAGGAAAGTAAACATCATGAAAATTAAATCTCATAAAATAAGGATTAGCAAACTTGAAACTAATAAGACACCACAAACTCTACATCTTTTTTGCTCTGATTTATTATTCCCAAATAATAACTTTCAGCTTTTTACAGACAAGGTATTCTACTGGGATATACTCAGAAAACATGCTCTAAGACTTTAAGGATATGTTAGATTGACTGAATCACAGTATCAAAGATTGTTCTGAGCCAGAAGGGATGGTGAAGCCCATCTAGCCCAGCCCCTTCGTTTGACTGATAACAGAGTACGTTCACAACCATTTTGGATTTGCCCTTGCTGCCATTCAGTGGCAAACTCCAACAGCTCTTGGCTGTTCTCCCTGATTCTATGAAGATCCGTAGAGCATCAGTAACTAGCAGCACTGAAACAACACTAGCCAGAGGGCTCTCATCCCATCACGCTTCTCTGTACAGATGGAACCTAAACATGAAGAACAAACAAAGGTGCCAGGAGGTCTAATTTAGGTCCCTTAAGTGTATGCTGTGGGCTCTCAGCAGCTATAGGGTTGATTCAGTCTCAATCGAGAAGTCTAAAAGGAATCTAATGTCAAGTTTTAGTGCAAAACTGGAAGGGCCTATCTCCTTATTCAGTAGTAGCTTCAGAGTATGGACCTGTGATTGTGTAAAGATCCCCCCAAATCTCCTCCCCAGGGGGAAAGAGTGTTTCCCTTGCAGATCCTGTGTGCATGTGGTTGGGAGGGGGTCACATGGTCCTGGAATATGGAAGGAGGAGACAGTGAAAACCAGAAAGGAAGGATGCGCTCTGTCAGGACATCCTGGAGTACAAGCTAGGCTGGTGGTGCCAGAGAAAGTGCTCCTCTCCAGACGGTGACAGAGACAGGCAGTCTCTATCCTTTACTCCTCAGAGGGCCAGAGTACCCGGGGAGAAAGACTGCATCACTTATGAGGCACCACTGGGCTTCAGTACCTGACCTTCTAGAGGCTTAGTGAGCACTTAACTGTATGCCAAGCACTAAGTACTTCCCTCACAAAAACCCTGAGACACATCATTATTCCATTTTAGAAAGAGGAAACTGAGGTCAAGAAAGATAAATGCCTTGCTTATGGTCACTCTACTAAGTGGGAAGCTGGCCAGACTGCATGGCTTGCAAGTCCACTGGCCTTCCCGAGTGTGTGCTGCCTTCCCATGGAGTGAAGATTTGAGCAGGCTCACCTCCCAGACTGGCTCTATAAGCAACATGGTGGAACACGGGACTCACAGAGATACATGCAAAGGTCTCTGCTAGCGGTTCCAGGGTGCCTGAAAATCCTTGGACGTAAGGCTTCTCCTGAGACCATGAGAGAGAAAGCTTAAAAATTGTCTAGAAAAAATGGAAAGTCACCTTGAAGGGAAAATGGAATGTAACAACAAAAGGTTAAGATTTCTTCTCTCCATTTTATTGATGAGAAAAGTAAGACTCAGAACGGTTCTGAAAATTGCCCAAGAGCAAACAGCAGGGTAATGAGTGTTGAGAAAAGAGTTAAATCAAGGTCAGCCAGGGGGAAGGGCAGGGCCTTTTCCTCCATGAGGCTGCCTTCTAGGACTGGGGATCCCTAGAGACCTCCTTTCCTGCAGAAGGAAATGGGAGTGTTCTGATTGGCAGAAGTCCCCGGCATAGTGGAGGGTCACCACCTGATTCTCAGGACCCCATTCATGGAGCTCTGTGTGTGCAGCAGGAAGGAAACTTGTATTATTCTAAAATCGGATTCCAGTTGGGGCCAGGTGTTCCAGGAAGACAACATTTCTCTTAGCCTTGGTTCCTCTTTTTGTTAGGAAAATACCTCAGATACATTTGGGTTCTGGAAAGATGGGCCTTTGGGCTGCCTCAGAGGGAGGGCAGGCAGAGACTCCAGGTGCTCTGCGTAGCAAAGGAATCCTGAAGCAACTCTGAGGTGGGAGCCACCAGCTCTGTAGGGTGTCACGGCCAGAACAGAAGTCAGGTCTCACCACAGTGATGTCTAGAGAGAGGGGGACTGTTTCCCCGTTCTGTACCAGAGTTTCCTCAACTGCTACTCCCGAGACTTCAGTTAAAAACAAAACCTGTTACCACTGATTTCTGATTTCTGTTAACTAGAGAATTGGGGGAGAAATGGTAACAGCGATGGAGGGAGAACCAAGAAATACAAATGGGAAAAAACACAACGAGCAAAGGAAGTCAAAGTCCAAACAAGAGAACACTGGGCTGGGACCCGGGGCTTCTGAGAGTGCCCAAGATGAAGGCCCACACTGGGCTCCCCAGTGCGCTGCAGGCCTGGGGAGCGCTCAGGAGACACATCTCAGGTGCACACAGTGTGTGGAAGGCCGAGCCACCAGCAAAGGGACCTTCCCAGTGGAAGCAGGACAAGGGCAGCCAGGGGCTGTCTCCCCCCCGCGGGTCCTGTTCATCATCTACATCCCGACCATAGTCATTACTCAGCAGTCACTAAATATCCCCAAGTGCCGGTCATGGGACGAGTCCTGAGACAAACGACCACAGAGGAAACACCTCTTCAGTTCAGCGCAGAGAAGATGTCTGGTTTCCCCTTCACACTGACTTAACTGCCTTTAATCAAACAGGAACTGGGGAACGTGTCACGTTTCCTGGCTTTTTTCTGTCCTATTGTGAAGATCAGTGATACCTTTTGGTGCGGGTTAAATTGCCTCCCGTAACAGACTTGTTCTGAGAGAATCTCCCCCTCTACCTCTGTCCCTTTTCTGTGTAAGCTCTCCTTGTAATGGTACCTTTTAGTTTCCCTCAAATTCTTTGTGGAAGGAGGAAGGTCAGGAAGTAAATGAAGGTGGTGAGAGAGAATCAGTTTAGAAATTTTTTTTCCCTATGTGTTTCGTAAGCATTTCTTGAAGAAAATGGACAGAGGAAGTACCCTAACTGCAAATCCTCAGGTGCAGAGAGCTAAGAGAAGGTACAGCAAAAGGACCAGGTCTACAGGATAGAGGGTTTCTATATTACTGAGCATAGTATCTTGTACAGACACGACAGACTGTGTATGTTTATTAAAGATGTTATCATAAAGAGTAACCAGAGCAGAGGGCAGGGGGTTAGAATCTGTCGGGCAGGAATTGTCTTTGGAAGGTCTCTGGAAACGGCATGGAAACACCAGGCTGCAGGGAAATGAGTTGGCAAAGGTGAGGAGGACAGGACTCTGCTGCTCCCAGGAAGTGTGTGGTCTGTGTCACCACTGTTCTACATGAGCAGTTTCTCTCACCAAAAGTATTGATTTTGCTTCTCTCCCACAAGTATTTCTCATCTCTTACCCATCCGTTTGTTAATCCGTTTGATTAATTAGAATGCTCAGGTGAAAATGAGTTTGGGTTAATTTAATTTCTTGGTTTTCAGAGTGATAACTAGGAAACCAATTCTGATTCAATCTTTCATTGCTGGAAATATTCTCAACATCTTTTAGCTCACTTTTCTGCTTTAGCAAATGAAACTATGTCAAACAAAATGTAATACGTCTTTCATGAACTAGAAAACATTGGTATCTCTGGTACATTATTTTAAATGGATCGTAACTTTGTAGTTTTGTCATATGCAAACTGGGCTAGCTATATTCACTAACCCCCAGCATCAACCTTGAAGGTGGATTTTTAAAACAAATCATTGCTATCTTGTTTGTTTTCCAGTAATTTTATGCTCTCTTTAAAAGTAGAGCAAAAGAAAAAAAAGTCTAGTTAATTAAAGGTTCAATTTAGCTATGTTCCACTTAATTTGAGTCTTTCTAAATACTAATGGCATGAGGCAAGTTAAATTTATTCTGGAGAAGTGGGGACTTTTGTGAAATTAAGGATTTCTGGGTCTTCAAGAAGTTAAAATAAACTTTTCAATAATTTAAATTACATGTGATGTACTTAAACATTTTCAGGATTATATAACAGGCTTTAGTGGAATTATAAATCTGGAGAGCTACAGTCTCAGCTTTTAAAAATCTTCTTTAGGCAGTTAAAAATGAATCAGTATAGTTGAAACTTGATATACACTTTAAAAAAAAAGTCTGTTTCAGCATGAAACACCCAGATTAATGTATAGGAGAAGCTTTAATGTAAGGTTTATTAAAATGCTGGGACCCTACAGTCACTGGTCTAAGACAGTAGGTAAAAGAGTAAAACTAGCATATTAGGCAGGAATGTATCATTTTCACAATATACTTATGTAATTTAATGAACCTTAATTTTGCTAGAGCCATGGCAGATTGGATAGATACTCTACAAATTCACATATCAGTTTTCTGACCGGAATAACCACAAGCTCTTCAGTAACCTGCATATGTCAATTACTGTTGAAAACCACAGTCCAGAGCAAGAATTTGGCCATTTTCCTAGATTTCTTGAGGTTTTATAGTATCCTAGAGGGAGTATAAGACACGTGTTCATAAATGTTCAGCTAACATTTAATAATTGGTAAGAGATTCACAGTAAGCTAGGAAAACTCAGGGCTACCATAGATCATTCCCTTACCAATCACCACGGAAGTCTAACTGTATTTCTGCCCAGTTTTTTGGCTAATAAATTCTTTGAACATGACAAGAAAAAAATATATAACAGCACAGGCTTTACAGATCAGATGTGGGTATATAATAAAATCATACATGGAATTGCTTACAACAAATGTCTACTGTACATAGTCAATACTCAGTAAAAGTGTAGGGTAATGAAGGAACAGAAGACTCCTCCCCTCAGATACAGACTTTATCAGACAATGGTTTCCCAACCAACTAAAAGCACTTTTGGATGTGCTCGCTTCGGCAGCACATATACTAAAAGTACTTTGGGAGTTAATGTTTGTGGTAACATTTGTAGGAACTGAAAGTTTAGTGAAAATTAAATTTTCTAAAATATATAAAGAGTCAATTTAAACTTTAAAACAAGAACCTGAACAAAAGCCAGCATATCAGAATTTTTTTTACTTGAGTCCTTATGAAGACAAATAGGCAGATAAAATGTATCTGTCTCATTTTATATCTTTATATCTGTCTATCCTTGACCTTCTAAAATCAGTAAGATACTAGGTGTTAAGTATTGTCACCTAGAAGAATGTCTGATACATAGCAGGTAACCAACAAACAGATATAGAATGAATAAATATTTATTTGTTTATCCTAGGGTATTTCTCCCTCAGCTCTACTCTGTTGTTTCAGTGAAATGATTTCCTTTTAGAATATTATCTTCCAGGTCAAACTATGATTTCATTATGAAAATCAAGCAGTCAAATATTGATAATTGCTAGTTAGATATCTTAAGTATAATTTTTTTATTCAAGCATGTAAAAATGACTTAATAAAATATCAACAGGAACGCAGTACACAGTTTAAAGGAAGAGGAAGACAAAACTAAAAAGAGATAATTATTCGAAGGTGAAATTTAGAAATAAGTATTTTGTAACTGGAACTCAAGACGTAGAGGATTTCTGTATCCTCAGGAGAAACTGTGGGGAGGAAAAACAACTTGGCTCCCTGGGGAAAATAGATCCATCAAGGGACGGAATGGAAAAACCCAAATAATGGAAGAACTGAGGAGGAGAAAAAAAGTAACAAAAGCCTCAAGATAAGGAATGTGCAGAGTAAAAAGACATAAAAGAAAATGAGAGCAAAAGGGTAGAAATCTTTGAAATGAAACATTAGATAGGGAGGTATGAAAGCATGAACAACGTGTCCAGACTTACATTCCAATACTGGCTCCATCCATTTAGTCTCTAGCTATAGTTGGGCAAGTTGAGTCATCTCTCAGAGCCTGCATTTTTAAAATTAAATAATATTATATACTGTACTGCATTCTTTAGGGTTTCATAAATAACATATGTGAAAATAGTGCACTATGCCACAGCATAGATGCTCTGTAAATGTCAAAGTTTTGCTCACTGCACACATGTGGTTCCAAGTTAAAATGTGGATTAACCCATTTCTCAACAGGTACCCAGCCTATAGCTCAGGCCCTCCTATTCAGTATCACCCTCCCTGGTTGTAAAGGAGACAAGTTTAATTTTTAGGGAAGAAAACCAGAGGTGCCTGCTCAATATTCTCAAACACCATTTAAAATGATAATAAAAATTTTAAGATACATCCGTGACAACTTAAGCTTGCATTCTCTTCAAAGTTCAGTATTGATGACTATGTTACACATAGCTCCTTTCATAGAAGGAACTAAAAAGTGGTCTAATCCAGCTCTCTGATTTTTACATGCGGGAAACTGAGGCCCAGCAAAGTCATATTTATTAAGGCAATTATCTGATTATTCACTCAGCTAATGTTAGTTGAGCACATGCTGTCAGGGCTGTATGCGATGGCCAAACCCAGGGCTCTGCTTTCAGGGGGATGAGGGCCTGGTTGCTTGCCCAGGGTCATGGAACTAGTGAAGGGCATTCCTGGCCCAGGCTTTCCACTACACTCAGTACTCTGCCATGTTTAAGGCATTCTTACAGTAGGAGCTTGGGAAAAAACCAAAAACAAAACAGGCCAAACATAGAGAACTAAACTTCCAGTTGATTACTAACCTGTTGAGAATAGGAAGTAAAAAAGATTTCAAATTAGTTTTTTTTGTTTTTAAGATTTATTTACTTATTTGAGAGAGAGAGAACAGGGGGAGGGGCAGGGGGAGAGGGAGAGAGGATTTCAAGCAGATTCTGTGCTGAGCATGGAGCCTGATACAAAGCTGGATCTCACATCCCGGAGATGATGGACTGAGCCAAAACCAAGAGTCAGGCTCAACCAACTGAGCCAGCCAGGTGTCCCTCCAGTTAGTTTTTACCTTAAATCTGAGCCAGGCAGAAGGGCACAGAGAGCCCAGGAGATTCTGCCTTTGATACGGGATGAGTTCCAGTGTTGAGACGGGTCAGGCAAGGAAAGGGTGGGAAATCATGTGTAGAGGAGTCAGAGCGAGTGGTCTGCAGATGATGCCCCACCTGAAAGAGGCTGTCTCTATTCTAGCTCCTGCCATATCCGTGTTTTTCTCTAGATCTTACAATCTCACTTGTGTGCACAGAATAGTATTAAGGAACGTCGAGAAACATGCATTAAGGTAGATAACCATCGGGCGCCTGGGTGGCTCAGTGGGTTAAAGCCTCTGCCTTCAGCTCGGGTCATGATCCCAGGGTCCTGGGATCGAGCCCTGCATCGGGCTCTCTGCTCCGCAGGAAGCCTGCTTCCTCCCCTCTCTCTCTGCCTGCTTCTCTGCCTGCTTGTGATCTCTGTCTGTCAAATAAATAAATAAAATCTTAAAAAAAAAAAAAAAGGTAGATAACCATCCTCTTTTGATGACGTGGAGTGACTTTTCGTACTAGTCTTAGATCTTTGCTCTTTGGGTCTGGAATATGAAAATATTCCTGATTTATAAAGATGGCCCCTTAGTTATTAAACATGGAACATTAGAGAGAAATTCTGCTTTCAGTTGATGGGGCTCAAGAATGTACCCCCAAAGATGGCACACTTGGCATACTGAGCATCTGAAGTGGAAGGAAATCGACAAACAGCAGGTGTAGGAAGGACTCTCTGACCCTTACGGAGGAGGCGCCCTCCGCCCCCACGTGCAGAGGGATGGAGCCTTGCTGTCTCCGAGGGTAGAGGTGCTCTGAGAGGTTGGCTGAGTTCTCCCCGTTTAGCCACCCTTCATAGAGACCCTTCTGTTCGATCACATTTTCTCACGACTTTCCACTCTTCAGCAAACTTGACATGAAAATACTTGAGCTTAACCCTTTCTTCAGGTCTTTATCTCTTGATGAAGGCTCCTTGTCACGTAAACTTAGCGTGAAATATATTTGTATGCTTTTCTCCTGGCAAACTGTCTTTGTCACTTTAATTATTTGGCCCAGCCAGAAACCTTTAGAGGGTTGAGGAAAACTTTTCGTCCCCTGCAGCTCACGGTCGGGAGACTGCATCAGTTCTCCTGTGCCAGCGTCCACTGCCCCCTGCTAGCATCATCCCTTCTCGGGAATTTCCTTTCCTCTGCTGAGGTTAGTATTGATGAGGGAATAAATAAAGGTGCTCCCCAAAGACCACAGAGGACAAAGGAGGTCTGTATGGGTTGTACGTGTCCTTCTAAAATGTGTCTGTTGCAACCCTGCCCCGGCCCCCCGCCTCCCCTCAATGAGATGGTGTCAGCGGGTGACGCCTTTGGAAGGTGATTAGGGTTCGGCGAGGACGGGAGGCCGGGGTCCTCGTGGGGAGGACTCTTGCCTTTTAAGAGTCACCAGAGAGCTCGCTTCCTCTCTCTGCTCTCTGCCACGGGAGGATACGAGGAGAAGTGGGCAGTCTGCAACTTGGAAGAGAGCCCTCACTGGAACAACCACACTGGCATCCTGATTTGGGGCTTCCAGCCTCCAGAACTGTGAGAAATAAATCTCTGTTATGTGGTATTTTGTTATAGAAGCTGGAGCTGTCTAAGACAGGGGCCCAGAAAGCTCTTCCTGCCAGTCCTGTCCTCTCGTTTCCTGGCGTACCTCCATGACGAAAGATCTGTACATCTCCCTCCTCCAACTCTGAATCGTACAAAGTGGTAGAAGGGGGGACATGGAGCTCATGCAACAGACCTTCCAGACCTCTCTCTTGAGCCTCCTCCTCAGTTCACGAGTGCCCAATTTCTTTTCCATCAACACGTGCCCAAGATAGGCAGAGTGTGCTCTCCTGCCTAAAACTGAAGATCAAAATTGATACTATCTTTCTATTGCAGACTACCTCTGTCGCATTTCAGCTCTACATATCAAAATTTGTGGACGTCTATATAAATGGCACGTTTCAGGGTGATGCACAGAAATGTAAAGTGCTTTCAACAACTGGAGGCAGCCTACTTTAAAAAGATTGAGTAAAAGCTGATTTATCCAACATCTAACTACCCAGGATTTTCTGCCAGCACTTCTGCTTATCCATGAAGTGAAGGAAACTGGTGTTTTGGTTTGGTTTGGTTTGGTTTTTAGCTTTATTTATTTGTTTTAGAGAAAGAGAGAGAGAGGGAGAGGGAGAGAAGAGCAGAAGGAGAGGGAGATAATCTCAAGTAGGCTCCACGCTGAGAGCGGAGAGCCCTATGCTGGGCTGATCCCAGGACCCTGAGACCCAGACCTGAACCAAAACAAGAGTGGGATGTTTAACCAACTGAGCCACACCAGTGCCCCAGAAACAGGTATTTTTAATGAGAGGTCATGTGTGTGTTGGGGTGGGGGGGATACTTGTGTTCGGGCTAGCCTTCCTTCACTTCTGAGTACTCCTTAGTTAATCATGTCAATCAATGCCTTAGTGGCTTTTCCTTTGATATCTGATATATGGATACCAGACCTACTTTACTCAAGGTTTTGTTTAACTTACAAATTAAAGGAAATAATACACATTTTGAGGAATATAGAAGGCACTATATATATGCACAACATTATTGCTATCCTAATAGACCTAAATCAAAGATTAAATAATATTTTGATGAATTTGTGTTTTATTGTATTCACATTCTTAGAAAACTGGCAACTTTAAAACAATCTTCATTAACTTTTCCTAACATCTGTGAGTAAAAACTGGGAATATACTGTAGCCAATTGAATAATATATCAAACCAACAACCTATTAATTTTATGAAACAGTTACCAGGAAATTGTAAACCCTCTCAAACTCTACACTTTGAATTGATTTAATTCACAAAATGCTTTGGATGTATATGAACTTATATTTTTAAATGCTCTTTGCTGCCAGCTCTAAAGGCTATAAATATTCTTCTTGCAAACAGAAGAAAGGCACAGCCTTTATGAACAGCAGTCCTCCTTGTTCTTTGTTTTTCTCCCTGATACATGTTGACAGCTGATTTACAAGGAAGTGGCCTCACCTTATTTGCATCTGTATTGATGTGTTTGGTGAGCAGGAAGGGAAGTAACAGATTCAATATTAATCAGGGGAAAAATGGACTTTACTCATTCTCTCAAGCAACTACTTGAATTCGGATTTTTTAACCACCTTCTCTTATACTCAAAATGTAAATTTTTCAAAGGCAGCACCTGAACAAGGTTAGAATAGTGACTTAGAGAACATAATTATGATTTTCTCTTGTATGACATATAATGAGGCATTTCAAATGTATATTGATTGATTAAAATTTTTAAATTGACAACAAAATATTGGACAACCAGGAATTTGAGATAAGCCATTAAATATAAAATCCCAAATTATTAAGACAAATGCTTTATATCATCAAATCATAGAAAATTGGTATTTTTGGTAGACAAAATAACAGCTACAATTAGTTTAACTCACACTGAAGATTCCAAATCATTAGCTAAAATAAAACAATGGTAATGGTAAATAGGACTCAAATTTATATTGTTACAGGGCAGTGAATCTGACAATTTGCATTGTATCGAGAGTACATTTTTAAAAGAATGAGACGAAGGCTCTAAAATCCATTTTTTCCTACGTTGTTATTTTATCTGTCTTCATTATATATAAAATTCATTTGGTGATAACTACTAGAAAAAGCCTTCTAATTATAAATTACTAGTTTCAGATACATTAAAGAGATTTATAAGTATGTATGTGTAGAATTACTTCTTCTTTGTTACAAGAATGTTTTTTTCCCTTATCTTCATGAGGAGATTAGTAATTTCAGTATTTACTTCTCCTTATAGATGACGGATGTAAATCAGTTAAAATAAGAAGATATCTATATAAAATTCAGATTTTTTCTTTTTTTAACTTCTTTTCCCTCCTCCCTGCCTCCCTTCCCTCATTTAGAATGAACAGCAGCCAAGGTTGTAAGATAAACATCCATTGCTCCTTAGGTCAAAATCTGTGCTGAGTGTAATTTCTAGTCATGTTAATTCAATTAAGAAGAGGAAGTTCCTTTTGTTCATATACAGAAAACAAATAAGGCAAAATTAATGAAACTCCTCAAATAGGGAGAGTTTATTCTACTAGACATTTAAATGAAATTGAAGACCGATGTTTTTAAAACCTCTAACTGGGTAATTTTTATCCCTTCACATTTCTTGCAGTAATTTTGGCCATTTTATTAGCCCATTTTTAGATGACGACACAAAGGTACAAAATGGTAAACAGAAAAAGATTCAAGCTCAAGTCAATTTCAGTTCAAGTATTTTTTGAGAAAAATATGGGGGGTGTGTGCATACGAGTTCCTACACTGTAACTGTGCCTCCCCGAGGCCTCTCTGCCAGGGCTATCCAGCTAACATATACGGCAAACACTGCTCCAAGGGCCAGACACAACACACATGGACTATCCAAGTTAAGGCACGACAGCACAATGGTGACACCAACGTGCTTACTCATTTAATAGTTATTGTCCTACAGTAATTTTTCATAATGCATTTTCCTATTGGAGGGTAACAAGAATATGTACACATTTATTTTTAAAAACATTTTGTCAAGTTGCACTAAAAGCAGGCTGCAACATGATTGGCAGAAAGGCAACCACCTAACGGGGGACACAGCGCATTCCCCCAACAAACAGAAGTGTGGGCCACAAGAACATATTTTATACCTTAGAAATAGTTTATTAAAGGGACCCAGAAAGGGAAACAACAACAACCACCACCAAAACAGCAAATGGATCATCTGGGGAATTCAGAGCCTAAAGTGATTAATTAGACCTTATTTTGTCTCGAACAGATTTACTAAGCATTTTTCAAATAGCCACATTGTTTGCAATTACCCAAATCACACCTCCATTGGCTGGCCCTAGTTACTTCATGCACGAACAGCAATCTGATTGAGCACTCTTGTTAGGACTTCATTCTTCATTGTAATTAGCCATAATCATAGCCTTCCTGGGTGCATGAGAACGTGCTAGCAACTATTCACAACCTCAACCCATTTGAATATGAATCTTCTCAGTAAGGAGCAATAAAATAGGAGAAACAAAGCCGTTTCTCTAGGGAATTTTGCAAAGCATCTCTGCTCGAATTCTTCCCCCTTCGAAATGTCCTCTCTCCGGTATTTGGATCCTATTTGCTAAAACAAGGGTGGCTTAATGAAGACAATGGCTTATTATTTCTTAAATGACACAGGAGGCCCAAGTATTATAGGCTGGGTTCTTTCAGTCTTTGCCAAGGACACAAGGAACAAAAGAACAAGCAATTGTATGTGGAAAGAGAACTGGGACTAGGCTACACTTTGTGAACGCTGAGTTAAGATGGGGGTCTCTGCTCTTCTAGACCTCAAAGGCTGGTGCTTGCTTGCTTGCTTCTTTTTAACCCCTCTGTCTTCCCCTCTGGAAATGACTCAGACATTATAGAAAAAACCTCAAAGAAGCAGGAATTGGAAACAAAGGCCAAATGGAGGAGGGGTGACATTTCTGATCCTGTCCCAAGTACATTCATAGTGAGCCACCTACTGGCAACAGCACGTCCCCTCCTTCACGGTCTAATTGCCTAACCTCTTTAGGGAAGACCCAGGTAAACATGCTAGAATCACTCCAAATGCCTCCATAGCCAAAAATGGGGAACATAAAATTCAGAGGGAGAAGAGCTTCCAGAGTAGTACTAAGCCTTTAATAGGAAATCCAGTCCTTCTAGTGAAACTATGGCAAAAAATCAGCTACAAAGAATGATCATTTAAAATGCTAAATGTTCTGTAGCAAAATTATGATTTAAATTACTTAAAAAGAATAATCATTTCACGTAGGAAGCTAAATCCAATAATCGCTTAAAGTAAATGAATATTAAAAGTGTGGTATGGCACATGCAAGAGATCTGTAAGTTTTTCAAAGCTTTTGCCATTGATGTGTAAAATTTTTTTTTCTTTTTTTCTTTTTTTTTTTTGCTATATGACACATTCACAAGCCACTTGAGGACGACCGTGGGACACCTGCTAATTATCTGGTAACCTCATGGGATTAAATTCATCATCATACTGAAGTGACTTCTCTAAAATCACAGAAGCCAACTGAATGTATTGTGAGTCGGGTACTAGATGGTGGTACGAGTCGAGTTGGCTCTCTGGCCGTGACAGGAGAGTCACAGTTTTCGAACTGAACAAGGCCAAGCAGCCCTCTGGGTCAGGCACACACAAGGTTTCATTTTGGTAGAGATGGTCCAGAATGCCGTACAAAAGAGGCTCTGTGGCAGGACCCAGACTCCTTGAGAGAGGAAGCAGGGTTGATTAGTAGGGTCTGTCACTGGTGTCCAAGGAAGACCAGGGAAATAATTGACCTCCTACCAAATGTCTATCACATTTAAGGCACTATGCTAAGTGCCACTGAGGCATCTCAAGTGGAAGAAAACACTAATGGGTTCGCTGCAACCAGGGAGTCCCCGTGTCAGCGAGCTGGAGCCTGCCTCCACCAGCTTCTAGTACAACTGTGTGCCTTCCTCTGAGCTCGCTTAGCTTGCACTGACAGTCATGTGGACTTCTTCTTGCTCATTTGCTCTGTGGCTCTCCCTACTGGTTTTTGTACCATATTTGGGGATTATTTTATTTTAACATCCATTTTAATAGTTGGCAAGTCAAATTCCTTACCCCATTTTTCTTTTTGTTCAATTTTTTAAAAATGAGAATAATAACAATTTAAGACAGATGACTATAATACTTTCTCCTCCGTGGAGTAACATATGATTAAAAACATACTTAACATGTTGCATATCTTTAAGAGGCAAAAAGAAGAGTCTCTATGACATTAGGACCTGGTGGAAACTGAAGGACCCCAGACCAGTGAACGATGGTCAGAGAGCCATGGAGCCATCACCATGTCACCCGGTTCTTACTGTGAGCCAGGCAGGGGCCCAAGGGGTTTATCTGCATTGTTTCACCTAATCCTCACCAGGGCCCTGAGGTGTAGGCACTTTGGCACAATTGTCTTCGCTTTACAAAGGAGTCTACTAAGACTGGAGAAGTTTCAGTAACTTGCCCCACATCGCATAGCAAATAAACTGCAGGGCTGGGGATGAATGAGTCCTTAATGGTCAACACTCATCCTCTGCTGCTGGGATTCAGCTGGTCCAACACCAGGCAAGGCCAGCTGGCTCCAGCCCACCTCCCAACACCTGAGGCCTGGCCCCGGAGTGATCATGCTCCGGGGGCTGATCTTCCAGGACACGGTTACAGGGAGAACGAGGCTTTCTGGACGACAAATGACCTCCAAAGGGGCAACCAACATAGAACTTGATGAGAACGAAGAATTTGACCACCGAGTGGTCATACGACAACCAGCCATAAAGTAGGGCCTTTGGAACATATTATCAGGCGCGTTTACATAGAGTCAGAGTCAAATGCATTTCATACTGGACTCAGGATAGCCCCAGTCAAAACTGAAAGATTTTAGATGTAATTCGTGGTACGGCGGCCTTTTCAGTCATGCTTTCAGGTGTACATGCGGATTATTATTGGTGACACGACCTATCAAAGTAAGTGTAAATTATAAAAGTACATGCACAAAGAACATTTGCTTTCATTTTTCTCTGGTAGAAAACAATGTCAGTCTGAAACCAAAAAATATATATATTAATGTCGGACCTATACTATCTGCTTTTTTTTTTTTTCTTTTTTGAGAGGGGGAAAGAGGGATTGAGGGAGAGTGAGAGGGAGAATCTTAAGCAGGCTCCACGCTTAGTGCAGAGCCTGACTTGGGGCTCTATTTCACACCCCTAAGATCATGACCTGAGCATGATGACTAAGAGTCAGATGCTTAACCAACTGAGCCACCCAGGGGCGCCCGTTATTTGCTTTTTAATCCCTTTGCTTGGATGTCTCATTATATGTCAGACAGCATTTATCTGGGGTCACATAAACCTCTAATTCTTAGAGCAAAGTCAAAGCATCTTTTAATTCCACTGGTTAAACAAACATTACAGATGTTATTCTTTTGTGGAACAATGCAGGTAGAAGTTGCTGTTACCAACTTAATAGACTGTTAGCCACCCATGGGTTTTCACAGATAAGAAAAGGTGAGCTTTGACATAATTCAATTCCACAAACACCTACTGAATGCTTATTGTGTGCAAGGCGGTATATGAAGTCAAGCAAGTAAATGAAGAAGAATAAGATAAAAATCATCCAATTTTTTTTTTAATCAGAAAAGAAATGATCTCCTAACCCCAGGAATTCACTAATTAGTAAGAACTAAACATATAAAATAACTACAGTTTAAGGCAAAATACACAGGAGATAAAATTTGTAGATGTATGTATTTCCTTCTGTTTTGATCATAGAATAGGTTAGTTAATTTAAACATATATAATACTAAAAGCAATAAAAACAATTGTTTTCATAACTACAGCAAACAGATCAAACACTGTTCTAAGTTCAAGTTGTAGTTCTCACTTAATTCTTATAGTGAAGGACAGCCCTTGAGGCCTGACTGTGGATAGACATAAGAAACTGAAGAAAAGAGAGAGGATGAATAACTTGCCCCAGATTTCATACCTGGTATTAGAGCTTTATTGTTTCTATGCTTCTTGGTTTCTTTTAAGTGAACTCTTCACTCAATCTGGGGCTTGAACTCAACAACCCCAAGATTGAGAGTCACATGCTCTACCGACTGAGCCAGCCAGGTGCCCCTGTTTCTTTTTTATTGAGAATATGATCAATTACTTTTTACTATTATATGGTAAACAGAAAGCATGCCTTTTCTTTTTGATATATTTTAAATCTACCTTATTTATTTAGATATTTTAATGATCTAAAACTTAGAAGTTTTAACTCTAAACTTCTAGTATCTTCTTAATCATTGCAAATACCAAGTTGTCACTTTCAATAAACTCCACAATTTTAGAAAGATGACAAAAGTGAGTCTGCAGAACAGTTCAAGAGAGTGAGCCACAAATTGATAAAGACAGACCAGAGCGTTTATCAATCCTGATCTCAGGAGGGCAGAAAGAGCCTGAACCACCACCTAAATGAACTGATAACCACTTGGGGCCCGCACACTGTTGGGTGGGGTACGCACCATTCGGCAGACACCCTGCCAAGGGAGCAGTCCTGTCCATCAGGCACTGCAGGATTTTCCGGCAGCAGAACAGAGGAAGATGGGATCACATTCTTAACACACATGGGTGGGACTGGGGATTGACCACAGTTACAGAACTTCCAAGCGAACTTTGAGATGATTTAACCTATCCCGTTGTTTCTCTCCCCTGTCCCCATGCCTTACTGTCTGCGTACAACATAACACACCTGTGTGATATCCCCATTCCTGTGTGCGCATGTGTGGTCTGTGTGTGCCCACGTGCATACATGTTAAAGTCCAGTTTAACAACTTTCCTCACCTCTTCCCCAAGGTCAATGTTTTAGGTGCTTGCTTACTCTCCCATAATGTCAGTTTCTCGGCTATTTTGTATCTCTGTATACGCTGTTTCTTTTGCCTGGGTTTCTTCCCCTAAACCCTTCTCTTACTTTTCTTTTGACAAAATTCAGTTCCCACTTGATATCAAGTTGATTTCCCTAAGGTTGCTTTTTCCTCTGTATTCCCACAGCACTTAGATTTTTATATCTTTGTTACAAATATGTATTATTTTTTCTTTTTCTTTTTTTTTTTTTGCACATGTGGGTTTTTCCCCCCCAAGTGACATAACTTAAGGGGGCAAAGATCATTCTGTATTAAGGACCTGCATGTCTAGCACTAGTATGGTTCCTGGCACATAGTACATCTATTCAGCTCAGTAAATAATTATCATCCAATGGATTTGACATAAAATAAGTCTTAAATTACACTAACATAACATAGATACAATCTGCAAATCTTAAATAAAGTCACAAAGAATGGATATACAGTGCTTTCAAAACTTCCCCTCTTTGTCATAAAAATTGGCCTCAGGAAGCCTTTGAAAGAATAAAGGTAACTACCTTGACTTGAAAGCTGGAAAGAGAGTATTTTAAGTGTTTTTCCAAAGCTTCTCTTAATATCCTGTTCCAAGGCCAAGGAGTGAATAGAAGTATATCTCGGTAGATTTCTAGATGTGATTTATTCATCACAAGGGAGGGCACCAGGCCTTCTGTGATGTTCTGAATGTAAGTCTGGGTCATCCTGTGTTCACCATGGTTATCACTGATCTCAGGCTTTAGTTCTACTGACCATCTGGACTTACGGATGTCCTCTTTCCAAGGCCTGACTCTATGTCCCTCTCAAAGCTAGAGGATGGGCTTTAGTAAAAGGTAGAGACGTAATTGCATTTCCCTGCGAGTGCTATCTTGGGGAAGGCAAAAGTTCATTTGTGGCTCACAGAGAAGGCTGAAATTTGACTGCTTGCCCAATTTAAAGGTTGGTTCCCAGACTACCTCCTCTTTGACCTTACAGGGGCATGAGCAGCTCCCCAGCTTCGAGAAGTAATTGGCTGGCTGCAGCATATTCTTATTCCTTAATAACTCTTTCATTTGTCTGGCCCAGCCCTCCCTTCCAATGTCACAGTTGCTAATGTTTTAGTTCAAACTCTTCTCCTGTCCACTGACTTTCAGAAAAGCAGCCTGATGGAACTTCTTGGCTCCGTTGGCTCCTTCTAATTTCTCCTCCTCATTCCTAACACATCTTTCTAGAAAGTAAATCTGTTCAGGTGTCTCTTTCAAAATTTTTAGTGCTTCTAAATAGCTTTCCAAGTAGAGTCCAAATTATTCAACTTACACATGAATTCCTTTACGGTTAGATGTCTCTTTATACCAACCCTCATTTTCAGCCTCTTCCCAAATTATCCCTTTCATTCAAGTTAATCTAAGGTACTTTTGATTCTCCAAAGAATCACAAGACTGCATGCTGATGTTGGCATGTCTATGCCTCCAAAGATGTTTTGACATCCCAAAATGATACAGGATATAGGCATTCTCCTTGGATGGCTTTTCCTTCCCCCTTTTCCCTTGGAGACCACATAAATTCTTACAGCTACAACTGTTCCCATTTGTGTTTTAATTTATTCCTTTACAGTAAGACTAATTTTGCCTCCAACAATAAATATTTACTTTGTTCTATAGCACTAGGTGTTATAAATTGCTGGTGAGCCAAAAAAAAAAAAAAAAAGTGGATCTGCCTTCATAGCACAGAATATAGTGGGGTACTGCAGAGTATTACAAAGTGTAGTGATCAATAATTATAAAAGGAAACGGGAAATTGGAGCTAGAGTAAATGCTATAAAGATGAGGAAGATGGTGTGCTATAGGACTTCATTGTCAGGGGCTTTGACCTCATCAGGAGTGTCAAGGAGGGGACTTCTGACATTTGAGCTGTGGTCTGAGCTACGCATACACTGTTGATAAGGAGGGGAAGAGAATGTTCCAGAAGAAGACAGAGCAAGCCTGTCTGAAAGGTAGTCAGTGGAGGAGGATGGGGGTCGGTGGAGGAGGAACGGGGGTCAGTGGAAGGGGGCACAGAGAGCAAGGGAGTGTGTAGCATGCACTAGTGACACTACAGGAAAAAGGTCAATTTACATCACTCAAAGAGCAATGAGAAGCCGTAAGTGAACGTGAAAAGGGTATGGTTAGGAAAACATGGTTCTCTTTGTCCAAAGTTACTCTGGCAACATGGCACAATGGTGACTGCCGAGGGACAGAGTGGACAGGGGTCATTCTAAAGTGAAGTCACAAGAATAGGGTGGAGTTATTATTAGAGTCTTGGCAAAATAAACTAAAAGGTCAGAGTGAAGAGATATTTCAGGTACAAAAGTAATATGGTGTGGTGATGGCTTGGCTTTGGAAGTGAAAGAAAGTTGTCAAGGATTCCTAGATTCCTGGCTTGCTCAAAAGACTGAAGTTTACTATGGCGTAGCTTTCAGATGGAATGGTATACAGCATTGTGATTTATTTCTGCAAAGTGGGCAGGGCATGCTTCTTCTCAGATCTCTGATGTCAGGGACTGTGATGATCATGTCCCAGCTATGGCGCTCTGACCTTCATCACCGTGTTCCCACAGGCTGCTCTCAGGCGTGCTGGGGTGGGGCAGCTGAAGCAGGCTCTTCCTGGGGACACAGGATCTTCCGACAGGCCACCGAGACTCAAGGACTGCTGACTGCCCCACCCATCGCTCCTCAGGGCCGGCAGTGCAGTCCGAGGGCTTCCACCCCATGTTCTTCCTCCTCCTCCTCCGCTGGGGTCAAGCCCACGTCATGGTCTGCGGGCTCGCCCGCCCTTGCAGGGCTTCCCCCTTTCCTCATCTATCTCCTGCATGTCTAACCTTGTTTTGACATCTGCTATCTTAAGGACACAGATGTTAACACAGGTACTCTATCATTATTGTTACTGGAAAATAATCATAATGTGATATTTAGTAAAAAACAGGATACAAAACATTAGGGAGTGTATGATAACATGTAAATTAAAATGCAAAATTTGAAAGAAGCAAACTGGCAATTAATTTTAGCAGCTGGAGGCAAATTAACACCTTTCTATTAAACTGTAAACATGTAATTCAAGAAAATAATTTGAATGAAGCTAAGCAGATCATATAGGTTAAAGTCCCAAGCCTCCGAGAAAGAGAACTGGCATGAGGTCTGCAGCGATCTGATGGTAGAAATATTAAAGGTGACAGCAAAAGGCGTTTTCTTGAGATAATAAAAGAAAAGCTAAGTTTAGTTAAGTGACTGTTCATCATAGGTTTTACAGATGAATATATACATCTAATATTTAAACATATATATCCTTAAAATTTTTTATTATATATTTATCTTTATAGTTAAAAATATTTTTAATCATATCAATAATGAACTTTACCTAAAAGTATGGAACCTCGCCCCCTCCACACACAAAATAGATGATACTCCTATTACACTGACACAATGAATCTTGCAAACTGTGATGTTCTTGCCCACTGTTTTGACCTGTGAATGTGTTTCACATAGTTTTAATTCTGGAATATGCCATTTTATATAGAGAGTTTTCCATTTTTTAAAAAATTTAGCACTATATCCTAACTAATTTTACCACATTGCTAGTCCAAAAAATTATAATATCTTATCAGATGAATGTATTATGATTTAGTTACCAATTATCCAATTATGGATATTTAGGCTGCTTTCGAATGTTCAGTATAAAAACGAACAGCTTCCCATAGAGTTCACCTCCATTCTATCATTTCCTATCGAGCTCAAGAAGGGAAGTCATTTTATCAGAGAGCACAGGAACCTATCGCAGGCAAAGACACACAGGTTAGATTAATAGAAGAAACCGTTTACACACGGAAGGGGAACACCTGTATATAAAGATCATACTAATATATAGATAAGGTATATAAAGATCATACTAATGGCACGAAGCCCCAGTGGACTCGTTGGTACTGAATCAAGCTTCTGTGTATAAGTAACTATAAAATGGCATAAAACGGAATAAGTAACTGTTAAGATGAACAACAGACAATGAAGGATTACAAGCTTAAGACAATGTAAACGTAAGTCCGAATTTAAGATTTAGAAGAAGAAATTAACATTAAAAAAGCAAAAGACAGAATAGGATGCAGGACACACAAAATAGAGAAGAGAGGAAGAAACAGTGTATGCTATTTTTAATCACTTTTTTCATATTGGGAAGAGGAATTTTACTAAAAAACTCAAATAGTATGATACTTTTCATTAAATTGTGTAACACAAACCTTAAAAGAACGGAAAAGTGGCAATGAATTATTATTTTTTGTTAAAATTTGTCCAATGGAAGATTGCAAGATCCATGCTGGTTTTCTCTTCCTCAGTGGCAAGCATCTGTACTTGGAGATCTAACATAAGTGGTGGCAGAGATTCAAAAGCACATGCTACGGAGTATAATACCTAAAACCACAAAGCAAAAAACACCCACATCTTCTCTGCTTAGAATAGAGTTTCATAAACCCTTGGTATTCTTGATTGTCAGGATTATGATCAAACATGTATTTAAGAAATACAATTAAATATTTATAAAATACATTTGTGGTTAATAAATTATTTACAAATATTATAACTTGGTGTTCATTTTACCACTTTGTGATTTGTTCATCTTCATACATTGTAAGGTATCTATAAAAGAATGGCTTCCTAGTACGGTCCAATGACTCAGGATAGTGCTTTGCCTTCTTTTAATAAATTACAGATAACAATAAAAATAATATATGTAGAAAAAAGATTGTTTCTGTATATAGGCAGAAAACTATTGTATCTTCAGTTTAGAAATGAGATTTGTTTTATGAACAATTATGAAAGGGTAATAAATAGCGAACAGAATAAAATTTAACATAAACACTCTTTTTTGTAATGCTCATGTATACTTTGCATGGCAAATCATACAGGAATGACTGATGAAACATTGATTTATTAAATAAGCCATTTCTAAAGTATATTCATCATCAGAAAAATATACTTTAGTAATGAAAAATAGTAAAGTTTAGCTTGTATAATTTATTCTAAACCTCAAACAATGTAAGGAAATGGGGAAAGTGAAAACAAAACTTTTTGTTTTATAAAGTCCTCAAAACAAAGTCTGCTGAACGATACAAAGAAATATGGTAAAAATATAAAAATTCAAAAACTAATTAAGTATACACATTCCCATTATTCTTTAAGCTTATTTTAATTTAATTTACCAAGATAAAGGGGATTTAATCTTTTATGTAAACCAAGTAAACTCCATTTGGTTTGAAATGTATTACTAAGTATTACATTAGAATTAAATGTTGGATTAGCATTAGGATAGGCTAAACCTTCATGGTATTCCTTAACATGAAATCCCAGCTTCTAGGTTGCAAGCTGTCACAAAGTAACACACAAATGATAGAGGCAAAAAGGCTTCTATGGAAACAGAATATCCAGTCTGGCATGTTTCAGTGCTTTAAAGCATTTTTAACAAGAGCTGGTAACAGGGCCAAAGACACTCAGGGCCTGCCTAGATTATTTTCCACATTATTATTATTATTATTTTAAAGATCAAATAATTCCAAGTTTTAGTCAGGGTATGAAAAGCAAAATCCTTGCAAGTAGAAGAGAAAACTGAACACCAACACGCATACGCATGTGCACAGGTAAGAGAGATATTACACAAAATATTTGGAAAATGGCATATACATAATTCAACTGGCCTAAAACAATTTGTGTCATTTTTAAGCTTTTTTATAATTTTTTTTTAATTTGACAGGCAGAGTTCACAAGCAGGAGAGACACAGGCAGAGAGAGAGAGAGGAGGAAGCAGGCTCCCCGCCGAAGTGGGGAGCCCGATGCGGGACTCGATCCCTGGACCCCGGGACCATGACCCGAGCTGAAAGCAGAGGCCCCAACCCACTGAGCCACCCAGGCGCCCCAGCTTTTTTAAACCTTTATGTATTTGTTATGTTTTATACTGGGTTAAAAAGAAAAAATATATTTTTGTCCTGATATTTTATTTTCTTATTTTATTTTCTAACATGAGACTTCGGTACGGCAGGTAGTTTTTTCACTCCTTTCACTGGCTACTAACATTTCAAGTAGACGTAATACAATTGACTTAATGATTTTTTTTTTTTTTTAACATTTAGAGTCCATAAACCAATAACTTATGAAAGGAATCAGAATATGCTACCACACAATATGTCACTTTGGCATAGATTATTTTGAGCTGAAGTCAATGAAGAAACAGCAAACACAGGAGGAGCTCTCTGTTCTCCCTTTCTGCATAAAGGCAGGGAATACATTTCTCCTTTGTAAAGGAAATTTTCATTTCTAATAGTGCCCTCAGGTACTCTATCAGGAAGAAGACAGGGGTGGGGGGTGGGGGAAATGAGGGGGTGGGGGGAAGGGGGGGTGTTGTAACCCTCATCACCTGAGACGCTTTGAGTCCGCATAACAAACTTTACAAAACAATCTTAATTGCCTTGCCTTTCCTAGTTTCTTTCCCACAACTTGCTCCTCCCCAGAAGCCCAAATCCTCTTTTATCTTGGGTTTAATTTCTTTTCCATACTTTATCACCCTTTTTAAAAATTGTAAGCCCCTGTTTTTTTTTTAATATTTTATTTATTTATTTGAGAGAGAGAGAAAGAGCATGAGCAGGGGGAATGGGAGAAGGAGAAACAGACTCCCCGCTGAGCAGGGACCACGCTCCCCCGCCCCATGTGGGACTCCATCTGACACTCCAGGGTCATGAACTGAGTCTAAAACAGATGCTTAACCGACTGAGCCACCCAGGTGCCCCCAAGCCCCTGGTTCTATTAGTTTCTGTTCTGGGAGTCTCTGCTATGTGCACACGCAATAAACTTCTTCTCCTAGTAATCTGTCTTTCGTGAGTTTAAATCACACTCCTCAGTCACTAAATGTAAGAAGGTAGAGAAAATGTATTTTTCCTCCCTTATACCTATATAACTAACAAAATAACCCCTTAACTATGTGCTTAACACATCTATTAAACCTCTTATAAAATGCATTATGCTCTTTTCCTAGAAACAGAAGTTTGAATGGCAGCTGCCCGTAGCTTGAGAGCTGGAGGAATAAGACGACGTTATCTCGTGGGTACAGAATCTTAGTTTTGCAAGATGAAAGGATGCTGGAGGTCGGTTGCACAACAATATGAATGTACTTAACATCTGAAGAATGGCGGGAGATGCCACCCCAAAATATGCCACTTCGGCAAAAACATTATTTTGGTTTAAAGGCACTTGAAAATAGCAAATACAAGAAAAACACTCTGGCCTTTCTTTTCGTTAAAAGGAGGAGATGATGGTCTCATGTGAAAGCAAGCCTTTCTGTCTGAGAAGGAAAGTAACATTCTTATCAGGGGCAAGAAGTTGAGACTGAGAATTCTACAAAAACAGGCCTTGTTAAAATAATTCATGTCTTCCTTAAACTCCTCAGATGATGTATTTTTTCCATAACTGCCTTTGTTCCTCCTACTAAGTAAGCAGTATGTTCTGCCATTTTTGGGGTCTTCAATCCTTATAAGGTCGGCCATGTCACATAAAACTTACATAGTCTCCTGTTGATCTGTCTCATGCCGACGTAATCCTAAGACCCAACTGAAAATCCCTAACAAAGGCAAGAGAAAAACATTTCTCCCCTACACACTACTGAACTGTACACTTAAACATAAATGGTAAATTTTATATTATGTGTATTTTACCATCATTTTTTAAAAGAACAGCAAAGTGATTGTAACAATACTTACAAAATGTTAGTAAAAATAAAATTGTTATAATGAAAAAGTTCTATTATTTCCTAAAATTAAAAAATATATATACTTTTAAATTTATTTTTTATTTTCAGCATAACAGTATTATTTTTGCACCACACCCAGTACTCCATGCAATCCGTGCCCTCTATAATACCCACCACCTGGTACTCCAACCTCCCACCTCCCGCCCCTTCAAACACCTCAGATTGTTTTTCAGAGTCCATAGTCTCTCATGGTTCACCTCCCCTTCCAATTTCCCCCAACTCCCTTTTCCTCTCTATCTCCCCATGTCCTCCATGCCATTTGTTATGCTCCACAAATAGGTGAAACCATATAATAATTGACTCTCTCTGCTTGACTTATTTCACTCAGCATAATCTCTTCCAGTCCCGTCCATGTTGCTACAAAAGTTGGGTATTCGTCCTTTCTGATGGAGGCATAATATACTCAATAGTGTATATGGAACACATCTTCCTTATCCATTCGTCCATTGAAGGGCATCTTGGTTCTTTCCACTGAGACTGTGGCCATTGCTGCTATAAACATTAGGGTACAGATGGCCCTTCTTTTCACGACATCTGTATCTTTGAGGTAAATACCCAGTAGTGCAATGGCAGGGTCATAGGGAAGTTCTATTTTTAATTTCTTGAGGAATCTCCATACTGTTCTCCAAAAAGGCTGCACCAACTTGCATTCCCACCAACAGTGGAAGAGGGTTTCCCTTTCTGCACATCCTCTCCAACACATGTTGTTTCCTGTCTTGCTAATTTTGGCCATTCTAACTGGTGTAAGGTGATATCTCAATGTAGTTTTCATTTGAATCTCCCTGATGGCTAGTAATGATGAACATTTTTTCATGTGTCTGATAGTCATTTGTATGTCTTCATTGGAGAAGTGTCTGTCTATATCTTCTGCCCATTTTTTGATATGATGTCTGTTTTGTGTGTGTTGAGTTTGAGGAGTTCATTATAGATCCTGGATATCAACCTTTTGTCTGTACTGTCATTTTCAAGTATCTTCTCCCATTCCGTGGGTTGCCTCTTTGTTTTCTTGACTGTTTCCTTGACCGTGCAGAAGCTTTTGATTTTGATGAAGTCCCAAAAGTTCATCTTCGCTTTTGTTTCCTTTGCCTTTGGAGACATATCTTGAAAGAAGTTGCTGTGGCTGATATCAAAGAGGTTACTGCCTATGTTCTCCTCTAGGATTCTGATGGATTCCTGTCTCATGTTGAGGTCTTTTATCCATTTTGAGTTGATCTTTGTGTACGGTGTAAGAGAATGGTCGAGTTTCATTCTTCTACATATAGCTGTCCAGTTTTCCCAGCACCATTTATTGAAGAGACTGTCTTTTTTCCACTGTATATTTTTTCCTGTTTTGTCGAAGATTATTTGACCATAGAGATGAGGGTCCATATCTGGGCTCTCTACTCTGTTCCACTGGTCTAGGTGTCTGTTTTTATGCCAGTATCATGCTGTCTTGGTGATCACAGCTTTGTAGTAAAGCTTGAAATCAGGTAACGTGATGCCCCCCGTTTTATTTTTGTTTTTCAACATTTCCTTAGCAATTCGGGGTCTCTTCTGATTCCATACAAATTTTAGGATTATTTGCTCCAGCTCTTTGAAGAATACCGGTGGAATTTTGATCGGAATAGCATTAAAAGTATAGATTGCTCTTGGCAGTATAGATATTTTAACAATGTTTATTCTTCCGATCCAAGAGCATAGAATGTTCTTCCACATTTGGAGTGTTCTGTAGTTCCTCGAGTACAGATCCTTTACCTCTTTGGTTAGGTTTATTCCCAGGTATCTTATGGTTCATGGTGCTATAGTAAATGGAATCGATTCTCTAATTTCCCTTTCTGTATTTTCATTATTAGTGTATATATTTTTAAAGGAAGAGAAAAAGAGAGCTCCAATTCCAGAAAAACTTCCCAAACAAGTTCTCCAGGCAAGGGGACTAGAAAAGCTTCAGGATATCAGAAGTGGAAATAGGTGTTCATACTATCTTCCTGAGTTACTAGGAGGACAATTAACCATACTAGAAATCATGTCACTAATTGGAAGTAATGTGTTCCACATCTTGAAGTAGGACCATTTCCCAAGACTGCTGAAGGGATGGGCAATAGGTTTCTGGTTAGGCAATAAAAGACAGCTAATTAGTCTTGAAACTAGTGACAGGAAGCTTGAATGCTCATTCTATGGGAATCACATGAAATTCAACACATTATAATGCATCCATGGGGAAGAAAGTTAAAACTCTGTACATTGGACTTAATATGTTGAGAAAGCTCTAGTAATAGTCTTTTTTTTTAAAGATTTTATTTATTTATTTGACAGAGGAAGAGATAGATCACAAGTAGGCAGAGAGGCAGGCAGAGAGGGACCAAGAAGCAGGCTCTGCTGAGCAGAGAGCCCGATGTGGGGCTCAATCCCAGGACCCTGAGATCATGACCTGAGCCGAAGGCAGAGGCTTAACCCACTGAGCCACCCAAGCGTCCCATAGTAATATTCTTTGAGAGAGCTTAGTAAGAGGAATTAGCTAAATATCAAAATGAAATACTGTTTCTTTCAAATGTTGATTAAATCTTCACTTTATAAATTATACAAAAATGATTTTAAAAAATAATTGGAGAAATAATTTGAAAAGCTATTAGAATTACAAATCCCTGATTTTCATGTGTAGAAAAGAAGACTATAACCAAACAAAATAGTTTATTTGGAAGTATCTTCTCTATTTATTTGAGCAAAAAATTAAAAATAAAAAAAATGAAAGATTGCTTTTATGTACAGAAGCTAGAAGTTCAGTCCCTAAGAGAAAAATGTTTAAATATTAAAACCGTAGCACATGATGCATTGCTGTTTCTATGTAATTCCTCCTATTATGAGAAAAATTTATGCAGAAGCTTGTCCTTCACAGATGTTAATTATCAGAATAATGTGAGCCTCATTGTTCCCACTTTCCTTTAAGCAGCAAATCCCAGAAGGAACTAAAGAATATTATAGATGTGGTGAAAGTTGTTTAGAATTTGTAAAGGCTGCTAACACATGCTGATCATCAAAATCATTTTAAACCAAATATAGCAAGAATTTTGTTTAATTTCATTCAACTATTATAAAAGGAAATTTAGAAGCAACCATCCCATGTCAGTCAGAATACTGATAAGACATATTTAGATTTTGTGATTATTACAATGACTGATAAAAAAAATCTTTTCTTTCATGGCTTTACTTTCCTCTAAAATCCACATTTTAATAGGGAATAAAGGAAGTTTAATCAAAGAAGCAGAAAATAAATCTTTCAGGTTTTTCTAATGTCCCAAAATATCATTATATGGTATTCTGAGTTAAAATCTCAAACAACTAAGATGTCTATTTTTTAGAAGTGTGATTTTATCATATTCAGTGACTCAAGCACCAAGACGGCAAGGATTTAGATGGTGTACGTCTAGCACCTAATCAGTGCTTGGCACACAGCAGATACTCCGTAAGTTGAGTGTTGTTGAATGAAATATATGAAACCAATGAAAATCCACAAGTATACATTGAATTCCATTAACTCTTGATCACAAAGACCTATCTTAGATGGAATAAGTAGTCGTGTATGTGTCAGCCTTAAGAAGTGTAATTTACAGACGCTCTTGCCCGACTATTCTCTTATTCTCTAAGCCCCACATGCCTGCCATTGTACCCAAATACCGCCATTAAAGTCATGCTCTTAGGCTCAAGTAATGAACAATATTTACTTTGGAAAAACAAGCAGCCCTCTAATGTGATTAACACGGAACAGGTGAGTTTAGTAGCCAGCAGAGTAAGACAAAATAAAGCTGATTAAAAATAAGACAGAAGGGTTTGTGGGAAGCAGTGATGGTAACAAAGGTGCTCATGAATATTTCTTGAGTAAACAAGTAAACTGATGAATAAATAAAGGACTGATAGTGTGTATGTCAGAAATACAGATAGTAAGAAGATGCCAAGTGGCCACCAGAAGAGATATCTTGAGTGGTTTGATTTCTCTCTCACCAGGCTCATCTTCTGAGCTGCCCTGACCCACAGAAGCCACCAGAAGAACAATGTGCTTGTAAGCGACCTGCCCTCTGCCCTGTTCTCACACTTTCATCCAGACTACCATTCTTAAATCCTTCCATCTGAAGAAATGTGGAGCTCCTCCTGGATGGCATTGAAATCCACTAACAAAAAGGCTTTTCTTGGTTCACTGTTTTGCCTGGGACAGGCATGGTATTGGGCTCTGCAGAAATACCATGTTCCTGGGGCATGAGGGCAGGGAGGGTGTCATTTTATAGAGAATAGCCAATGACGGCTGCTTTGACGTGCTAGACTGCAGACCTGAGAGAGTGAACTTGGCCAAGAGCTGGGAAAAAAGTATTCCTGGTGAAGGCCAGGGATGGCTCTGGGCTTAAGTCCTCGGAGCCAGGTAACTGGATGGGTAAGGACAAGCCAGGGTCACAGGCAGTGACACTCATGGTGAAACAAACTTTAAACCTGCCAGTGACTCCATCTGTCTGGCCACCTGGAGCTCAATGAATCCTCCATGGACCTATGGACATGCAAAATCTTAATCCCAGATTATCCAGGCACACCAACTTGGTCTCCCCTAATTTCGCTTTTGGCTTAATTCATCAAAAGTAGTCCAGTCAAACCAGAAAGGCGTTCTGGTTCGTACTAGGGGATGGGGGCATGGAGGTGGAGGGAGAGAATAAAGCAGTTCACTGATGTGAGATCCATCAGCTAGGAACCGTGACAGCATTCTGAGCAGATTTCATTCTGCTTCCTGGTGTCACAGAAGTAACACGAGCACACTCCTCCCCTCCTTTTTTTTTTTAGCATCCCATACTATATTGATTTTATATTAAAGATCTATTTGAATAAATAAAAATGAAAAAAAAAAAAGAATCTGAGACCCAAAATATGGCTTAGGTGACTATGCTGACTTTTTATTAGTCAGAATCCAGACTTGGTTATATTACCTTTAAAAAATATGCTGCAGTTACTTATTTAAATATCCTTTAAGTATTCTGTTACTCTAACAATAAAAAATAGCTTAAATATACTGACACTCCATCTGCTATACAACTCTCATCAGATTTATATTAAAAAATAGATGAACACTTTTGTTCTGGTAAAATAATTTCATAAAGAAAAATAAATTATAAAAATGTGAATTTATTAATTACGCAGAACTTAGATTTTTGTTATAATGATCTTGATATCCAATTGATTTCTCAAGCACATTTTCTGCACTACTTTTTTGGCTCAGAGTGGGGCAGGCACTTAGATTTATGGTTTATAAAATACAGGAATTTTGCATTATTTTAAGTTACTTTTTACTTCATTTTACTTATGACTAATGGCGCACACTGTACAGAGACCTCTATC
The DNA here is from genome assembly GCF_964662115.1 of Mustela nivalis. Lineage (NCBI taxonomy): Eukaryota > Metazoa > Chordata > Mammalia > Carnivora > Mustelidae > Mustela > Mustela nivalis. The sequence goes on along the minus strand of NC_139024.1, from coordinate 4,977,822 downwards.
ACAAATGTCGTCTGCTGCACCTAATGAATTGCAACCAGCCAGTGTGTGATGGATGAAAGAATGCTCAGAACAAACAAATGGAGAGCACGTGTATGCAATGCTCAACTTAATCTCCTCTCATTTAACTCTATTAATTTCTGAGATAGAACAGTATATTATGTAACCATCATAGTAAATGTCTGGTATGTTTATACAAAAAAAGATACTATGCGATCAATTTATCAGATTGTGTCTCCAAAGGATATATGCCAGTCCTCCCTGTAGGCCAGACTTTGCCTGAATTGGAAGCTCCAATTTTGTGTGACCCACGTAAAGACAAGACAGATATGACACTTCAGTACCCAGCTGTGTCTGCTCATGTGTGTCGTATTATTTCCCATGTCTTTTTCTAAATCTGCTTACTTGTGATGATTTTATTTTCGAAAGCAAAGAGAAAAGGGACATAAAAGTGGATTTGGTTGGTTATCTAGGCTTCCTTACATTTGAAATGTGTAAAGTACTTTTCACAAAGGAAATATATATTTGCATATGCTCATAAAATATTTATATTGAAATATACAAAACACAGTCATTCATGATCCCTTAATTAGCTTTTAAGTAGAATAAGAACTTAATTAAAATATAATTTGTTAATTCATTAGTGTTGGGTTATAACTTTGACACTGATTTTCAGTAATTAATGTGTCCTGAAAGAACACAATTCATTTGGTTGTTTTCACCGTATTTTCTCTTTAACACTTTTGTCTTTTTGGCATCACCACATTTTAAAAAGGGGAAATCGTCAAGTATTTTTTTAAGAATTAAAAAAAAAATACTACCAAATGGCCTCTGATGAAATGTCACTTTATTAAAATAAAGGGATTTCCTCTGATTACCGCATAAAACTGTGCCCAGTCTTCCCATGACTATCTCTATCACCCTGTTTTATTTTTCTTTGTAATATCACCATTTAACAGTCTTTATATTTACTTATTTGATTGCTTGTTTTCTTCCTCTATAAAGGAAACACCAGGAGGACAGGGAATTTGTTTCTTTCATGGTTGTATTTCCAGAATCTAGAGCAGTGCCTGGCACATAGTAGGAATTCAGGTGATGTCTGTTGAATGACTGGATGCTTCTTACTAAGTTGCACGGACATTGGTTAGATGATATGTGGTTAAAAACAACACATACACCACAGTTACAATATGACCAGACCACTAGAGTTTATCTATTTATCAGCAATTAGTAATACTTGGTGAGCCGATACTACAAAGGTCCTCAAAGGACTACAGACAACATTCTATAAGGAATCATACAAATAAACAGCTACCAAAAGATTTATGGAGCTTAAAAACAAAATTAAAAACATGTCTAAGATAACCATCCTTACGCTGGGCTCTAGAATAGGTGACGATTCAAATTGCTATTGTGTTAAATAAATGAAATATATAAAATGTGAAAATATAATATTTTAATAAAGTACTTGAAACATCAGCTTTAAAATATTTATTCATGATAAATCAGGCCTATGGTAAGGGAAAGTTAGATAACACCCTGCCGGGGTCCTTCCAGAATCCTTCAGCGGAGACCTGAAGACAGATGTCTATACCACTCAGCATTGAGACTAGCAATGGGGTGTGCTGGATTTCCCAGGAAAGGTACTAAACCAGGAGTAAAGATTAAAAGGGAAGAAACAAGATGGCATGTTTGGGAATCCACCCATGCAAAGGTTTCTGATTTATAAAGTACAAGACAGCAACTGATGAGAAAAACTGAAGTGACTCTTTAAGAAGCCAAATAGTGGGGTGCCTGGGTGGCTCAGTTGGTTATGATCCCAACTTTGGCTCAGGTCATGATCCCAGGGTCTGCCTTTGGCTCAGGTCATGGTCCCAGGGTCCTGGGATTGAGCCCTACCTCGGGTTCCCTGCTCAGGGGCGAATCTGCTTCTGCCTCTCTCTTGGCCCCTCTCCCTCTACTCATTCTCTCTCTCTCTCTCTCTCTCAAATAAATAAAATTTTTAAAAAAGCCAAATAGTGATGCTTTACATTAATAACAGGCAAATGCCTTACCAAAAAAGCATTTCACAATACTACCATATTCTGTGGGGGATATCTTCCTTGGGTTTAAAATTAAAGCTCATTATTTCTGCAAAATGACCTAAATTCTAGTATTTTTGACCAAACAAAAATATTACTGGGGAAATTGCAACTGACTGATACATTTGCCCTCGGTCTTCCTTCTGTCTCCCCAATTGTATAGTCTCAACCATGAGAGTTTACATTTCTTCTTCATGAAATGAACCATCTCCCAAATTGCTTCTTGAGATTGGAAGCTAGTCCCAATTGTGAGTTTATTAAATGTAATAAGTTACAATAATGAAGTGTTAAAATTATAACCCACACAGGCAGAGTGAGCTGGAGATTCCCAAATAGAATTATAAAAGTCTTAACTTGTATTTTTTGACTTGTGGTTTTAATATTGCCAGTGTAATATACTAGCGCTTCTCGTATTGCATTTTTAAAAAATATAAAGAGAAAGGAAAAATGTATGCTAAAGAGTAGTCTCTTCTGTGCACACACAAATACTTGCCTCCCCACACAATGCTTCAAAAAGAGAAACTAACAGTAAATCTAAAGTCAGTATGTCTGTGAAGAAAGATTTATAAAAATTAAATTCTCTTTAATATATTATACTTTACTGATTTTTAAAAAAATGCTTAATGAGATTTAGTAAAACTTTATACAACTTACTGCTTACATGGGAAGCATTTAAAAATCTTTTCCAATTGATGGGTTAATGCTCAAGAAATTCACTATTACTAGACAGGAATAGTGAAAAGATAAAGGTCTTCTTAGGGTCACTCTACTCACCTTAATTTGCTGGTCAAATTTACAAAACGAAAACTGAAATCTTAACTACTGATGACTGTATACATGCACACACATGTACATACTCCCACCCACCCCCGTTATATATAAGCATGGAAATTGGTTGGCACAGAATCTTTACAAGTCTTTTCCCTGTCATTTTTCCAAGCCCAAGTTTTAATACTTTCAAAAGAGATTTAATAGATATCTGTGTGTGATTACACACATACAAACACACACATACACATAAAATCATGTAATACACATTAATTGTTAACATTCACTTAAATACAAGGGCTTCCATGAGAACTACAAAGAGTATTTTATTTCACCCATTTCTTTACATGAAAAAATTTTTAGATTTGTTATTGCAATAAAGAAAGTTTGTACTGGGGCGTCTGGGTGGCTCAGTGGGTTAAAGCCTCTGCCTTCAGCTCAGGTCATGGTCCCGGGATTCCGGGATCAAGCCCAGCATCGGGCTCTCTGCTCGGCAGGGAGCCTGCTTCCCCTCACCCGCTTTCTCTGCCTGCCCCTCTGCCTACCTGTGATCTCTGTCAAGTAAATAAATAAAATCTTAAAAAAAAAAAAAAAAAAGAAAGTTTGTATCACAAGATAGTTCTTCCTCTGTATCAAAGGCAAGATAGTAAGTTGATGGAGAAAGCAACCCTATCATAAGGTCTCTGGCTAATACAAATGAAAAAGCTAATACAACTGAAAAATGCTGGAAGAAAAGTTACAAAATATATATAGCCATTCTCAAAAGAAAGAAAGGCGAATACCAAGCTCCCAGAAAAGAAGAAAAAACTCAAATCTCCCATGGTAAGTGGGAGGCTGGTGAAGAAACCTGGAACCTGGTTCACATAAAAGTTAAGTCAGAACCTATGCCTGGGGAGAAACACACTTGAGAGCATACTGCAGGATGCCTCTCCGTAGGAGGGCAAGAGGAGTCGTAGGGAAAGTGCATTGCACAAAAGGGAAGCTCCCAGTAAAATAAAATAAAGCATGCAAAAAAAAAAGGGCGCCTGGGCCTTAACCCACTGGCTCAGTGGGTTAAGCCGCTGCCTTCGGCTCAGGTCATGATCTCAGGGTCCTGGGATCGAGCCCCGCATCGGGCTCTCTGCTCAGCAGGGAGCCTGCTTCCTTCTCTCTCTCTGCCTGCCTCTCTGCCTACTTGTGATCTCTCTCTGTCAAATAAATAAATAAAATCTTAAAAAAAAAAAAAAAACAGCCGAGAGTAAGAGAAAGTGGCAGATTCAAACTCACATCCTGGGAACTAGAGATAATAGATGAATGTGAAAGAAACTTTAAAGGAATATATTTAAAATATATAACATGATAAAGACAATAAGAGAAACCATAAAGCAAGGAAAAGACATAATGAAAGAACAAAACAGGCAGATCTTTTAAGGAAAGAAAAAAATTCTAGAATTGATATTCACTAAAACTGAATTTAAAAATAAAATTCAGGGGCACCTGGGTGGCTCAGTGGGTTAAAGCCTCTGCCTTTGGCTCAGGTCATGATTCCAGGGTTCTGGGATGGAGCCCCATCGGGCTCTCTGCTCAGCAGGGAGCCTGCTTCCCTTCCTCTCTCTCTGCCTACTTGTGATCTCTGTCTGTCAAATAAATAAATAAAATCTTAAAAAAAAAAAGTCTCTCCTTGTAAAAAAAAATAAATAAATAAAATAAAATTCAACACACAGGTTAAGCAACACATTAAACTCATCTGAAGAAAGAATTATTAAATTGGAAGACAGATTTGAGGAATTAGTCTAGAATGAAACAAGTAGATTAAAGACATGGAAGTAAGAAAAATGAGATTAAGAGATATGAAAGGAACCATGAAAAAAGTCTAACTTGTACTTAAAAGGGACTCCAATGTCTTCAAATTTAAAACTTGTATGATGATTTTGAAGCAAACACCAATTCTAGACTGAATCTCAAACAGGATAAATCTTTAAAATTCACATCTAGGTAAAAACATAAAAAATAGTGTATGTTTCAAAATAAGTGTAGAATTTTGAAGTCAGGGATGTCTCATTGATACTTGGGATTGCCACAATATGTAGACACATAGGACTGTGGATTGATCACCTCACGGTCATTTTCAAGGTAAAATTTGCTATTTGTTTATATAGTAATAAATAGACTGAAGCGAGAGTAAAAAACCTGTGTCAGCAAACTGCATTCCTTGAAATGTATAGAAGTTTATGAACTAGTAAAAACTTCGTAGAGTCAAATTTTAAGAATTTGTTTATAGAAATTATTTGAACCATATCATTAAAGTAGCAAACATTGAACACATACTGAATAAAGAATAAACACACTTCCACTACTCAAGAGGAAGTGATTTGGTTTAAGATTCGGTATGTGCTCTTTGTGCACTTTTAAGTTTCTTCATCAAACCATGATCCACTCTAGTCAAGAAGCTTCTCAAGACCAAAACCTCATCAGCTGGGCTACAGAGCTCACTGCCGAGTCTTACCCATTATAGCTACTCAATTCTTTTATGAATAGATGAGTCACTGTTGCCTCAGCGTTGATGAGATCACATTACTTCTCTGAAATGGAATACTGTCCCATGATGGACAGAACTAAATTGGACTTGGCTGTTCTAAAGAGCATCTGGACAAGAGTATCTATCACAGTATCTCCCAGCGCGTCACAAAACCACCTATGAAGATACGGACAAGGAGAAAAACTCGACCTGCAAACTGAAACCAGGTGTTATAATGAATGCACAGGTGAAAATAAAAGGAATTTCTACATACAATGAGGCCAATGGAACTGAACTTAAAAAGCACAATTCATGGTCAATTCATGTTTTGCAACCAGTTGCTAGGTGGTTTTTTTCACCCCTCCTCCACTTTCTGTCCCCTGAGAAAGGTAAGATGGCAACAAAATCAGGCGGGGGTGGGCATGGACTCAGCCACCATCCTGCTGCTATGAAGTAGCTGCTTTTCAAGACAAAGGCACTTGTCTTCCTCCTTCCATCCTCATTTCTGTCAATATCATTGCTACAGCCTTTGGCGGCCCACTCTCAGAAAACCTGTGAACAGGAAGGAGGGACAGAGACTCCTGGTCACACACTGCATTGCACCCTGGAAAGCAGTGCGCCCCACAAGCAAAATGCTGCGGGTAAGGGCAGAGGAAAACACAGCTGGGTGCATGTGCACTTTTAGGACTGTACGTGTTTACCTAATCCATTTGTCTTACTGTCAGAAGTCAAAGAGAGTCCCTGTAAGGCCAACAGAATGGGACAAGAGGAAGCATGTTCATACGACACACGGTATTGGCTAGGAGCTGAGCAGGCTCCCCAAGTCATGCTGATAAGGGCAGCTCTCCAGTCTCCAAGCAGAGTGAATGAGGTCAAGGACAACCCTGTGCTCTATGTTCTAGCAAACAAAAAGTCTAGATTGAGGTAAAATTGAAGGTAAATAAACAGTAATATATGAATCTTGCAAAAAATGAAATGGAATATCGTATTATAGATTTAGATGGTGAGGAAGCCCCTTTAAATTCATTACTGCAGAAATCAGTGATTTTTAGAAATGGGCATGCTCAAAGATTCACAAAGCCAAACCTCTTTACAGAAGAAAAGCAGAAATCCATTTGTTAAGAATAGACCAAGATAAAAAGAAAATGAGATTTTACCATTAGGAAATAATCAGACATGTTTGCAAGCCACAATATATACAAAATGTACAATGATATTGAGAACAGTATTGGTTATATTAGCGAAAGATTGGCAAGAAGCATTACTATCTAAGAAAAACTTCAATATCCAACAATAGGGAATTGGTTAAGTTGTAGAGTACTCTTGAGATTCCCAAAATGATTTTTAAAGTGCACATTCACTGATGTGGAAAGATGGTTATGACTTGTAATTAATTGAAAAAAGTTATGATGTATGAGTAAAATGTTTTGTAAAAATCTGAATACGCACACAGATCTGCGAATGCAGAGAAAGAGGATATGAGGAGTTCACACTAACAAACTAGTAGAGGCTGCCTCAGCTTGTGGGATTGTGGCTGGCCCATGTTTTTTATTTTTGTTAATCCAGGTACAAAATAAGAATAAATCACAACAGTATCTATGAGAAACTTGCTTGTACAATGATTCTGAAGCCGACACGTGTAATGATATGAGTGGGGAAACGAGCAGTATAAAAATCTGTAGGACTAAATAACAGCAGTAGAAGTCATATTTGAACTTGAGGCAGTGATAGACAAACTGACACTAGAGAAAACAGAAAATATATGAACGCTTTCATAAAAGTTTTAAAAAGTGAATAAAAAGATGAAAATATTGAGGGAGACAATGATAGGAATGACAGGATAAAACACGTTTACACTCTTCATGTATTTGTTTTAAGAAAGAAAAGAGAAAAGAGAAAAATCACCAATGACATCACAGAAAAAAAAAACTTTCCTCACTTGAGAAAAAAATTTCAAGTAAGTAGGCAAAATAATATTACTCTATTAAAGAAAGAAACACTGAAAGCTAAATATACACATGCAAGCAACTTTTAATCATACAAAAATAGTGCAATTACCCAGGCTGCCAGACAAAATAAACAAGCAAACCAAAACAGATCAAGGGAATAAAAAAAATCAGACTGGTCTTAATTTCTCAGTAATCACATGTTAGAATGTAATGATACTACGTTTTTCAGAGGTATGGAAAGGAACAGTTGTTAATTTAAGAATGTTAATATGAAGCAAATTGTGTTGCATGCATGAAAGTTGAAAAAATATAGTTTCAAGATATTCAAGGATTTGGAAATCTCAACCCATGTACTTGCTTTTCATAAAATTGGTTAAAGATGTACATGAGCAGAGAAAGATGAATCTAGGTAAGGACTCAAAGAATGGAAATACATGGCTTCAAAGTTTTATGGGTTTTTCCCTTGTTCAGACTGGAATGCAATTGTGGAAACTCTGCAGGGTTTTTGCTGTTGTTAGGAGTATGTCTTAGATTGGGAGCAGAAAGTGGTTTTATAATGATTTTGTCAACCGCCTTTGTCTATTTTTACACCTTGTCCAATAGCAAGAAATGTATTTCATAGTTAATAAAAATTTTTCTTAATATTTGTTTCTCTTCTCCAAAAATGTCCTAACCACATGTTCCCAATGACAAACACATTTCCAAGTATCACTGTGGTATAAGAATTGCTAAAGGAGATGCCACATGTGCCACTGCCCATTGCAAGGACCACCGGGAATTTAAAAATGCATCTGAAACTGTGGGTTTTGTTGTTGTTGTTGTTGTTGTTGTTGTTGCTATTGTTGAACTGGAGAGAACTATTAATTATTAATACTCCTGTGGTAGCTATGTCCATTATTACTCTCCTCTCCTAATTAGGTCCTTGAACGTTCCCCTGAGCCCCTTAAAAATCATCCTATGAAACAGAATTTCAACAAAGTTAAAATATCCATGCAGAAGAACTGAACTGAAACATCAGTTACTAATTATCTCAGAATAAATGCTGTCTTCTGCATACATTTTATCTGTTTTCCAAATTTTCTTAAAATAATCACCTATTACTTTTAAACTATGAAAAAATCAGAAAAATCTAAGAATAAGTGCATCCCATTTTTATATGCCATATAATATATAGTATATACATATACTATATATTATATATTCTATATAATATAATATAATATAATAAATATATAATATATGTTTTATGTTTATGTATATGTATAATAAGTGCATCCCATTTTACATGCCATATAATATATGCCATATATTATATGGCATGTAAAATGGGATGCACTTATTATATGCACTTATATATAAAACATTATATATTATATGCCATGTAATATATGTATAATATGTTTTTACAAGGTACTGTATACACTATGACCTCAATTATGCAAAAATAAAGACAGAAATACTTCAAAAAATGTTAACAGTTGCATGCATGAATGGTGCAATGGTGGGTGATTTATTTATTCTTTCTACCTCCAATACTTTCTTATTTTATAAAATAACTGTATATATTTCATATTGAGAATAGAACTCCATAGGTAATGATAAGGACGATCTTTTTTTTTTTTCATGATCAACTGATTATCCTATTAGTACTGATTTTTGCATATAACTTTCAAGGTCAGGATAAGTTTTTTGATAAAGGTAAAATGTATTTACTAAAATTGCTGCCTCCAATATGGATTAAAACTGATATCAGTATTCCGTAACACTTTATTTAGATTTTACCTGAAAGAAAAGGAAAAACTTTAATACAACTACAGGGGGCTGAAAATTCACTCCATATCTGGAAGCCTCAGATGCAGAGACACACTTTGCCCACTCTAAATAAAAGCGTCCAACAAACATTGATTTTTTTTTTGTTACTATCGTACCATCAATCTGATTGCATGTGTCATCTGTCAAAGAACTTCTTGATCTCAAAAGTGCTTCAATAAAGAAAAGGGATATGTGACAAGAGATAAGACAGAGTGGGAGCCATTCATTAAATTACTAATTGGAACAGATCTGGAGATTCGCCCTCCAGGCAGATACAGAAAAATCATCAAAGTCCAGTGTGTGTCCCCAAATGGAACTTTCTAACAAGCAGCAACACACATTGTTAGTTTCAAGATTTGCGTCCTGATACTCCTGAAAGGGCAGGTGGCAGGGATCTCTGGGAGGGTGGAAACCGGCCCAGGTCTTGGTGGGAGAGTGAGTGACACCGCAGTGTCCCAGCTGGGACACCCTCACACCACCAAGACTGCCTCTATGTTTCAACAGGAGGTCGTTGAACGTAAAAAGCAGGAGTAATTTGTTTCCTTGCAGTTGTCAGTCCACGGAGATCTGAAACTTACAACATGGCTTGTTTCCCTTGGGCCCCTGGTAATGAGAATTGTCTTCAGCGGTGCCTACGAAATCACTGTCACAGAGCTGCGGTCGACCTTTCTTTTCAATCTCTGCACTTTCCAGGAGTTATAAATCAGTTGACTTTCAAGCTCGATGAGATGGCATATGCCCTAGTTTGAAGAACAGATGGAGGCTTGGGGGAAAATTGTTTCTGCAGGCTTGCTACAAGCAGCACTGCTCCATAAAAGTGAACCATTCGCACTAATTTCTCACATAAATTATATAGGCAGCAGGGAGCACCAGCCCATTCAGCAGAAAATCTTTCATCTAGCTTTCAGAGGTCATCTAACCAATTTAAATTAAAGTTATTTCTGATACATGGCTGTTTTTTCGTGCTGTACACTTTTAAGACATAGCAATTTACATCAAATAAAAGAATGGCATTAATTGTGCATGCCGTCCCCTCCTCCAAAAAACACAGAACAGCACGGTAATTGCCAGAGGATTATTTTTTTTTTCAAGACCTCTAGAATAAGCTCTGTCTATTAATTAATCACAGAGGAATTAATAGGGGAAATGCAGCAGCTCTCTTGTACAAAAATCAGGTAAATTGTCACTTCTTTTGTAAAATTTGCCTTACAAATTCTACTAAGGCCTGCTATCCAAACTCAAGCTTTGGCAGTTATCAAAAGAAACAGAAGCCCAGGACAATTCCAAGAGAACATTCATCCTTCTTCATGTGAAACAAATTATGCAACTCTCAAATAAATTTGCCTACAAGATTTGAAAAATCAACATTGGTTTTACCTGGGGTAGAGGGTCGGTATAGACAGAACATCAATCTTTTTTTAGTCCTTAAGAAACTGAAACATTTAGAAACTGAAGACACCAAAGGACTAATGATTAATCCAAAGTATAGAATGTTGAGAACAATGTGATGAAGACTAATGGATCAGATATCATATCGCAGAGTGACTTACATTAAAATGCAGTACTATTTACAGATAATGAGCTACCATGGTTTGGGGCTGATTTTAATTGTAAGAAAATTAGTGCATGATTTTAATAATAATTATATTCAATAACTGTTTTTCCTACTAGGAAATTATTAGTTATGTCAATGTAAACAGTCACATTGACAGAGCTTTTTATAGTTCATGAATACCATGAGTGCTGTTAAGGACTGAAAAGAACTGAGAAAAAGAACATACCAAGAAGAAATTCTAGAGAGTCATGCCCAAGTATTAGCAAAGAGGGTCAACCTCGAATTGAGGGTGCAGTCTGGCCACTGTTGTCAGAAATTTTAAAAATGAATTTGAGTATTCATTTATGCATAGTGCTTTCTTTACTTGGATGTTCAAATTGGACATATATGTAGTCATTTAAAAAGGTGAAAACTTGCCATTTTGAAATTTATGAAATTTTAAAAAATAAGTTCACTGGGAACGCATTTACATAAAATCAAAGGAGCATTTTCATGAAAAAGTCCAGCCCACTGAAACCAGTGCATATAACTCTGGACCGTGCATTCAAATTTACTGCAATTTCTAGGCAATACTTATTCCCTGAAATAGTTCATGGATATCACAAATTATAGTTATTTCTATAATTGGGAAGGAAATTTCTTAGAGCTCCCATAATTGAAAAGCGGCCATACCAATCATCTAGCATGTGGTTCTCACTCACTGATGAAGAAAGTGAAGCCTACAGAGTGAAAGACATGTCATGAACCAGTGTCGAGAGAAGTAAAACCTGGAGATAGCCTACCCGCTCCAGAACACTTTCCATTCATTCCCTGCATATCACTGGGCGCTCACTCTGTGCCAGACACTGTTCCAGGTGCTGAGATACATGAGCAAATGAACGCGGGAGACAGAGGCTCTTCCCTCAGAAGACTTCAGAATAAGTCATTTTTATGAATCCTAATACTGGCTCCACTAGAGGCCCTTATTTCCTTTTCATTTTCTTCTACTTTTCTTATTATGCGAACTCTCTCTATTTTACACAAATATATAATTTGTTATTTAAAAAATTAGAAAAATGTGTTTTTAGTTACCTAATTAATGTTAATTTATGAAGTCCTTTTTTAATTAAAAAAAAAAAGTTGTGTGATCCAAGTTTTGACCAACGTAACTACAAGAATGAATACATTAACCTCAGGGGAAGGATGCTTTCGTGAGGAAGATCACATCGTGGGCGGGGAGTAGAGGCTACTTAAGTCCGCTGTCACCTGTACCTGCCGATGTGCATCAGTTCTTTCTTTGTCAATTTTACTTCAGAATAACAGGTCACTAGAATCATTTACATACATATTCAATAAGGGATAAGAAAACAAGAGTGCAGAAATGCCCCACACGGCGATGCCACTTTGAACAATGCCTGTCACAACCTTGCCAGGTGAGGGTCTACATGTTGCTGACAAAGCCCATTTTGAGTTTTTTCCCTGTTGAAGACAGTCTGGATGTCCGTTCTCTGAGTTGCGTTTTTATCGAGGGTTTCTATTATATCCTGATTTGGCAACAGTTATAGGCTATTTATTTCTTGTCCAAATCTATCTAATACCTGGGACATCTTTAGGCATGTTCACCAGAAATTTAGTGAAAACGAGACTCAGTATATGCCACATTCTGTCATAAAGCATGGAATCATGGACAGGTGGAGAAAGGGGATTTCTATCAGTATCTACAATATCAAAATGCCTAGAAAGTGAAGAAACTTAGAGACACCTTAGTGCAGCTGTAGCTCACCAAAATAAATAAGTGGTTTATAATACCATACAGTTAATTTAAAAAACAAACTCCAACATTTTTCTCCAACTCCTTCTGCCAAGGTCTATATAAAAGTGGCTGTTTTAAAGTAACTTGCATTGCCCTACTATTTTAAAATAATGGTTTGGGATCAGAGTTTGTAAGGCAGTGAATTTCATGTGTTACCTATGATTTACATATCTGTTCCTCATGAAGCGTGTAAATAACAATGATCATTTCCCCTCCTTTAGGGTAGTAAGGACTTCAGATTCCTGCCCCCAAATAGGGAATTAGAATGGGCTCCTGTTCCGTCTCCAAAACTGACCATGGGAATACTAGAGGCAAAAATGTACATTCCAGGAAGTAACAAACAAAAAAGGAAGAAAGAAAAGAAGGAAGGAAGAGGGAGGGAAAGGGGAGGAAGAAGAAGAAGGGGGGGGGGGGGGAGGAGGAGGGGCAAGGGGAGGAGGGGGAGCAGGGAAGGGGGGAGAGAGCAAGGGAGGCAGGGACAGGAGGGGGAGGGTAACTCCGGAGGAACCCTGAGGGTGTGGGAGCAGGGACGGAGGAGGCGGGAGAGGACAGTTTACAGCAAACTCTTCTACTCCCATGTGGAAATTCAAGATGTGGAGACTCAAACACAATTTAGAATGTCCTTTGTTCATGCTGATTCTCTGCTTTGTAACTTATCCAGAATGTTTAGCAAAAGCAGCTAACATTCACTTCTATTGCTTATGCTCTGGATATTGAAGATAACAGCCATAGAATAAAGTCACGTTTCCTTGAATGCTGGCAGAGTCAAGGAGAATGCAGAGAAAAGAAACAGATTTAAAAATTCTCGCTTAAGTCATTATTATGTTTTTAATGTCTTTAGCCATTAATAATTAATCATTCTTTAGCTGTATGTAGAAAATGTATATTTAAAAATTTTTTAAAAGTGTACCAGAGCTTGCCTGGTAGATTTCACATTCCAGATCAGATCTATTCATTTTTAACAGATAATTAACTTGCCACTGATCAGTATATGGAAAAAATTTCAGTACAAAAAATTGCACTACAAATAACCATTTTCATGGGCACTAAACTAGGGTGGCAGTTCAGGATGCAGATTGAAATTTCACTACAAAAAATTTCACTACAAAATTTTTGCAAAACCTTTTCTATATTTACCAAGGAATATTTGATAAGCATAGACAGCCGTGACCAAAAAATGCATGCACCAGCCCTGTCTTCTCATTTCCTAGTAATCTGCACAGAGCTCTAGCCCTCATCTGGCCTGCAGGTTCCGGCCTTCCTTTTGGACCGCTGCTATCGTAGTGGAGAGCAGCACGGCCTAATATGGTAACCATGTGGCTATTTAAATTAAAATTAATTAAAATTAAAAATTTAGTTTCTCAGTCTCACTAGGGACATTTCAAGGGCTTAATGGCCACATATGGCCAGTTGTAATTATTAGACAGTGCAGATGTAGAACATTTTCACCATTGCAGAAAGTTGCATTAGTACTCGGATTTTCAGCGATCCCATACGGAATAGACCAAACCGTAGAGATTATGGCATTTCGTCTGCCTTGTTTTCCTGGCCTGGGAAACACATAACCATTTTCACGGTCACTAAACGAGGGCGGCAGTTCAGGATGCGGGTTGAAAAATCTAAATGTGCAAAGACATTTACCTACATCTAATTCTTCTATTTTCGACTTTCTCTGGTCATTAATAAATTGCTACCATAGAGCATCTTTGTTATTTCAAGAAATATGTGACTTCTAATACAACAGTGATGGGGTTGGCTAATCTAGAACAGGTAGACAGGGAATTTGGGGTCGTGGGCAGCAAGAATCAGCAACTTCGTGGGGGAGCTGAGCCTCAGGGGCTGGGACAGCCTCCATCATGCTTCAGGACGGTGACTCCTAAGGGTTTCAGAGTCACAGGAAATTCTGATAAAAGACATCCCACTTCTTACTACTTAATTGTGCATGCCATTTCAGGCACTCACGAACCCCTTGAAGTCCCAGTGGTGTCAAAAGCAGTATGGAGAAGGGACCAGTATTTTCCTGGGAAAAAGAGTTACTCGGGAGCTGTCAGCGGGAGGGGTGGGGGTGTGAGCTGTGACACGACCTGTGCTCTGTCTGCACATAGGAAGGAAGTACCATGCAAAGTCATGGATTGTTTTGTTTTTGTTTCATTGGGGTGGGGGGTACAGCCCTGCTTCCTTCAACATTCAAGGCCCCTTCCTTAGGTATGGCATCCTAAAGATGTCCTCTGTGGCTACCAAGTACTAGATTGTTCCCACAGCCCATGCACCAAGGAATAAATACGAATATATTGAGAGACTGCTTACAAGCCTATCTTTAATAATTCTAACCTCTTCATTTCAATATTAGAGTAGTACAAATGAAATGTGGTTGGCAGAAGCCTACAGGTGATAGGGTAAGAGGTTTCTTTACACGTATGCTATTCTTCTAGAACCGACAGCAAATAAAGTCCTTCCTTTTTATTCGGACTTTTTAGCTTGCTGAATCGGTACTATCGTCAATAGTAACTTCAAAGAATTAATACAGCTATAAAAAGGAAAAGTACTTTATATCCCTTCTGATTGTTGGATTATCAAAGATAAAACAAAATGAATGATTCATCCTATGTTTTCATTCTTTTCAAGATGAATTTTTTTCCTAGTCTCTCAACAATTCTAAAAGTTACTCATAAGACTATTAGAGCAGGTCAAAATAAATCTATAAAGTTTTTGTTGATATAATTTTCATGGACTATTATTGCTTAAAACACCAAAATCTACTAACTTTTTTAAAAAAGAATTATAGCATATCCTTTTACTCCAAAGGACTGGGATTTTAAAAAGCTTCCACTGTGTTGCCCTGTGGAGCCAGTAGACAGACAAATAAACACAAAATCCATGTACCTAATCAAACGTAAAAAAACCCACAAAAATCACAGTAAAATTTTGGGAATATATACGTATATTAAGACTAAAATATCTGAATGACTCATACTTGCTGTAAGTTTTTCCTCATCGTATGCACACTGTCAGATAACAAATACACATTTTAATAGAAGTGATTAAAAGCAAGATAGTGCAGTCCTTCAGCCTCCTAAAAACATTATGACAAAATGTAATAAAAGGAACACCTTCAGATTTCTATGACCAAATAGTCTGTAGTAATTCTACGTTCAATAACTGAATTACATTATGGCTACTCAAGGTTTAGAAATGTTTGATAATTCTGTGAAAACATTTAAAGACATACTGGAAATAATGCAAACAATTCTCTTACTTGTTCCATAAAGGAAGGAAAAGGTCAATTTTGATGAACTTAAGTGTTTATATTGATGAATTCTTTACTTTGGCCATTTTATTTTATTTAGTGCTATAAATTTACACAAAGTACAAACAACCCCTACCTCCACCTTCAGACGCGACTGTAGGACTTTTTCGTTAAATGGGTCAATTGCATCAGTGAGATGGTATTTGGCAAGCACCTCTCACGTTCCTCACCCTGTGGTGATACACACATGTGCCGCTCTGGCTTTAGGCAGAGAAACCCTTTTAGCTGATAAAAATCACCCAAAGCAAGGTCCTTGATAGCAAAAAATAATTAAATAGCAGAAGCCGGTTACAGATCAGCATTGGTTTTTTCAAATTAAATGTAAAAGCCTTCTCCGGTTAAGAGACTGGCAAGTTTTTACAAATACCATCAGTGAGCCTTTTAGAAAGAAACACAGCTGCATTAGAATGGAGTCATTAGGCAATACATTTATTTTGAAGCCAATTAACCTTTTGTCAGAAAAATGTCGGTGCCGTAATGGTTTCAGCGTGGAGGTCAGCCTCTAACCGGGCACGTGTGACAGCCACCGCCGCTGACACGTGCCGCAGACAGAGAGAGAGTGCAAGCGCGAGAGCCGACCTGCTTTTGTATTCCACTCCGCATTGCCAGGGAGGGGACAATCTTGACCCATCCATTTAGGTAATTAAAGCTTCCATTTGGAAGTGTCCTGCAGGAAGGTGAAATCCGGGGGAGATGAATGGCTGTTGCTCTCCGCATTCGGCCACCAGCTCCATCATTTGATGGACCGCCTGAAACAGGCACCACTGCCAGGTTCTCATAAAAATAGAGATGAATTGGGCAGCAGACGATTCTCGGAGGCAAAGCAACTCTGTCATTTTCTTTTTTGCAGCCTGTAATTTAATTGTTAGTCAAGGTGGACAGCCGACACAGGGGGGCTTTCTCTAAGAGCTTGCCCACCACCTTTCGTACGCCGAGAAATCACTCCGGTTTATCTACTTGGCCAAGTCTCTTTGGCATTGGGAGATGTCACTCCAGCGGCCCAGCTGGTTCTCCAGGCTGTGCCCTGACTTACCTTCCACGCTATTTTGTTTCCTTTCGAATCATGCTCAAGGGCAATTGGGAAGTCTCCTCGCTCATAAAATTTTCGAAACGCTGTGGGCTTGGTTGGTCTTTCTTTAAATGCTCCTGCAGCTGGAGGGCCTCTCACCTTCAAAGAAAAAAAAAAAAAAATAGAAATCAGGTCTTGAAAAATAACCAAAAATGCACAGTAAAAAGACTTTTCTTAAGTTTTAGTTTATATGAAATATTCTGGAAGATAAAAACCAAATTGTTTAATGATGCACAACAGCAACTTCACTAATACAACATTCAAAGAAGATAATTATTTTATAACATTAAGGGTTTACTTTATTTCAAGCTACTTTAGATAGCATTCTTAGAAAAAGTCACTTTAAAAATATCACATGATAAAGAAAAAAAGTCTAAACTTTTGTTTAAGTAAAATATTTAATAGAGGACTTTAAATTCAGAGTGTTAAAACTTTTAACATTTTTAATAATTGCTAATTCTAATCTCAGGTCTGATATACTTTGTGGAATACTGAATGAATAGATTTAAAATACATCCTACATGTATTTAAAATACACCAACCAGGATAGCACAGTCGTTCAAGCATCTGATTCTTGATTTCGGCTCAGGTTGTGATCTCAGGGTTATGGGATCAAACCCCACGTCAGGCTCTGCTCAGCACCCAATCTGCTAAGGGTCCACTCTCTCCCTCTGCACCCTCCCCCTGCTCGCTCTCTCTAAAACAAATATTAAAAAATAGAATATGTCCTTTAAGTCTTTCCATATATATAAAATGTAAAATATGTTCTGTTGTGAATATTTACAAAATATAAAAATGTTACATACAATTAAGCCATAACAAATAAGATAATTTAAAAAGAAAATGTGCAAGTACAGCACACCTTCAATATTATGAATTTATGAGAAAGTACCATTAGATTACATGAGATTCTGCCACCCCCAACTGAGATTTTTATTAAAGAAGAAACATTTCTTTCTTTTTTTTTTTTTTAAGATTTTATTTATTTATTTGAAAAAGAGAGAGAGTGAGTGAGCATAAGCAGGGAGCCTGATACGGGGCTCAATCTCAGAACCCTGGGATTATGACCTGAGCTGAAGGCAGACCCGTAACTGAGTAACCCAAGCACCCCAAAGAAGAAACATTTTATATTGAGTTACTCATTTTAAGAATCTTTTAAATCTGCATTGTTTATTAATTCATTCGATTACAAAATTGAAAGTGATAGTGAACTATTTCGAAAATTATAGACCACTGGTTACCTTTCTCTGAAAAAAAAGTAAATACTAGATATTTACTAGTTTAATAAAAACAGACTATCTTGTTAATTCTTAATATGGACAAAATAGCAAGTAAGTTATGCAATATCTTAGTATTTTAAGTTACTTGATATCATGTTAATTTTTAATATCCATGTAAAAAATTTGAATTTCAATAAAGAAATATGTAAAATACATCTAGTATAACAAATATGATAAATGCATTTTATCAGCACACATAGAAAGGCTAATACTAAAGAACTGAGTGGGATATTAAAATATTGAGATGATTAAACGTTGAACTAGAGGTGAACAGTGAGGTAACACAAATTATTAGAGTTTATTTTTTAGTTTTTAAATTTTTTTTACAGAGAGAGAGACCACATATGCCCACACACATGCAAGGTTGTGGAGAGGGGCAAAGGGAGAGAGGGAGAGAGAGACTCTCAAGCAGACTCCCTGCTGAGCCCTGAGTCCCATGCACGGCTCTATCTCTATTCTAGATAGACGCTATCTAAAACATGACCTGAGTCGAAATCAGAAGTTGGACACTTAACTGACCAAGCCACCCACGTGCCCCTGAGTTTAGAATTCCCTTTACTACATAGAACATTATTCCCAGCATATGTAATCACATAATTATTATATAATCAATTATATAATATTAAATATTATGTAATTACATAAATAATTGATGTGATACTGGGTAGTGGGGAAGCAAGACTGGCTCTTACTTACAAAATATTTGAAACTTGTTCTGGTATTAGAATTATTGCCCACCATTTTCAGACAAATTCATTTGACTGTTAAGTAACCATATGTGTATGATAACTACTTTGTGCAGAGCTCTGAGCTGGATGTTATACACACATTCCCGTCTACATCAGTATGACAGAAACTACAGAGATGGCACTCCAGGACTTTAGCAACTTACAGAGAGGTAAATTTTGAAACACATTTTTGGAAATTGATAAAGAATTGACAACTTTCTATTCAACATAGTACTAGAGGTCCTAGCCTCAGCAATCAGACAACAAAAGGAAATTAAAGGCATACAAATTAGCAAAGAAGAAGTCAAATTATCACTCTTCGCAGATGATATGATACTATATGTGGAAAACCCAAAAGACTCCACTCCAAAACTGCTAGAACTTATACAGGAATTCAGTAAAGTGTCAGGATATAAAATCAATGCACAGAAATCAGTTGCAATTCTCTACACCAACAACAAGACAGAAGAAAGAGAAATTAAGGAGTCAATCCCATTTACAATTGCACCCAAAACCATAAGATACCTAGGAATAAACCTAACCAAAGAGACACAGAATCTATACTCAGAAGACTATAAAGTACTCGTGAAAGAAATTGAGGAAGACACAGAGAAATGGAAAAATGTTCCATGCTCCTGGATTGGAAGAATAAATATTGTGAAAATGTCTATGCTACCTAAAGCAATCTACACATTTAATGCAATTCCTATCAAAGTACCATCCATCTTTTTCAAAGAAATGGAACAAATAATTCTAAAATTTATATGGAACCAGAAAAGACCTCGAATAGCCAAAGGGATATTGAAAAAGAAAGCCAAAGTTGGTGGCATCACAATTCCAGATTTCAAGCTCTATTACAAAGCTGTCATCATCAAGACAGCATGGTACTGGCACAAAAACAGACACATAGATCAATGGAACAGAATAGAGAGCCCAGAAATAGACCCTCAACTCTACAGTCAACTAATCTTCGACAAAGCAGGAAAGACTGTCCAATGGAAAAAAGACAGCCTCTTCAATAAATGGTGCTGGGAAAATTGGACAGCCACATGCAGAAAAATGAAGTTGGACCATTTCCTTACACCACACATGAAAATAGACTCAAAATGGATGAAGGACCTCAATGTGCGAAAGGAATCCATCAAAATCCTTGAGGAGAACACAGGCAGCAACCTCTTCGACCTCAGCTGCAGCAACATCTTCCTAGGAACAACGCAAAAGGCAAGGGAAGCAAGGGCAAAAATGAACTATTGGGATTTCATCAAGATCAAAAGCTTTTGCACAGCAAAGGAAACAGTTAACAAAATCAAAAGACAACTGACAGAATGGGAGAAGATATTTGCAAACGACATATCAGATAAAGGACTAGTGTCCAGAATCTACAAAGAACTTAGCAAACTCAACACCCAAAGAACAAATAATCCAATCAAGAAATGGGCAGACACATGAACAGACATTTCTGCAAAGAAGACATCCAGATGGCCAACAGACACATGAAAAAGTGCTCCATATCACTCGGCATCAGGGAAATACAAATCAAAACCACAATGAGATATCACCTCACACCAGTCAGAATGGCTAAAATCAACAAGTCAGGAAATGACAGATGCTGGTGAGGATGCGGAGAAAGGGGAACCCTCCTACACTGTTGGTGGGAATGCAAGCTGGTGCAGCCACTCTAGAAAACAGCATGGAGGTTCCTCAGAATGTTGAAAATAGAACTGCCCTATGACCCAGCAATTGCACTACTGGGTATTTACCCTAAAGATACAAACGTAGTGATCCAAAGGGGCATGTGCACCCGAATGTTTATAGCAGCAATGTCCACAATAGCCAAACTATGGAAAGAACCTAGATGTCCATCAACAGATGAATGGATCAAGAAGATGTGGTATATATACACAATGGAATACTATGCAGCCATCAAAAGAAATGAAATCTTGCCATTTGCGACAACATGGATGGAACTAGAGTGTATCATGCTTAGCGAAATAAGTCAAGCGGAGAAAGACAACTATCATATGATCTCCCTGATATGAGGAAGTGGTGATGCAACATGGGGGCTTAAGTGGGTAGAAGAAGAATCAATGAAACAAGATGGAATTGGGAGGGAGACAAACCATAAGTGACTCTTAATCTCACAAAACAAACTGAGGGTTACTGAGGGGAGTGGGGTTGGGAGAAGGGTGTGGGATTATGGACATTGGGGAGGGTGTGTGCTTTGGTGAGTGCTGTGAAGTGTGTAAACCTGGTGATTCACAGACCTGTACCCCTGGGGATAAAAATATATGTTTATAAAAAATAAAAAATCTAAAAATAAATAAATAAATAAATAAATAAAAAGAATTGACAACTTTCTATTTTGCCAACAAGTTATATACCCCCCCAAAATTATAATCTACCATTGTGTCACCATTTTAACAAAATGGCATTATACATAATCCAAAAATGTATACCACACAAAAAGTGGTATACAAGAAAGAAAGAAAAGAAAAGTTAGCTAAATTAAACCAGCATCATACATACTTATAGAAAGTTACAGAGAATAGTGCATATGTGTATACGTGTGTGTATACTGTATTACTGTGCAGTACTGATTGCTAGTAAGTAGATATTTCATTTTTGGTGCTTTTAAAAAAATAAATATTAAATAAAGAAAAAATATATGTATAAATATACATATAGATAATATATATACATACATACATAAACTATATAATGAAATACTCAGCCATAAAAAAAGAATGAAATCTTGCCTTTGTGACAAGATGGATGAAGCTTGAAGGCATTATGCTAAGTGAATAAGTGAGTGAGACAAAAGGACAAATACTGTGTGATCTCACTTAGATGAGATATCTAAAAGAACTGAACTCACAGAAACAGAGATCAGATTGGTGGTTGCCAGGGTCTAGAGGGTAAGGCTGACATCTACTGATCGTCTTTTTTCATTTGCTTTTTGATCTTCCTGATTCTTGTGTGATGACTGATTTTCTGTTGAAACCTGGACATTGGTGATTGTGAGACTCAGACCTTCTACCTTCTGTTTTAGCTGGTTTATTCCAATGTGTCTGGCAGAGATGTGGGGAAAGGTTACGAGCGCATTACAGACAGGCTGGGGTTGAAATCCTGGAGGCCCACCTGGCCACTGTTGACTCCGCAGAGGGAGTTTCTCATGGATAATGGGTGAAAGTGGGGGCTTCAATACCACTAGGCCTCCAGTGACACCTCCTGGACAGGTTGGAGAAGGAGCACCCCGTGACTGCTTTCCACAGGGACACCACGGAAGGGGGCGGCCTCATTACTGCTGGGCAGTAATAACATTCCTGTCCCTCAAGGAGGCATTCTCTGACGGTACCCCAGCAGAAAGGGATAAGAGCTTAGCACAGCTGGCTGAGGTAAGAGTCCAAGCTATCCCCACTGAGGGTGCTGAGGACCTCTTTACTGGTCCAGTAAGGATGAAAGGCTCAATTCCTCATTCAAAACATTCAGCTACAACCATCATTAGATCTTCTATCTGCTCATCATCTGCTAACCATCCTTTCCATTCTTCTAGATGCCACGTTATTATTTATGCTTTGACAGCAAGTCTCCCATTTGTTTAATTGACCAAAATTTTGCTAGAGAGTATCCATCTTTCTCCCTTACTTTGTGTTTATCTTAAAATCAATTTCTCTTTTTTCCTTTTGTCTCCTATTCTAATATTCCATTCTTTCTGATTCTGAATTCAAAATTCTAATCATCCAAACTTTTCAAAGAATGAACATATTTCTCTCTAAGAAACCTAAGGGGCTCTTTATAAACTGTTTAAAGATAATGTATACTTCCTCTTTCTTCCCATAAATTTTCATGGACTCGCTACAGAAATGATTCCATGCCTACAATTCCATGGAAAGTCTTCACTTGGTTTGCTATGTAATCACCCAACAGTGTGGAAATTCTTTCTTCAGTGTTTGTTAACCTCTGTTCTTATATTTCTGCCATTTACTCACTTAAAAACACTATTTTTTTGGATTCTCCTATAGACACATTATAAATTAACTCTCGGCATCTGAAATCTGAATCTGAAATTTGACTAGTCAAGCCTGCAGTGCAACACGGGCATTACCTAATCGTAAGCAGCTGCTCTGTCACTGTTCCTGGATAATATTTTTTCTGTTCCAAATACATATATACCTACTTAAACCGAATAGAAGGCTAGAATATTTTTAATATTCTACACATGATCCATTCTAACATTCCAAGTGATTCTAGAAGTATGTACATGAAAAATCAAGTAAATAACAATCTCTGGAAAGGTAATAAAGATATTACTACTGGAAATCACACAGATGGATGTAGCCTGACTAAATAAAGTTAAAAATTAGCAAAATACTGTTAAGAATCCTTATGTACATCCCATATTTAATCAAAGGACTACTGTACATTTTACTTAATGTCTTAAGAATTTTACCCCAACTCTCTTATAAATAATATAGAACAAATAAGGAACCATAAATCAAACTAGATTTGTGGGAAAATGCAATTACGTTTTGTCTGAATGGTGGGGGCTGTCCATAAACCAATTAGGAAGAATGGGTGTTGCAGCAGAATGCTTTTAATAAAATCTAATGCACTTGGGAACCAAGATATTGAATGCACTTTGAAGTGACTGTAAATGACAGAGTACTTTATATGCTTACACTTAGTGAATGCTGGAATGGATTTAGGACATAGACCACAGGCTCTACATACGGTCACAAAAACTAATAATAATCTGTAGGAAAGAATTTTAAGGTTCTCTAAAATTCTTCTTATAGTTGAAAGTTTTCTTTTCAATAGTTTTATTTTTTAGCATAAACTGAAGCTGCTTAAAAAAAAAAAAAAACTTTACTTCAAGTGGGAAATCTATACTGTGTTATTCTACTTGTCTGTTTAGCCAGCTTACTAACATTGAAACAACAAAAAGCAAAGATATTAATTTCTTATCTTCATCAGCTTAAAAAAATTTATTTATCAGTTATTTGAGAGAAAGAGCACTGCGAGAGAGCACAAGCAGGGGGGTGTCAGAGGGGGAGGGAGACGGGAGCAGGGAGCTCTCTGAGTTTGATCCCAGGACCCTGGAATCAGGACCTGGGCCAAGGTCAGATGCTTAACCAATCAGCCCTCCAGGTGCTCCTCTTGTTTTCATCAGCTTTAACCTGGAATGTGGATTCATTGAAAGTGCTGTGGTTAAGCAGTTGGTGGGCAAGAGTTGTCCTATCTCCCAGCTACTGAGGCACTTGAATATTAGCCCCAGGACTGGCAAATTTATTGCCATCAGCCTACCCTTCTGAGTAAGTAGGACTGTAATTCAGTGTCTGCCCCACTTGCCAATCGTAATTGCTCTAAATATCAGATATTTTGCATTATCTACAGTTAGTAGATGAACACGAAAATGCTTGCAAAATTACTACAAATTGGTAAATCTGAATGTATTAGTAGATGGGGCACCTCATGTTAACAAAAGTTAGCTTGTATTAGGTAATGTTTGTATAAGAAACTTTAATAATATTTAAAAAATATTATGATACTGATGTTTTTGTTAGTAATAGCTAACAATGCCTTATATGGTAAAATATATATATTTCAACAAAGATTCAACATATATAGACATACTGTGGAGTCCTTAACAATCAGGCCCTACAGGTAATAGTGTCAGAGAAAACATCCAAGGGAAGTGGGTAACCCATTTTTAGGAAGCTTATTCCGATGGGATCTAAAGGGATGGCCTAGAGTCAGGATAATCAGTCTGAACTTGACTGCGTAGTCCAAGCACAAGGTCGCTAAGGCTTTAAATTAGGATGCCATCAAGAACAACAACAATATCCCCTAATGAACTATTCATTGTTTTACAGGCATTATTGGTTTCAGTTTTCGACAAAACCCACATGAAATGATCCTTATGGACAAGAAAATCTAAGTTTTAATAGCCTCAATAAACTGTCGGAAATCACAGAGTTATTAAGTAATAGGAAAGTTATTAAGTAATAGGAAAGAAGCCCCTAGCACTTCTGCTCTGCAGGACATGTCCTTAGTCACTATGCCAGCAGGCTGGGTTTGGACAAAAGCCTAGAGGGGCATTATTTAGGGCACATGACTGATTGAAGACATCCAGAGGCAGAGATGAAATAGGCTTCTGATAATAAAGATGCAAATAACCAATTTGTTTAAGTTACATAAAAAATAAACTATGAGATGGAGGGAAATCATATTAAATTACTTTGAGTTCTACTACCTATTGTTAATTCTGTGCTATTTCCTTTTAGAACATATGTAAAAATATCATAATTTTTCATTTTTAAATCTGTTCTATTTAATGTACTTTTTCATGTAGTATAATACATTTTGATGTTGCTATGGATAATAGAATTTCACTTTTTGTGGCTAAGCAATATTCCACCATTTGCAATTATATTTGAAATTTATGTTATTTCTGATTTTTTTTGCATTTCGTCATCGCATTATTATAAACATCTCTGGCATATCACATTTCCCCCATTTTAAATTATATCCTTCAGACAGAGTCCCTCATATGAGATAACAAAATTAATCAAAATTTATATTTTATGAATCTTAATAAAATTATTTGCTGATTAAAGAGGAGAATAGATTTTCTGTCTTAGTCTGCCTGGACTGCTATACCAAAATGCCATAGATTGGATGATTTAAATGACAGATACTTATTGTCTCGCGTTTCTACAGGCTGGGCATGCACAAGGAGGACGGCAGCGTGATCTGCTGAGAACCCTCGTCCTAGCCTGCAGACTGCTGGCTCTCACTGTGTCCTCATGTCCCAGGGAGTGCTCCAGAGAGGTCTGATCTCTCTCCCTCCTCTCTCAGGACATTAATCATGTCACAGAGGCCACACTCTTAGGGGCCATCTCATAAACCTAATCCCAAAGGCCCCACCTCCAAACACATCACATTGGGGTTAGTGCTCCAACATAGGAAGTTTGCAGAACATAAACATGCAGTCCATGACATCTTCCTATTGTTCAATTTGGATTACTATGTTTAACAAATGAGGACAAATATTTTCTTACTTTAGAATAATGCTATATGCATACATTTGTGAAAGTATGTTCATGTCTTTTCTATATTAATATCAAATTGTATGAATTTTTTCTATCAACAGATATCAACCATTGGTTGCATTTATTGTAAATATCTCCTTGCCTTCTTTGTTTTCCATTTTTACTTGTTTAGCATTTTAAAATATCATGTGTGTATATATATATATATATATATATATATATATATTTTTTTTTTTTTTTTTTTTTTTTTTGGTAGGAAAGTTTCTTTGTTTTTTTTCTTGACTTGCTCTTTTTGAGATGAGGCTCTGGCTTTGAATTTCTTTATATCATTCCTCCGTCAGGATATTGTGACTGCTGTGCACAATGAATATTGACTAAATCATATCCTTCAGCTACTTAAAATCCACAGATGATTTCCCACTGACATGCATTCCCGCCGTGCAGGCATTTGGAAGCTGACAGTGATGCCTCTGGTTACTTCTCCACAGGCTCCTTCACCAATTATGCCCACATACTGGCCATTCCCAAATATGGCCTGCTCTCTTCGGGCTCCATGACTTTCCTGTTCCACTAACCTCTTATTCTCCATCATTCCATTCCTTTCCCTCCTTTTTCTCCTGAATAACCACGAATCACCTTCATGACCACAAACCTCTAATTCTCAGGAGACTTTTCTGACAGGCCATATCCCAACCTTGGAGTTCTCTTCCCACTAGGCATTGAATGCCTAAAAGACAAACAAACAGTAGACCACCAGAACAATCTGTATGGCGATTATCGGGGAGATCCGGGCTGTTGATGAAGTTTGCCTGTAGTCAAGTGGTGGGTTAAATCAATGGAAATTGGTAAATCTTTCCAAAGGGAAAGTAAGAATACGGTGAGAAAAAGGCTGAGAACTTGAAACATTTCCTGAAGACTTAATAATAAATGGATTCTCTGGGAGACTAGGAAGAGTCACAGAATGGTAGCAAGACAATGGGGAAGGGATGGTATAGAAATCAACGAATGAGAGGAACATGTTTTTTAATGATACAAGTGGGCCAGTTAAGAAGAGGGTTTAGAGTTCTCTGAAAATTAAAGCGCTCTGCTGGCATGATGGGATGGAAAGCAGATTGTAGCGCACTGAGGGATGAATGGGGAATGTGAAACCAGATGCAGTCTTTGGGAGCCATCCTGCCCCATGAACTGTTATAATCAGAGTTGCTAGTATGGTAGAATTGTTAAAGTTGGGCAAAGTTAATTGTGATTGGAAATGGAGAAAGAAAAAAAAACATTAATGGGCTATAATACTGGAATTCATAAACGAATCACTTATGGAAATGGAATAGATTTTAGAATAAAATATATATTTATGACTAATACACTTATCTAAAATAGCCAGAGAAACATGAGAGGTATAGGTTCTTCAGTGTTAAAAACTCATAAACCTGAATTCAAGAACCTAAGGTCACATACACTAAAATATTTTTTAGAAATAGAGTTAAGGAATTTTCTCTAAAATAGATCCTGTCTATGTCATTCACTCATTGAAAAATACATTGAATATATAATATTTCCAAGTCACTAGGCTTGGTATTATTGGTGACAAACAGATAAGTCAAATATATTATCCTTAAGATACATATCATTTAGGAAAAGAGATGAGAATATTCCCTAGACTCTTCTATAGAAATAAGCAGGTGATATGCTACAGAAATGCCACAGAAATATAGAATTCTGTGCACTCAGACAATAAAACATTTCCGTTTTAAGACATTATTTCTTTCATTAGAAAATGTTATTTAGCTTTGCAAAATACCTATACTTTTCAGTGGAGCCAGGCAGAAATATATTTTAATTTCCTATAAACTTGAATTCTGTACAATTTCAATTAGAAATAATTATCAGATAATTATGGTTGCTGTATCACAGATTCGTGTATCTACAACTTTTGTATCTATTAATGATTAAGTCAGAACCAACTGCCTGTATTTTCTGTACATTTCTTAGGTCTAAGTAACTATCAATATTGTCAGTCTTATGACCACAAGTTCACTACTGTTGAGACCAATACATATTTTCTTTTTATGTAAAAACTCTACATTAAAGCCCACATTTTCTCTTCTGAAATTTACTTGGATAAATGAGAAAATTTTGCTTAAAATCTAAGCCTTGTGTGACACTTAAAATGAAATAACTTAGATTAGTCTAAAGTGCTTATAGAGACTAGTTTAAATATGATTAGAATAAATAAAAACTAAAATTAGTATTACAGATGTTATAATACATTAGAATTAAATTAGCACTGTCGTATGATGATTACATCTCCACCCACAAAAAAAAAAAAAAAAAAAAAAAAACCAAGAAACGTATAGTGTAGTTTTTCACACAGGTAGAATGAGGATACAATGTTAATGAAGGTAGTAATACAGAATGAAATGACAAATATTTCGATCCAAAAAATCTAGAAGACTTTAGTACTAGACTTGACTCTTCTTGACAATAAATTATGCCCTGCCTTATTCTCAAAAGGCTCTAAGGTAGCTTGTGAAGATCCAGCAGTACAGAAGTAAGCATGAGCCCGGCGCCGATGAGTTAATTCCCATACATCACGGGCAAGTGATCACACAATTGGGAGCCTCAGCTTTCTTGTGGCTCAACATAAAAAATGACACTGGCTGACCTCTGAGATCCTTTCTATACTTTTATAACCTAACATCTGTATTTATTAATTCGACAAATACTGAGGACAAACAATATTATCAGAGAATCCACCCCATTGTAGAGCTAAGTGGAATCTCAAAGGGCACAACTCCCTGTTGGAACGCACAGGAGTTATGGAAATACATCCCTGTTTACGTTCCAAGGCTTGTTTTTCTCAGCTCTATCACCTTTATAACGACCTCAGTTTCAGAGATTCAAGACTTCCTTCAGGCTATGATCCAATAACTTGATATAAAAATGCTTCTGCAACAACTGTGTGAAATAAGGAAGTCCCAAAGATTGCTGAGAATATTATGGTTATGTCATTTTAAATTTACAACTCAACTGGAACACACTTGGCACTAAGATTTTATTTCAAAATGTTGTCTCTGTAGCCTAAAATAGTTCTGAAAGCAATATTGGACTACACAGCTTCTCTAAATTGTTTTGTTTAAAGTAACAGGCATCAGTGGTCCTTTAAATTCTCCACGTGGGGGGAAAAAAAGGAGATTGATCGCCTTTCCTAACAAAACGAGATGCAATAATCAAATGATAAAAAAGAAATCTTGACAGTTGAAGGCTAAAAACGTTTACTCAAAAGCTGTTCTCTCCTTGCAGTTAAATATGGGAAAAGGCCACATATTTAAGTGCTTGAGTGTGATTCCTGCTATCAACCCGTCTCCAGAGAGTCATCAGAGATTTCAATTTAGACTATGCTGTTTAGCATCTGTCTTGTGGAACTGATAAAATGCCTGAGCGCCCGAGACAGCTTGGCTAATACACTGTCACACCCAACACGAAGGCCAAAGAAATGAGTGAGCTAAATGTGAAAGGAGAATATAAATGGGTAAGAGTTTAAAATATACAGTATCCCGCTATACCTTTAATGTTGAAACCGTGGTAAACAGTTTATATCTAAATGTACATTTCCTGTGTCTTGCAACAGAGTTCTTTCGTACTGAATAATTAGAGTAAAAATGTTATTTTTGTGTATGTGGAGAAACTGTGACCATTCACATCTTACATATCATGAATATTTTAAATAGAAAATGTGAAAATCCTTGTGTCTAATGACCCAAGCTGATATTCTCCAGGAAAAGAAAAACACCTAGTTATTTAATAGAAAAAAAGTTTTTTTGGAACTGTCTACAATAAAAGATATTTACATAGGTAAAAAAGAGTTCTGCCTTCCCATCAGTCTACTGGCTCCCTGTAAAATAAAGTACTTTGAAAATTCATATAATTATAGAGATGTTCAATACACTCATTAAAAATTATAAACTCTAATGGACAGAAAAAGGAAGAAAACAATGTACAAAAACATGTATGTTATCACACATACAAAGCACACATATTGCAACTTAACTGGAAGATAACATGATAAATACAGGATTACAGTCTGATCAGTCTGGATTTTTTCCATCACGATTTCCATCACAGTTCATTCAACCAATAAAGAAATGTTAAGAATGTATGAGGAGAAAAAGGAGCAAAGAGAGGCCTAAGTAGTTCCGAAGTGGAATCTAAGATGTACCTGAGTCGTCTATTCTAAGTAAAGTTAGCAATGCTTTATTCGCTATCCAGATGTAATGTGGTTTTTACATTTTATTTACCTCACATTTTATTTTTTAATAAATAAAGTACATTTTTCCTGAGCCAAGATCTTTATCTGTGAATGCCAGATGAAGTTAAGCCAGGATGTGGCCAAAATAAAGCCAACTAGTCCACATGGAGAGTAAAGTCTTAACCTCTTCTCTATTAACCATAAACCAACCGGGGCGCCTGGGTGGCTCAGTTGGTTAAGTGTCTGCCTTTGGCTCAGATCATGATCCCAGGATCCTGGGTCCTGGGGTGGAGCCCCACAGGGGGCTCCCTGCTCAGTGCGGAGGCTGCTTCTCCTTCTGCCCCTCCCCCTGCTTGTACACTCTTCTCTCTCTCTCTCTCTCTCTCTCTCTCACAAAAATAAATAAATAAAATCTTAAAAAAATAAAAAGCCACAAACCAATCTTGGCCATTTGTCCAACTAACCCCAACTACACATTCAGAGCTTGCCCACTCAGATTTATTAGTAGCTTTCTTTATATTCAGAAATTTTCCCTCTTCCACAGCCATGGTGTACTTCAGAGGTATGCATGCAAGTAATGATTTGAATAGAATTTGTAGGCATTGATTTGAAATATGTTGGATATTAGACTTCTAAATGAACATTCCTCATGTTTCCAGAAGTAATTGACACACACACACACACACACACACACATCCTGAGTCAGTGAGGAGTTTCCTTGTGTCTTCCCTTTGAGACATGTTACTGGATCTTCGTTTTTGCTATAGAATGAAACATAAGAAAACCTTGTCTTTAAAAGAAGTATAGGAAGAGTCCAGAAAATGCCCTCCTCTTCCTAGTCTATTTTAGTTCCTTGCTACCTAAGAAGTACTAAGTCTCAAAAGTTAAAATGAGGGTGCCTGGGTGGCTCAGTGGGTTAAGCCATTGCCTTCGGCTCAGGTCATGATCTCAGGGTCCTGGGATCGAGCCCCTGGGATCAAGCTTCCCTCTCTCTCTCTCTGCCTGCCTTTCTGCCTACTTGTGATCTCTCTCTGTCAATAAATAAATTTAAAAAAATCTTTAAAAAAAAAAGCTAAAATGATTTCAGACATGTACGCTTCTTTCTTCTTTTTATTCTAAAATCATACAAACATAATATGAATTTTATTTACTATAAAATTAGGAGAAAAAGTGCCCATCAAAAACAAGCCAACAACTCACACATATCAGAATGGCTATCACCAAAACAACAAGAAATAACAAGTGTTGGCAAGGATGTGGAGAGAAAGAAGCCCTCCTGCACTGTTGCTGGGAATATAAGTTGGTGTAGCCACAATGGAAAACAGTATGGAGTTTCCTCAAAAATTAAAAGCAGAACTACCATTTGATCCCACTATTCCACTACTGAACATTTATCTGAAGAAAATAAAAACACTAATATGAAAATGTACATGCCCCCCTATGTTTCTTGCAATGTTTACAATAGCTAAGAGATGAAAAGAACCTAAGTGTCCATCAATGGATGAATGGATAAAGAAACTGTTCTATAGATACACAATGAAATACTACTCAGACATAAAAAAGAAGGAAATCTTGCCTTTTGTGACAACCTGGATAGGCGTTGAGGATATTGTTTTTAAAAAAAAGTTAGCTAAGATAAGGCATAAGTCATGTGGGAGGAAGGGAAGAGATAAATCATCATGCGTGATGAGAGAGATAAATAATGAATTTAAGAAAATATCAGAAGAAAATGTTTCTGGTGAGGATGATCCCACAGAGTGCAAATTTTTATTTCCTGTTTGCAAAAATGGGGGTAAGAAGAGCTCATAGAAGAAAACTTTGGTTTTGTTTTTTTGTTTTTTTGTTTTTTAATTTTATTTATTTATTTGAGAGAGAGCCTGAGGGGAGAGGTCAGAGGGAGAACCAGATTCCTCACCAAGCAGGGATCCGGATGTGGGACTCGATCCCAGGACTACAGGATCATGACCTGAGCCAAAGGCAGTTGCTTGACCAACTGAACCACTCAGGTGCCCTGAAGAAGACCTTTCAAATCCATTTGGGATCAGAGAAGCAGAGGAGAAGTGTCCCCAAAATAAATACATAAACAAATAGCATTGGCAACCATCATTCTTTTGACAGCAGAGAAGGAGAAGGATTTTGGATTATAAATCTCAGAAGAATGCTACCCTCTATCCCAATCCAGACACCTACTTCAGATTATAGTCTAGGAAAAGTCAACTCATTCAGTTGTGAGCATTAAAATGGGACCCAGCATCACACAAAAACAAAGATACTATAAGAAAAAAAAAGTGTATCAAAGAGCCATGAAACTTACCAATTAAAGAAAAATTTAATGCAGAGACAAATACTGTAACCAAATATTTGTCACAAATTTAAAAATCTTGGTGTGAAGCAACCACTCATATAGAAGACCAAAAAGTAGAAATGTAAGAATTATGACAGAGAAGAAATGGCAATGTGATAGAAGATGAAACAAAGCTGGAGCCTTCTAAGAACAAGTAGAAATAAAGAATTCAAAATATGCAGATGAAACTGGAAGAAGCAAAAAGGGAAAAAACCACTGCAAAAATACACACAGGATATTAGTGATGGTATCAGTAAAATGGAGATGTGAGAGAGAAATAAAGTCTGGCCAAGGAGAACAAGGATGCATAACTGAAGTCCTCAAAGAAGAAATTCAAAGGAATGGGCGTAAATATTTAAAACAACCAGTTAGAAAATATAACCTAAGAGATCTTAGTTACAATAGTGAAAGATTAAAAATATGGATATAATTGATAGGAAATGTATAATATCTATCTGAAGACACTTTAAAATATGACGAAAAGATACAAAGAAGAATTGTAAAGTGAGAAAATAATTTTTTGTGATAGAAAAATTTCACATCATGAATAGGTCAATTATGCAAAGTGAATTTATACATTTAACACAATCCCAATAAAAATACAACGTGGTTTCTCTTTTCAGAAATAGACAAGATGATTCCAAAGTTTGCATTAAAATAAACCAACGAGATTATGTAGGAAATCTTTGAAAAAGAATCTGTGTGGGCAGCTACAAGAATAGAACACTATCTAGCAATAGATCTAAATAATTACATGCATTCAATATATCACTAAGTAGACCTCAAATCAATGGGGAAAACATGGACTACTCATTAGCTGGTATTGGGACAATGGGATACATCCAGAAAAAAAATAAAATTGGAACAATTCTTCCCACTTTTCAACAGAATTAGTTCCAAATGGATGATATATTTAAATGAAAAACAAAAAGAAACAATAACTCTCCTGGGGCGGAGTGGGAGGGAAGGACCCATACGATGGTCTACAAACCCTTACACATCTGCTCCCACCATTTCTTCTCGGGTTTCCCCTCCTCCTACTCTCCATAACTGACTTCGCTCCAGCACACTGGCTTCCCTGCTGCTCCTTGAACACACCAGTTATATCCCTAACTTTGGAAATTTGCTCTGATTGTTCCCTTTAACTGGAGTGTTCTCCCTTTATATGGTTGTTTGATGAACCCCCTTACCACTCTTAAGTGTCTGCCCAAATCTTGTCAATGAGATCCACCATGATCATTCCACTTAATAATTACAGTCTCCCCACGTTGGGGCCCCCAGCCTTCTTATCCAGCTCTGCTTTTCTTTTTCCTTAGTGTGGAATAACACTTATTGTTTATTGCCTTCCTACTCAAGCTGAATTATAAACTCTAATTAATGGATTATTATTTGTTTTGTTCTTTATAAGTAAATAGTGCCTGGTACAGAATAGGTGTTCAGTAAATATTTGTTGAATTAATGCATTAATTAATTTGATAAGATAGTAGAGGAGACATTGCTGATGAATGTGGAAAGGCTGTACTATTCAATATAGGATGCTGAGACATCTGTATTCATGTAACAAGTAAAATTGGAGCTCTATCTCACACCATACACAAATTCAATTCCATGTGATTTAAAGACTTAAATATTAAATATTACAGAAGATATGGAGGAATAGGAAGTCTCATTCCTTTTGGAGAGAGGGATACAGCCACTCTGGAAAGCATTTGGAATTGTCTAGTAAAGCTGCATGTATAAAGATGCCATTGCATTCCTAGGCATCCAGGAATTTCATGCTTCAAGTATCCTACTCTAAGGTTACCATCTCTTCTCTTTCTAGCCCAATCCCTATGAAGCCCTAACCCTAAAAGCTTCCACTGGAACACTGATCTCCCTTTTTCCCCTTTATTCCCTCTTTCTGCACTTCATGGTTTGATCCGTCTACAACTGGTCCCTTGGACTCCCCTCAACCCCCTTAACCCTCTCTTGGGTTTTTGTACTTTGCAAAACCCCAATGCTGCCTAAATAAACTCTCTGCCAACTCTGTGCTAGCACCTATGCACCTAAAAGATGGTATTTTATTATAATCCCCTATTCTTTCTCCCACTCATATACACGACTGTTTCACATCATTTACTCTCTGCTCAAACCTCTAGAACCTCTTCCCCACCCACATTCACAGCTAATAATCTTGCTCCTCTTCACTGAAAAACAGAAATGACAGAAAATTTCCATATGTTCCCACCAACACATCTATTCACTTAACCTGTAATACATACACACCTTCCTGCCAGGTATGCATCAGAACCCATGCTTTCTCATGGCACACCTTACTACAGCTTTCCAGGACTGCTCCTGCTTAAGACTGCATATTACACCCTGCACTCCCTCATCTTCCTTCTAGAACAGAGAACTGGATGGTGACGTTTATATCAAAGGAATGTCACTTATTTTAAATCATTTAAATAGAAGTAAAAAGCACCAGGGCAGGGCTAGTCTGAAATAAAAGGAAAACAAACACAACTGACATTCATTAATTTAAGGAGGATTTGTTGTTCTAGGTTCCAGGCATTTAGGAGTGAACAGACAGGTAAGATCCCTGCTCTCCTGGAATTTATTATAGAAGGAAGGATCAAGCAACCTATAAATGCGTGTTTAAAGTAAGACACTGTTGGGGCGACTGGGTGGCTCAGTGAGTTAAGCCTCTGCCTTCGGCTCGGGTCATGATCCCAGGGTTCTGGGATTGAGCCCCTTGTCGGGCTCTCTGTTCAGCGGGAAGCCTGCCCCCCCACCCCCCGCTCAACCTCTGCCTGCCTCTTTGCCTACTTGTGATCTCTCTCTGTCAAATAAATAAAAATTTTTAAAAAATTAAAAAATAAAGTAAGACATTGTTATTGTACATATTAGAAGACATTATTCTGACATACTTCAAATCTAAAATAGTAGATAATTAGAAGACATTGTTCTGACATACTTGAAAATTTCTATGTGAGGTGGGGGAGGAAAGAGGGATGAGTCAAAGATGATATTAAGATCTTAAACCGTGGCGCTTGGGTGGCTCAGTGGGTTAAAGCCTCTGCCTTCGGTTCAGGTCATGATCCCAGAGTCCTGGGATCGAGCCCCGCATCCGGTTCTCTGCTCAGCAGGGAGCCTGCTTCCTTTCCTCTCTCTCTGCCTGCCTCTCTGCCTACTTGTGATCTCTGTCAAATAAATAAATAAAATCTTTAAAAAAAAAAAGATCTTAAACCTGATCCTGATCCACAGAAACAAGAAAGTTAGATAAGCACAAAGCAAACTAAAGTCAGAATGGGAAAAAAAGAGCAAATGTATCTACTGAAACCACTGTTTTCAGTTCGGTTTTTAATCCTTGCAAGTTCACACATATATAATCTAACTATAGAATGACTGTTTCTCTATAAATCTCATACTCACTATAAAACATATCTTGAAGTATGTGAAATTTATAAGGATCACATATATAAATTGCAAGCAACATGCAAATTCTACCTATGATATATTCCAGTGGAAGAAAAACTGGTTAGAAAAATTGTGCTCATCTATATTAATAAAAAATTGGACTACATCTTTAAATATATGTTTCTCCTTTAGGAAAAGTTCTGGACAATACACAATAATATAGGACTAATGTTCTGTAAGTGATAAATCTTGTCATTTTATTAGAACTATCCAATCAAATGTAACTCAGTAGTTCAGAAGTGCAAAGTAAATTTAAGACGCTTTCAGATCTCTTCTGGCTTTAACTTGTCTTTTGATACATAGCAGGATCAACACAGATCTAGATAAGACTACTCTTAGAGACATTTTAATGTTAAAGTGCCATTCTTCCAGAAAGCAATTTATATCTTCAGCCTACTTAAGAATGTGTAATAAATTTTGTGCAGCAGAGAGAAAATCAAGTTTACAAGGTATTGAGGAAAGGGAAATATATGGTTAAGATTTAAAAGGGCAGTACAGATGATTAATGAGCCAGAAAGATTGATTTACGAAGAAAGATAAAAGAATTAACTATGTATTGAATGATTAAGTAAAAGTATATCTATCTATATATCTATATACATATATACACACACATATATGTATAGATATAGATATATACATATACATGAGAAAATTATTTCTTTTGTTATAAAACAATAGAACACCCCATTAGGATATTTAAAACGGGAATGGAGAAAGGAGAACTATACAGGGTCCTGAGAATCTATGAGCGTGCACATCGGAATTATCAAGCTCTAATGACATACACGTGTTTAATCCCAGACCCTGCGCTAACAACATCATTGCCAATTCTGGAGCATTTAGTTCATGCCAATGTTATACAAGGGAAACAAAGACTTCTTCCAATCATGTTACATCCAAGACTTTTAAAGAGCACCTATACATATTTTGCTATGTTAAAACATCACACAAAAGCAGATTCTATAATCAGATAAAACAGAAGAATTTCTGTAAGATCTGGTTCCAATATCAGTATATTAATATGGGGGAATGGTAGGCCATCAATGTTCAAGGTTAATTTTATGGTAAAGTTTTTACTCCATGTGCAGATAGAAGTCCAGGCTTGGAGGCCATGATTCAAATAGTGTTAAGCTATAATCAAACTCCCCTTTGATACTTTTAAGGTGTCTAAATGAACATGCACTCTTGGGGGGCCTGGGTGGCTCAGTTGGTTGAACATCCAACTCTTGGTTTTGGCTCCCCTCATGATCTCTGGGTTGTGAGGCTGAGCCCCAAGTCAGACCTCATGCTCAGTGGGGAGTCTGCTTGTCCCTCTCCCTCCCCCTGAAACCTTCCCTCTCTACCCCTTCCCCCTTTCTCTCTAAAATAAATAAATAAATCCTTTAAAAAAATTAAAAAATAAACGCACATGCACTTTCTCTGGCCAATCATTTTGGCACAGTAATTAATCCTGTTTATAGGAGGAAATAATTAGTGCAAATTCACAGGAAGTTATTTTCTATTGAAGAAGTCCAAGGGACTTATGAGAACAGCCTAAATTAATAACTCATGATGTATTGAAAAGTAATTAAAGTCATTTATGTAAATTAATGCATGATATTCATATGATTTGAAATGAACCTATTTAATTTTCAAATAGTTAAAACATAATTTGATGTAAGAAACCTCATCCTATAACTTAACTAAGAATAATTTGATACAGTAGGCATTCCTTTACATCTCTATAAAGAAAAATATGCTTAGTGAAGCTTATATCTTGAAAATCAACATGATTATGGATTTTTATTGTGATTTTCTTTGATTTTTTCCTTCAAAAGGTGAGTTTCTAGTCCCCTACAATAACACACATGTTTAAATATTTGATATGCCTATAATTATTCTATAAAACTAAATTTTAAAAACTTACATATTTCTTCATGACTTTTTTACCTAGTGCCATAGGAACTAGCAACTGTTGGATAGAAATATCACAAAATCATTACAGCAAAGCTCAAAGATTATTCTGAAAATTGTCCTAAGCTTTTAAAAGTTATGAAATTAAAAAGATAATAAAATAAATGTTATGAAATTATCTCTTTCTCATCCAAGGATCAAAAGAGGGGAAAAATATCTTTTCCATTTTCTTAGATTCCTTAAAAATAATGAACGTATTTTTTTTCTTTAAAAAAATTTTTTATTATTATGTTCAATTAGCGAGCATGTAGTACATTAGTTTTTGACATAGCGTTCAACAATTCATTAGCTGTGTAACACCCAGTACACATCACTACATATGATCTCCTTAACATCCATCACCAGGGTACCCCCATTCCCCCAACCCTTCCCTTGTATAATCCTCAGTTTGGTTCCCAGAGTCCAGAGTTTCTCATGGTTTGTGTCCCTCTCTGATTTGCATTACTAGGTATATTTATCCCAAAAATAGACATAGTGAAAAGAAGGGGCACATGCACCCCAAAGTTCATAGCAGCAAGGTCCACAATAGGCAAACTGTGGAAAGAGGCAAGATGTCCCTCAACAGATGAATGGATAAAGAAATTGTGGTCCATATATGCAATGGAATATTACTCACCCATCAGAAAGGATGACTACCTACCCACTGCATCAACATGGATGGAACTGGAGGGGATTATGCTAAGTGAAATACATCAAGCAGAGAAAGACATTTATTATATGGTTTCACTCATACGTGGAACATAAGGAATAGTGTGGAGGACCACAGGGGAAGGGAGGGATAACTAACATATCTTAAGTTTTACAACAAAAGATCAAATATTTGCTTCAATTGATTTATTTTAATTCTCATTTCAATTTTCAAAAAATTCAGAGCACTTGTCCAATGCTGACATTGAGCTAGCTTTAATAAGCTTCAAAAAAACCTAAAGAATAAGCATCTTTATGCCTCCCAACTCCAGAACACTGAGGTTTGTATTTTCTCTCTAAATCTTGTGGTTTGGATTTTTAAGAATATTTTATAAACCTAGTAACATGGACAACAAGATGTTGAGTACTTCTAACCATAGACAAATATTTAATATCAGCTTCAGACAGATTTCCCCAGGCAAAGAGAGGCATATACATATATATGTCACATATACACACATGTAGTCACAGATATACACATATAGTTACACACGTGTACATACACATGGTCATGTGTATACATATGTGAGACACGTGTGTGTGCACATATATGCATGTGTGGTCACATTCATATATATGTTAGGCTTCCTGATAGTTTTTTTTTTTTTCTTAACAAGCATTTAGAGAAATTAGAACCTTAAAAAAAATACTCAGTACAATTCCATCAATCAAACATAGGGTATTAATCTAAGAAATTTGCTGACACAAGGAAACATAAAGTGCTCATTATTAAAGACTGCCAATATTTTGTAGCTTCTCCACCAGGTAATAAAACTATAAGTACAGAGTACATCAGCAGCCCTAATAAAATTGGTAGGTCTTCTCAGTCTGACAGGGCAAGGAATGAAACACAGATGAGCTACCCATAAATGAATAACCCAATATCAATCACTTCTTCCCTGTTATCACGCAAAAGCAAAAGCAGATCACATACTTATTTTTCTTCCTACATGTAAAACTGCTACTCTTCTGTGTCCTTTCAAATGTCATTTGGAAATTATGACCAATATATAGTTTATTGCACACTATATTTGACTTAATCGAACTCTGCACTAACAATGCATTTGATTTCTTTTTTAATGAAATATAAGTTAACCTAAGTGATGCCACTGACAAATTTTATGAACTTTGTTCATACTGGATCCTTGAACCACTCAGAAGGACTACCTTCAAAACATTAAAAAGGAGAGGGAGAAATTTAACAAAAACTGCATTAGTGCAAAAAATGCTTAGTGCTATAACAATCAACCCTCCAGTCAACTTCTATTGTATGAAACCAATTCGAATTTTGTTTCTTCTGATCAAAGTCCAAAGTATATATTCCTGCGTTCTATTTGATAATTCTGGGATTCAACAACCTTTACACTGTGTCTCTACCCTTTTCCAGGTCCTAGGAAATCTCTCTATTAATTCTGCTGATAGGAAGGATAGAGAATGAATGAATGATTGCCTCTATGAGGTTTCAAGCAACCATACTGGGAATAACATACATTATTTCCACTTACATTCCATTGGCTAAAAATCAGTAAAAAAGCACCTCTAGCTGCAAGTAAGGCTGAGAAATGTAGTCTAGCTTTGTGCTCAGGAACATAACAGGTTTTATAAGACTCTAACTAGTCTTTGCTAAAATCAACCAGCTTCATCGCCAAATCTCCCTTTCTCTCTTCTTTTCACCGATGGTGATGGTATGGGCTCCATATACAAACCCAATGCCCCACCCAAGCATGGGCTAAAGCTCAAAGGTGACTATCTTGGAGCAATGTGGCACATATGAACTCAAAGGGGGGCTTACTGGCCCCTGAGTACACCAATATACAATGGTGGAACAGGATAAGATAGCTATAGTGAATACTTCCATTTAGGGGAAGGAAAAACTGAGATACAGCAGTCCCTATCAAGAAGGCATTGTGAGATACCTCTGTCATGATAGTGATAGAAAGTCCCTCTTTAGAGCCTAATCCTGCTTTCTGGAGGGACCTCCCTCCTTCCTACACTCTCCTCCATGGGTCCTGGGTCTGGCCTCCAGGACTTTTCTACTTTTTGGTCATCCTACATGAGATACTGGATATACAACATCAGAAATGGGAGTCTTTAGGAGCTGCACAGCTTTTACAATTCACTTCTTGGTTTGCCAAGTTTAAGGATCCAGGTGTTTATATCAGGAATTAACAGGTAAAGACTTCAGTTTCAGCTCATGGTTTCTTTGGCAATACAATGATCTCAAACATTGTGGACTTAATGTGTATCTTTCTAGTCAGTTTCTTTCTAGTAAACTAATAACCACAGCTAATTATCTCTCCTCATGCTACTCTTCTAGACTGATTTATTTCCTTACTTTCTTGACCCCATGACACTCACTCTCCATGTGCACGTGCATGGACATGGTGTGTATGTTCACATAATTGTGGCTACTCTAAAACTATTTGAAAAACCAGTTGGGAGAGCCATATATGTAATTTGATCTAGGCTTCAGGGCTCCAACAGTTTGTTTAATTGACACATTTAACTAGACCTTTGTATCTAAAAGCTTTCTTAAGCATATGTATTACCATTTGGTATCAGGAAAGTTACATTTTATAAACCTATATGAATTTTGATCCCTGAAATTTCTCCAATGCCATTTTTCTTTGCTTGGAAATGAGCCAATTTGTGCCTGATCTTACCTCTTCCTTGTAACACTTTGTTGAAGGCACCAAGAATAGCCACACAAACTATTATTCTGAACCTTTTCCAAGCTTCTCCCCAGGGCCATACCCTCAGGAGGAGCTAAGTCTGCCTTCCAAATGATCACAATTGATATTAAATATTTTGTTCACAGAATCCCAATATTGCTCAGTCTTTCAGTGTGCTATACCTTTTCTCACAGCTCTTCTGCCCAGTTGCTAAGTCATTACCATATGCTTTTAGTTTTTGTTGTTGCTGCTATGATATTTGCCTACTCCACAACCAATTTCTGAATTACACACACACACACACACACACACACACCCCAAAGAACAGAAAAAAACAAATATCCCAGTGTTCTAAAACTATGAATTCTACTTCACTGAGCATACAAAGTCCAATGTAGGCATTCCTACTGGGTGGGCAGCCTTTAATGTAATCCTCCCATCTTGTGAGTCTACCTTGCTCTAGCCCTTGGAGTACTTTCTATCCAGATAAGGAGTGGAGAAACTGAGATAAGATGACTATGGGTAGGGACTTTTAGAACAAGTTCTAGAAGTGGTATTCATTAGGACTTAGTTACATGACCTTCTTAATCTCGGTCAGAAAGAAAGATTTGGTGAGTTCCTGACACATTGTTGAATGAAGAAAACAACAAAGTTCTAAAAAAGCATAGAAATGAAGACTCGAGAGAATAAAGATTTGAATCTTATTTTTCTTTGGGAAGACTCAATACTCTAAATTTGCTATTTTTACCTGATTAATCTGTAAAGTCAATATAATTATAATCCAACTAATGAAGTGGTTAAAGAACTTAACTAAATGATTTCA
Organism: Mustela nivalis; assembly: GCF_964662115.1. Taxonomy (NCBI): domain Eukaryota; kingdom Metazoa; phylum Chordata; class Mammalia; order Carnivora; family Mustelidae; genus Mustela; species Mustela nivalis. The sequence goes on along the minus strand of NC_139024.1, from coordinate 4,935,748 downwards.
AATTTATAATAAAGAGTAAAATATATTAATAATGGTGAAGTTGGTTGGGCACATGGTGGAGTAGGAGGATGGTAAGCTCACCTTGTCCTACTGATCCAACTAGGTAATACCCACATCAGCATAAATAACCCAGAAAATGACTTGAAGGCTGAGAGAATGGGATCCACAACTAAAGGTAGGGAAGAAGCCGCACTGAAGAAGGTCAGAAGGGTGAAGACAAGGAACAAAGTAACAAAAGGAACTATGGCCATCCTTGGAAGCAAGGGAGCCTGTGGCTCAGGGAAGGGCAGAAAATAGACATTCACACCAGGGAGCCCACAAACAGGAAGGATGAATCTCTAAATACTTGTCTTTCAAAGTGAGAGAGCCAAATTTCATAAACTCTTAAAACTGGCAGGACTTAAAGCCTGGAATTTTAAAAATCAGCAGGCAGGCTCTGCTCTGGGAGAGCCTGAAGGGCATTAGGAGTTAGAGCTCCTGCTCTTAAAGAGATAGCATGACAAAAAGTTCCTGCAGATACAGCTGTAGAACCAGCAGTTGGAAAAACACTAGGGACAGATGGGAGGAGGAGTGATTTTCTCATCTCAGAGCAGAGCCTGGGGTGTGGACAGGGATCATGGACAGACCAATCACTCAAGGAATAAAAGATAAAAGACCAATCAGTCAAGGAATAAAAAAGCTAACAGGTGCCATTTCCCTCTCGTATCCCCTAGCATAAACAATGGCTATCTGTGGGAACCAGCACCACACTGACACTTATTACCTAACTTGCTTACACCAAGCTCGGCCCCCTCCATGTTGGGGATCTGCCCTTCCCTATGACCTGCACTTGAACCCTAGTGCTGTGGGCACCTCCTGCTTTAGACCAGTGCAAACCCTGCCAACATCACATCTCCTGACCTGTGTGTTTTGTGGGACCACAGTTCTAGTAGCAGTGGGGGCAGGTCTCATTTCATAAGCATATCACCACACACATTTCTACCCATAATAAGCAACTGGATTAAAAAAAAAGGAGCCCAATACTCAATAGCAGAGTACATGTAGCATGCGTAGGAAACATTCTCTAAAGCACCAAGCCCTGGAGAACAGGGGACACTGCACTGTAGGGCACTACAGGACTTCTTCTATTATCATTAAGAACAAGAGAAGTAGCTAACTTTCCTAACACACAGGAACAGACATGAAAATTCAGGCAAAATGAAGAGACAGAGAAACATTTCTCAAATGAAAAAAACAAGACCAAAACAAAACAAGAGACCAAAGTGAAATTGATGTAAGTAACATGCCTGATAGAGAATTTAAAGTAATGATCATAAAGATACTCACTGGACTGGAGAAAAGAGTGGAGGACATCAGCAAGACTCTTAACATGGAGATAAAAAGAAACCAATCAAAGATGAAAAGCACAATAAATGAAATAAAAATACACTTGATGGAAAAAAATAGCAGGTTAGGTGAAGCAAAGGAACAAATTAACGACCTGGAAGACACAGTAATGTAAAGTAACCAAGCGTAATGGAAAGTAACCAAGCTAAGCAAAGGAGAGAAAAGAAAATTATGCAAATTAAGAATAGGCTTAGGAAACTCATGACTCCACCAAGCATAATAACATTTGCATTATAGGGATCTCAGAAGAAGAAGAAAAGAGAGATAAGGGTATAGAAAAATTATTTCAAGAAATAATAGCTGAAAATTTTCCCAATCTGGGGAAGGAAACAGATATCCAGATAAAGAAGGCACAGACATTTTGCCTCCCCCACCCCACCACCAAATTTAACCCAAGGAGGACCATACCAAGACATATAGCATTTAAAAGGCAAAATAAGCAATAGAGAAAAAAAAATAATAATTTAAAAGCAGCAAGAGAAGAAGACAGTTACATACAAAGGAAGCCTCATAAGTCCTTGCAGCAGATTTTTCAGCAGAAACCTTATAGGCTAGAAGAGAGTGGCATGATATATTCAAAGTGCTGAATGGGAAAAATCTGCAGCCAAGAATATTCTATTCAACAAGCCTATCATTCAGAATAGGAGAGATAAAGATTTTTTTCAGACAAACAAAAACTAAAGGAGTTCATGACCACTAAATCAGGCTGCTAGAAATATTATGGAAGACTGTTTGAGTGGAGATGAAGACCATAAGTGAGAGTATGAAGAGGAAAAAAAAAAAAAACCCAAAGCAGTAAAAATAAATATTTCTGTTAAAATCAGTCAAGGGATTCACAAAATAAAAGGATATAAAATATGACACCATAGACCTAAAATGTGACATGGAGAGGGGTAAAGAATGGGTTTAAACCTGGGCAATCTTCAACTTAATATAGATTGTTATATGTATAAGATTTTACACACAAACTTAATGGTAAACACAAATCAAAAACCAGTAAGAGACATGCAAGGAATAAAGAGAAAAGTATCCAAATATATCATTAAAGAAAGCAAACAAACTATGAATGAGGAGAGAAGAAAGGATCAAAGAAAATCTATAGAAACAACCACAAAATAAATAACAAAATGGCAATAAATACATATCTATTAATAATTACTTTGAATGTAAATAGACTAAATATTCCAATCAAAAGACAAAAGGAGACAGGGTGGGGCAAAAAAAGACCCATCTATATACTGCCTATAAGAGACTCATTTCAGACAGAAAGACACCTGCAGATTGAAAGTGAGGGCTTGTTAAAACATTAATCTTGTAAATGGATGCTAAAAGAATGTTGGGATAGCAATACTTAGACAAAATAGACTTTAGAACAAATATAATAACAAGAGACAAATAAGGACACTATATAATAATAAAGGAGATAATCCAACAAGAGGATATAAGAACTGTAAATATTTATGTACCCAACATGGGAGCATCCAAACACCAGAACAGTTAATAACAAACTTAAGATAAATAATTGATAATAATACAATGATAGTAGGGGACCTTAACAACCCACTTACATTGACAGGGAGATCATCCAAACAGAAAATCAACAAGGAAAGAGTGGCTTTGCATGATACACTGAATTAAGTAGATTTAACAGACATATACAGAACATTCTATTCTAAAACAGTGGAATACACATTCTTTTCATGTGCACATGGAACATTTTCCAGAAGAGATCACATATGAGGCCACAAAACAAATCTCAACAAGTTAAAAAAAAAAAAAGTCAATGTCATACCATGCATCTTTTCTGATCAGAACACTATGAAACCGGAAATCAACCACAAGAAAAAAATCTGAAAGGAGCACAAATACATGGAGGTTAAATAACACAGTACTAAAAAATGAATGGGTCAACCAAGAAATTTAAAAAAAATCAGAAATTATATGAAAATCAATGGAAATAAAAGCATAATAGTCATGGACATTGGGGAGGGTATGTGCTATGGTGAGTGCTGTGAAGTGTGTAAACCTGGTGATTCACAGACCTGTACCCCGGTACTAATAATACATTATATGTTAAAATTATTTAAAAAAGTACAATAGTGTTTTTATTTAGCAAAAGTGGTTCTAAGAGGTAAGTTTTACAGCAGTATAGGTCTACCTCAAGAGACAAGAAAATTCTCAAATATAAAACCTAACTTTAACCTACAGAATCAAGAAAAAGAAGAAAACCCAACAAAAGGAAAGAAATAATAAAGATTAGAGCAAAAATAAATGATATAGAAACTAAAAAACAAAACAGAGAAAATAACAATAGAACAAATTAAGTTGATCAGCCTCTAGCAAGACTCATTAAAAGAGAAGATCCAAGTAAAAATTACCAGTGAAAGAGAAATCACAGGCAACACCACAGAAATACAAACAGTTCTAACAAAATATGAAAACCTATAGGCCAACAAATTGGACAACCTAGCAGAAATAGATAAATTCCTAGCAACATATGACCTCACAAAACTGAAACAAGAAGAAATAAAAAATCTGAACAGAACAATCACCAGCAAGGAAACTGAATCAGTAATCAAAAAACCCAAAATACAAAAGTCCAGAACCAGATGGCTTCATAGAAGAATTCTACCAAACATTTAAAGAGAGTTAATACCCATTCTTCTCAAATAATTTCCAAGAATACAAGAGGAAAGAAATACAAGAGGAAAGAAAATGAGATGAAGATAGAAAAGAGAGAGAGAGGGGGAGGAGTCAAGATGGCGGAGAAGTAGCAAGCTGAGACTGCTTCAGCTAGCCGGAGATCAGCTAGACAGCTTATCTAAAGATTGCAAACACCTGAAAATCCATCGGCAGACCGAAGAGAAGAAGAACAGCAATTCTGGAAACAGAAAAACAACCACTTTCTGAAAGGTAGGACCGGCGGAGAAGTGAATCCAAAGCGACGGGAAGATAGACCCCGGGGGGAGGGGCCGGCTCCCGGCAAGCGGCGGAGCAACCGCGCACAAAATCAGGACTTTTAAAAGTCTGTTCCGCTGAGGGACATCAGTCCAGAGGCTAAACCGGGGCGAAGCCCACGCGGGGTCAGCGTGGCCTCAGGTCCCGCAGGGTCACAGAAGGATCGGGGGTGTCTGAGTGTCGCAGAGCTTGCGGGTACTGGAACGGGAAAGCCGGCTGCAGAGACAGAGCCGACAGTGAGCTCACAGCACGGTGTTACCTTGAACCGGTCGCAGGCTCGGTGAGCTCGGAGCGCGGCCGGAGGTCAGGCAGACGGGAGTGACTGGGCGCTGTTCTCTGAGGGCGCACTGAGGAGTGGGGACCTGGGCTCTCGGCTCCTCCGGGCAGGAGACCAGGAGGCCGCCATTTGTGTTCCCGTCCTCCGGAACTCTACGGAAAGCGCTCAGGGAACAAAAGCTCCTGAAAGCAAACCCGAGCGGATTACTCACCCCGGCCCCGGGTAAGGGCGGTGTAATTCCGCCTGGGGCAAAGACACTTGAGAATCACTACAACAGGCCCCTCCCCCAGAAGATCAACAAGAAATCCAGCGGAGACCAAGTTCACCTACCAAGGAGTGCGGTTTCAATACCAAGGAGAGCAGCAGAATTCCAGAGGAGGAGAAAGCCAAGCACGGAACTCATGGCTTTTTTCCTGTGATTTTTTTTTTAGTCTTGCAGTTAATTTAATTTTTTCTTTTTCATTTTTTTTTTCTTTTTTTCTTTTTCTTCTCGCCTTCGGGTAAAATTTTTTTTTTTTTAACTGTTACCTTTTTCTTTTTTAACGATTTTTTACTAGTTTATCTAATATATATATTTTTTCTTTTTTACATTTTTCTCAGGTGTTTTCTTTTTTTAAAAAAATTTTTTTTCTTTTCTTTTTTTTTCTTTCTTCCTTTTTGAACCTCTTTTTATCCCCTTTCTCCCCACTCACGATTTTGGATCTCTTCTAATTTAGTTAAAGCATATTTTCCTGGGGTTGTTGCCACCCTTTTAGTATTTTACTTGCCCCTTCATTTACTCTTATCTGGACAAAATGACAAGACGTAAAAATTCAACGCAAAAAAAAGAACAAGAGGCAGTACCAAAGGCTAGGGACCTAATCAATACAGACATTGGTAATATGTCAGATCTAGAGTTCAGAATGACAATTCTCAAGGTTCTAGCCGGGCTCGAAAAAGGCATGGAAGATATTAGAGAAACCCTCTCGAGAGATATAAAAGCCCTTTCTGGAGAAATAAAAGAACTAAAATCTAACCAAGTTGAAATCAAAAAAGCTATTAATGAGGTGCAATCAAAAATGGAGGCTCTAACTGCTAGGATAAATGAGGCAGAAGAAAGAATTAGTGATATAGAAGACCAAATGACAGAGAATAAAGAAGCTGAGCAAAAGAGGGACAAACAGCTACTGGACCACGAGGGGAGAATTCGAGAGATAAGTGACACCATAAGACGAAACAACATTAGAATAATTGGGATTCCAGAAGAAGAAGAAAGAGAGAGGGGAGCAGAAGGTATACTGGAGAGAATTATTGGGGAGAATTTCCCCAATATGGCAAAGGGAACGAGCATCAAAATTCAGGAGGTTCAGAGAACGCCCCTCAAAATCAATAAGAATAGGCCCACACCCCGTCACCTAATAGTAAAATTTACAAGTCTCAGTGACAAAGAGAAAATCCTGAAAGCAGCCCGGGAAAAGAAGTCTGTAACATACAATGGTAAAAATATTAGATTGGCAGCTGACTTATCCACAGAGACCTGGCAGGCCAGAAAGAGCTGGCATGATATTTTTAGAGCACTAAACGAGAAAAACATGCAGCCCAGAATACTATATCCAGCTAGGCTATCATTGAAAATAGAAGGAGAGATTAAAAGCTTCCAGGACAAACAACAACTGAAAGAATTTGCAAATACCAAACCAGCTCTACAGGAAATATTGAAAGGGGTCCTCTAAGCAAAGAGACAGCCTACAAGTGGTAGATCAGAAAGGAACAGAGACCATATACAATAACAGTCACCTTACAGGCAATACAATGGCACTAAATTCATATCTCTCAATAGTTACCCTAAATGTGAATGGGCTAAATGCCCCTGTCAAAAGACACAGGGTATCAGAATGGATAAAAAAGCAAAACCCATCTATATGTTGCCTCCAAGAAACTCATTTTAAGCCCGAAGACACCTCCAGATTTAAAGTGAGGGGGTGGAAAAGAATTTACCATGCTAATGGACATCAGAAGAAAGCAGGAGTGGCAATCCTTATATCAGATCAATTAGATTTTAAGCCAAAGACTATAATAAGAGATGAGGAAGGACACTATATCATACTCAAAGGGTCTGTCCAACAAGAAGATTTAACAATTTTAAATATCTATGCCCCCAACGTGGGAGCAGCCAACTATATAATCCAATTAATAACAAAATCAAAGAAACACATCAACAATAATACAATAATAGTAGAGGACTTTAACACTACCCTCACTGAAATGGACAGATCATCCAAGCAAAAGATCAGCAAGGAAATAAAGGCCTTAAACGACACACTGGACCAGATGGACATCACAGATATATTCAGAACATTTCATCCCAAAGCAACAGAATACACATTCTTCTCTAGTGCACATGGAACATTCTCTAGAATAGATCACATCCTCGGTCCTAAATCAGGACTCAACCGGTATCAAAAGATTGGGATCATTCCCTGCATATTTTCAGACCACAATGCTCTAAAGCTAGAACTCAACCACAAAAGGAAGTTTGGAAAGAACCCAAATACATGGAGACTAAACAGTATCCTTCTAAAGAATGAAAGGGTCAACCGGGAAATTAAAGAAGAATTGAAAAAAATCATGGAAACAAATGATAATGAAAATACAACGGTTCAAAATCTGTGGGACACAACAAAGGCAGTCCTGAGAGGAAAATATATAGCGGTACAAGCCTTTCTCAAGAAACAAGAAAGGTCTCAGGTACACAACCTAACCCTACACCTAAAGGAGCTGGAGAAAGAACAAGAAAGAAACCCTAAGCCCAGCAGGAGAAGAGAAATCATAAAGATCAGAGCAGAAATCAATGAAATAGAAACCAAAAAAACAATAGAAAAAATCAACGAAAGTAGGAGCTGGTTCTTTGAAAGAATTAATAAAATTGATAAACCCCTGGCCCGACTTATCAAAAAGAAAAGAGAAAGGACCCAAATAAATAAAATCATGAATGAAAGAGGAGAGATCACAACTAACACCAAAGAAATACAAACTATTATAAGAACATACTATGAGCAACTCTACGGCAATAAATTTGACAATCTGGAAGAAATGGATGCATTCCTAGAAACATATAAACTACCACAACTGAACCAGGAAGAAATAGAAAGCCTGAACAGACCCATAACCAGTAAGGAGATTGAAACAGTCATTAAAAATCTCCAAACAAACAAAAGCCCAGGGCCAGATGGCTTCCCGGGGGAATTCTACCAAACATTTAAAGAAGAACTAATTCCTATTCTCCTGAAACTGTTCCAAAAAATAGAAATGGAAGGAAAACTTCCAAACTCATTTTATGAGGCCAGCATCACCTTGATCCCAAAACCAGACAAGGATCCGACCAAAAAAGAGAGCTATAGACCGATATCCTTGATGAACACAGATGCGAAAATACTCAACAAAATACTAGCCAATAAGATTCAACAGTACATTAAAAAGATTATTCACCACAACCAAGTGGGATTTATTCCAGGGCTGCAAGGTTGGTTCAACATCCGCAAATCAGTCAATGTGATACAACACATCAATAAAAGAAAGAACAAGAACCATATGATACTTTCAATAGATGCTGAAAAAGCATTTGACAAAGTACAGCATCCCTTCCTGATCAAAACTCTTCAAAGTGTAGGGATAGAGGGCACATACCTCAATATCATCAAAGCCATCTATGAAAAACCCACCGCAAATATCATTCTCAATGGAGAAAAACTGAAAGCTTTTCCACTAAGGTCAGGAACATGGCAGGGATGTCCATTATCACCACTGCTATTCAACATAGTACTAGAGGTCCTAGCCTCAGCAATCAGACAACAAAAGGAAATTAAAGGCATCCAAATTGGCAAAGAAGAAGTCAAATTATCACTCTTCGCAGATGATATGATACTATATGTGGAAAACCCAAAAGACTCCACTCCAAAACTGCTAGAACTTATACAGGAATTCAGTAAAGTGTCAGGATATAAAATCAATGCACAGAAATCAGTTGCATTTCTCTACACCAACAGCAAGACAGAAGAAAGAGATATTAAGGAGTCAATCCCATTTACAATTGCATCCAAAACCATAAGATACCTAGGAATAAACCTAACCAAAGAGACACAGAATCTATACTCAGAAAACTATAAAGTACTCATGAAAGAAATTGAGGAAGACACAAAGAAATGGAAAAATGTTCCATGCTCCTGGATTGGAAGAATAAATATTGTGAAAATGTCTATGCTACCTAAAGCAATCTACACATTTAATGCAATTCCTATCAAAGTACCATCCATCTTTTTCAAAGAAATGGAACAAATAATGCTAAAATTTATATGGAACCAGAAAAGACCTCGAATAGCCAAAGGGATATTGAAAAAAAAAGCCAACGTTGGTGGCATCACAATTCCGGACTTCAAGCTCTATTACAAAGCTGTCATCATCAAGACAGCATGGTACTGGCACAAAAACAGACACATAGATCAATGAAACAGAATAGAGAGCCCAGAAATAGACCCTCAACTCTACAGTCAACTAATCTTCGACAAAGCAGGAAAGAATGTCCAATGGAAAAAAGACAGCCTCTTCAATAAATGGTGCTGGGAAAATTGGACAGCCACATGCAGAAAAATGAAATTGGACCATTTCCTTACACCACACACAAAAATAGACTCAAAATGGATGAAGGACCTCAATGTGCGAAAGGAATCCATCAAAATCCTTGAGGAGAACACAGGCAGCAACCTCTTCGACCTCTGCCGCAGCAACATCTTCCTAGGAACAACGCAAAAGGCAAGGGAAGCAAGGGAAAAAATGAACTATTGGGATTTCATCAAGATCAAAAGCTTTTGCACAGCAAAGGAAACAGTTAACAAAATCAAAAGACAACTGACAGAATGGGAGAAGATATTTGCAAATGACATATCAGATAAAGGACTAGTGTCCAGAATCTATAAAGAACTTAGCAAACTCAACACCCAAAGAACAAATAATCCAATCAAGAAATGGGCAGAGGACATGAACAGACATTTCTGCAAAGAAGACATCCAGATGGCCAACAGACACATGAAAAAGTGCTCCATATCACTCGGCATCAGGGAAATACAAATCAAAACCACAATGAGATATCACCTCACACCAGTCAGAATGGCTAAAATCAACAAGTCAGGAAATGACAGATGCTGGCGAGGATGTGGAGAAAGGGGAACCCTCCTACACTGTTGGTGGGAATGCAAGCTGGTGCAGCCACTCTGGAAAACAGCATGGAGGTTCCTCAGAATGTTGAAAATAGAACTGCCCTATGACCCAGCAATTGCACTATTGGGTATTTACCCTAAAGATACAAATGTAGTGATCCAAAGGGGCACATGCACCCGAATGTTTATAGCAGCAATGTCCACAATAGCCAAACTATGGAAAGAACCTAGATGTCCATCCACAGATGAATGGATCAAGAAGATGTGGTATATATACACAAGGGAATACTATGCAGCCATCAAAAGAAATGAAATCTTGCCATTTGCGACAACATGGATGGAACTAGAGCGTATAATGCTTAGCGAAATAAGTCAAGCAGAGAAAGACAACTATCATATGATCTCCCTGATATGAGGAAGTGGTGATGCAACATGGAGGCTTAAGTGGGTAGGAGAATAATCAATGAAACAAGATGGGATTGGGAGGGAGACAAACCATAAGTGACTCTTAATCTCACAAAACAAACTGAGGGCTGCTGGGGGGAGGGGGTTTGGGAGAAGGGGGTGGGATTATGGACATTGGGGAGGGTATGTGCTTTGGTGAGTGCTGTGAAGTGTGTAAACCTGGTGATTCACAGACCTGTACCCCTGGGGATAAAAATATATGTTTATAAAAAAAAAAAAGAAAGGACAAATACCCAACTTTTGTAGCAGCATGGACGGGACTGGAAGAGATTATTATGCTGAGTGAAATAAGTCAAGCAGAGAGAGTCAATTATCATATGGTTTCACTTATTTGTGGAGCATAACAAATAGCATGGAGGACATGGGGAGTTAGAGAGGAGAAGGGAGTTGGGGGAAATTGGAAGGGGAGGTGAACCATGAGAGACTATGGACTCTGAAAAACAATCTGAGGATTTTGAAGGGGTTGGGGGTGGGAGTTTGGGGTACTAGGTGGTGGGTATTATAAAGGGCACGAATTGCATGGAGCACTGGGTGTGGTGAAAAATAATGAATACTGTTATGCTGAAAATAAAAAATAAATTAAAAAAATATATATGCAAAAAAAAAAAAAAAAAGAAAAGAGAGAGAGAGAGAGAGAACTACAGGTCAATAGCTCTCATAAATATAGATATTAAAATCCTCAACAAAATATTAGCAAAGCAAATCCAACAATATATTTTTAAATAAATCATACAGCACAATCAGGTAGGACTTATTCCCAGGCAACAATTTTGGCTCAATGTTCACAAAACAATCAATATGATAAGTCACATCAATTAGAGAAAGGATAAAAACATAATATGATTTCAATTGATGCAGAAAAGCCCCTTGACAAGGTACAACATCCATTCATGATTAAAAATACTCTGCAAAGTAGTCTTATAGGGAACATATCAACATAATAAAGGCCTTATATGAAAAAGCCACAGCCAACATCATACTCAATGGTGGAAAACTGAGAGCATTTCCCCTAAGGTCCAGAACAAGACAAGGATATGCACTCTTACCTCTTCAATTCAACATAATACTGGAACTCCTAGCCAGTGCAAATAGAGAACATCAAGAAACAAAAGGCATCCAAATTGGTTAAAACAAAAAGAGAGAGTAAAATTCTCACTATTTGCAGATGACATGATACTATATATAGTATCTATACTCTATCTTTCTATATATAGAAAAACCAAAAAACTCCACCAAAAAACTACTGGTACTGATAAATAAATTCAGTAAAGTTACAGAATCCAAAACAATGTACAGAAACCTGTCACATTCCTATACACTAATAATAAAGTAGCAGAAAGTGAAGTTAAGAAAACAATTCCACTTATAACTGTACCAAAAATACTAAAATATCTAGGATAAACTTAACCAAAGAGGTGAAAGAGTTGTACTTTGAAAACTGTAAAACACTGATGAAAGAAACTCAAGACAATGCAAAGAAATGAGAAGACATTCCACACTCATGGACTGGAAGAACAAGTATTGTTAAAATGCCTCCACTACCCAAAGCAATCTAGATTTAATGCACTCCTTATCAAAATACCAACAGCATTTTTCATAAAACTAGAACAAACAGTCATAAAATATGTATGAAACCACAAAGACTTTGACTAGCCCAAGCAATCTTGAAAAAGAAAAACAAAATGTGAAGTATCACAATTCCAGATTTCAAGTTACATTACAAAGTGTTAGTAATTAAAACAGTATGGTGGAGCATAAGGAATAACACAGAGGACATTAGGAAAAGGAAAGGAAAAGTGAATTGGGGGAAATCAGACAAGGAGATGAACAATGAGAGACTGTGGACTCTGAGAAACAAACTGAGGGTTTTGGAGAGGAGGGGGTAGGGGGTTAGGTGAGCCTGGTGGTAGGTACTAATGGCACTTATTGCATGGAGCACTAGGTGTGGTGCATAAACAGTGAATCTTGGAACACTGAAAAAATAAAATAAAATGAAAAAACAGTATGGTACTGGCATAAAAATAAACAAAGAGATCAGTCAAATAGGACAGAAAACCCAAAAATAAAACCACAAATACATTGTCAGTTAAACTTCAACAGAGGAGGAATGAATATATAAAGAAAAAAAGACAATCTCTTCAAAAAATTATGTACTGGGTGTGATGCAAAAATAATGAATACTGTTATGCTGAAAATAAATAAAAAGTAAATAAAAAAATTGTGTAAAGAAAACTGGGCAGTCATATGCAAAAGAATGAGAATGGATAGCTTTCTTTCACCATACAAAAATATGACAGATTAGAGTTCTAAATGTAAGATCTGAAACCACAAAAATTCTTAAACAGCACTCTGACGCTGGCTATAGCAACTGGAAACATATCTCCTGCAGCAAGGGAAATAAAAGCAAACAAAACCTATTGGAACTACATCAAAATAAAAATTTGCAGGAAATAATCAATAAAACTAAAAGGCAACCTACTGAATGGGAGAATATATTTGTAAATGATGTATTCAAAATACATAAAGAAATGATACAACTCAATACCCAAAAATAAAATAATCCAATTAAAAAATGGGCAGAAGATATGAACAAACATTTCTCCAAAGAAGACATACAGATGGCCAACAGACAACAAGAAAAGATGTTCAACATCAACTCATCATCTGGGAAATGCAAATCAAACTACAGTGAGATACCACCCATCAGAATGGCTAAAATCTAAAACACAAGAAACAACAAGTGTTGGTGAGGATGTGGAGAAAAAGGAACATTTTTGCACTATTGGTGGGAATATAAATTGATGCAGCCATTGTGTAAAACAGCATGGAATGTCCTTAGAAAATTAAAAATAGAACTACCATATGATCCAGTAACCCTGCCCCTGGGGATTTACCCACAAAATACAAAAAAAAGAACACTAAATCAAAGGGTTACATGCACCCCTATGTTTATAGCAGCATTATTTACAATAGCTAAACTATGGAAGCAGTCTAAATGTCCATCAATAGGAAATGCCTGGGTGGGTTGTGGTGGCTCAGGTCACGATCTCAGGATCATGGGATCAGACTGCATGGAGCTCTGTACTCAATGTGGAGTCTGCTTGAAATTCTCTCTCCCTCTGCCCCTTCTCTTGTGCTCTCTCTCTAAAAATAAATAATAAATAAATCTTTTAAAAATGTCCATTGATAAATGAATGGATAATGAAGATGTGGTATACATATACAGTGGAATATTATTCAGCCATATATAAGAATGAAATCTTGCCATTTTCAACAGCATGGATGGAGGTAGAGAGTATAATGCTAAATGAAATAAGTTAGAGAAAGACAAATACCATATGATCTCACTCATATGTATAATTTAAGAAGCAAAACAAAAGGGGCAGGGGAACCAGGGGGGAGACAAACCAAGAAACACCATCTTAACTATAGAGAACAAACTAATGGTTACCTAGAAGGAAAGTGGGTGAGGGCATTTGGAAAATAGGGACTGGGGATTAAAGAGTATAATTATCATGATAAATAGATAAATAAGTAAAATGATTAAAAAATAGTAAACTATAGGCCTTAGTTTGCCAGACTCAAGGCTAGATATCTAGTGTTTACCAAATAAGAGAACATAAAATCATCTACATCTTATAGGAAAATTATTAAAAAATGACAAAGCATATGAAAAGATATGTTCTTATGTTCTTAAGTTCAATTAATATAAAACAAGGCGATGCCATTGCCTCTTCACTAGTTGTCAAAAATGCATTACTGATAATTGTTGACAGGGTTATAAAAGAAGTATTTATAATCATATTCTGTTAGAGGGACTCCAAATGAAGTACAATTTTTGTAGAGGGAAGTTTAATAAGAGGTGTCAAAAATTATGCTAATATCAGCAATTATAATTCCAGGGATTTATACTAATGAGATAATTGGAAAATTCACAGAGAGGTAGTACAAGAATTATTATCATGCTACATTTTAAAATACAGAAAAACTATGAAATCCCTGTTGATACCAGTTATGCAAACTATGCCCTTAAAGTGGCATTCTAAACAACCACTGAAAAATATAATATAAGTTAATTATCCACATACAAAGAAGTACTAATACATAGCAATGAATGAAAAGCAGCATATATAGTATGATTTTATTTTACTGGTGTTATATTTGTGTGTGTATGGAGGAGAGAGAAAGATGGAGAGAGGAAAGCTGAGAACTTGTGGAAGAACGCTTATAAAATACCAAGAGTAAACTTTTATGTAGTCTAAAAGATTACTCATTTTCCCTGTCAATGGTTTCCCAGAACTTGGATGTATTAAACATTACCAGTGGTTATTTCTGGGTCTCTATGTAAGTAATTTTGTCTTGTGTTAACTTTCAGTATGAAGTTACTGGAAAAATTACTGAACAAAGATTTAAAAGGTCTCTATCAGCTGCTATGTAATTGTGTGACTTCCAATAGATTATTAATCTCTGAGCTTGGGCTTACTCAACTGTAAAATTGAGATAATAATGCCCATCTCACAAACTTGTAAGAGTTAAACTAGATAAAATATCTAAAAGCTCTTAGAATTTCCATTTGAATTAATTTTTATAATATTTTTTCCTAAAAGTTTTCTTCCATAAAAGCATTTAGAAAAAATTATTTCTGAATTTATACAAACTTCAGGATAGAAAACTCCGAATTAGTTGATATGGCCTATTTTTCCAGAACACTTTTTTTAACATGAAATTTCCCTTAACTAGGTAATTCAGCAAAGTTGTGTAGCCAAATAATATAAGTAAACCACAAATGTGCATAGTGGCGTCAGTTAAATTATTACTAAAATTTAACCTTGTAAAGCATATGGCATTGGAAAACTGGCTTTTAGCAAATGCACTCTGTTTTACAAAGAAAAACTTAGAAATTTAAATTCTCTAAGTAATAGCTGGCTGACTCACATAAATTCTGTTCTCCAAATAGGGCATTATTTATTCCCCACTTAGAGAACAACAAAAAAGTTGTTTGATTCAACACATATTTCAAGTCTTTTGCAATAGTCAAAGTTTGTTAGGGTAACTGGATTTTTTTTTTTTTGCTCTTTTTTATTGCCTCATTTATGTTTTATTTTTAGTTTATCACTTTTCCCCCTCCTAATATTATTGTTTGTTTATGCACTTTATCATTCATCTGCTGATTAACAGTTAGGTTGACCCAGAATACAGCCCATCTTGATAAGTGTTCCACATGCTGTTTGGTGGAATGCTTTATAAATGTCAACTAGATCAAGCTGGTTGTCAGCACTGTTATCTTTGCCATTACTAATTTTCTGTCTACTCTTCTATTTATTATTGAGAAGGAGGTTTTGAAATCTCCATCATTGAGGATTTGTGTGTTTCTCCACACAGTTCTGTCCGTTTCTGCTTAATGTTTAGGATTGTCATGTCTTCCAGATGAACTAATCCCTTTATTATTATGAAATGACCTTCTTTATTCTTGGTATTATTCTCTGTTCTGATACTTGTTTGATAGTAGCCACTGTACCTTTATTTTCCTAGTATTTGCAGGTTATATCTTTCCCCATCTTTTTAATTGAACTCTACTTATGTCTTTATATTTGAAGTGTTTCTTGTAGGCAGGACATAGATGTGTCTTGCTTTTAATACAATCTAATAATTGTTGCCTTTTCATTGGAGTTTTTAAGCCATTCATATTTAATAGGATTGATATTGGGCTTAAATATACATGTTGCTATTTTTTTCTTTTTGTTTTACTTTTGTTCCTTTTCTGCCCATTTTCTGCCTTTTTTAGGTTACTTGAGAATTTTTAATTATTGTATTTTCTACCCTTTTTATTTTTTTAGCTTACTAGCTATAATTATTGTTATTTTAGTGTTTGCTTTAAGGTTCATCCCATCTACTTTCAAGTGATAATATACTATACTTTATATGTAGTATATAAAAGACTTCCCAACATGTACTTCTTTTACCCCCACCTTGGGCCTGTATGCTAATGTAGTCACAGAGTTTATTTCTACTTAATGTTACAAACCTCACAGCTCATTGTTACTTGTTATTTAAACTAATTAATTTTAAAGATCTAAATAATGAAAATATTAGGTATTATCTAATATACAGAAATAAAGTATATTTACTCATATCTTGTTTTTTTTTTTTTTTTTTTCCTCCATTCCTCTGTATACATCCAGGTTTTCCTCTGGTTTCATTGTCCTCTGTTTGAAGGATTTCTTTTAACATTTCCTTTAGTGAATGCTGATAAGAACATTTTTCAACTTATATAGGTCTGAAAAAGACTGCATTTCCCCTTCATTTTGAAAATATTTTCTCAGGGTAAAGAACTATAGGTTCACTTTTTTTTTTTTTCTTTTTCAAGTGCTTTAAAGATGTTCATCCACCTTTTAATAGCCTGAATTTTTTTTCCCATTAAAAAATCTGATGTCGGGATGCCTGGGTGGCTCAGTTGGTTGGACAACTGCTTTCGGCTCAGGTCATGATCCCGGAGTCCCGAGATCGAGTCCCGCATCAGGCTCCCAGCTCCACGGGGAGTCTGCTTCTCCCTCTGACCTTCTCCTCGCTCATGCTCTCTCTCACTGTCTCTCTCTCAAATAAATAAATAAAATCTTAAAAAAAAAAATCTGATGTCATACTTAACTTCTTTCCACTGTCCATAAAAATGTCTTTTTTTCTTTCTATTACTTCTTAAGATTTTTCTATTACTTGTGTTAAGCAATTAGATTATAATGTGCTTTGGTGAAGTTTTCTTCACGTTTCTTGTACTTGGGTTTTACTGAACTTCTTAGGTCTCTGGGTCTATAGTTTTAACCAACTTTGGAAAATTTTCACCAATTGTTTTTCAACAATTATTTTGTCTTCTATACCTTGACCTTTCACTGACTTCAATTACAAATATATTAGGCCACCTCTAGCTGTCTCAAAGCCCATTAATCCTCTTTTCATCTTTTTCCTTAATTTTTTCTTTTCTCGTGTTTCATTTGGCTAGTTTCTATTGCTATCTACAAGTTCACTAATCCTTTTCCTTGCAACATCTAACCTGCCTTTAATTCCAAACCAGTGTATTTTTCACTTCAGCCATTATAGCTTCTATTAATGTTGGATTTGGATCTTTTTATATCTTCAGCATCCCTACTAATATATAAGATATTTCCTCTAGCTCCTTAAACATATGAAATATAGTTGTAAGGACTATTTTTTAATGTCCTATTTCTATCTTCTATGTAACTTCTAGATCAGTTTCAATAGATTGACTTTTCTTCTTATTTTTCATTGTATTTTTCTGCTCCTTTGCATGTCTGGTAATATTTTATTGGTTGCTAGATATTTTGGATGTTAGCTTTTTGGATGCTGAAAATTTTGGATACTGAAAATTCCATAAATATTCTTGAGATTTCTCTGGACATGGTTAATTTATTTGGGATATTTAGGATCACTTGGGTACCTTTAAGATTTGTTTGGTGGCTCCAAATAATTTTTTCTAGGGTTCACTCCCACCCCCTCCCTCCAGTATGAGACAATCCTCTCAGTACTCTAACCAATGCCCCATGAATTACTAGGTTTTCCTGCTCTGTTTGCCGGGATCAGGAATTGTCTCTCCCTTGGTAAGCCCTGGTCATATTTTATCTTGTCTTTCCAGGTGGTCCTTTGAAGCCTCTATCAGTTTCTTCAAGAATGAACGGATCAGTATTCAGCAAACCACTTGAGGGGGACCTTGGCAGATCTTAGATTTCTCCCTGTGTACCTCATTCCTCTCTCAGACCCTATTCTGTGACTGCTAGGTGATTTGACTTCCTTGAATTCCCAGTCCATCTCCTGAACTTGAGGTGACAGCTGGGCTCTGACGAGGCTCCTACCCTGTATTAGTCACCTTGAGCCACCATAACAAAATGCCATAGACTGGGTGGCTTAAACAATAGAAATTTATTTCTCACAGTTCTGGAGGTTGAAAGTCTGATATCAGAGTGCCAGCATGGTCAGTGATCTCTGATGAGATCACTCTTCCTGGCTTGTAGACCTTCTTGCTGTGTCTTCACATGGCAGAGAGAGAAAGAGAGAGAAAGAGAGCAAGGTCTCTGGTGTCTCTTGTTAAAAGGACACCAATCCCATTATGAGGACCCTACCCTCAGAACTCATCTAAACTTAATCTCCCAAAGGTTCTGTGTCTAAGTATTAGGTGTCAGGGCTTTGACACATGAATTTCAGAAAGACACAATTCAGTTTATAGCAAGCCTCCTGTGTTATGGCCTGGAAACTTTCTCAAGACAGTAAGTTGAGGCAATTGTAGGGCTTGAGTGCTATTGCTTTATGTATTTTGTCTGGAGTTGTTTCAAGTAGGAGGAAAAATTCAGTTCCTGTGATTCATTCTTGATTGGAAATGGACTACACGTTGTTTTGAAATCACATCCTTATTGATTATTGAGTTAGCATTTAAAAATAAATACTCTCAATACTTATTTTAAGGGGAAAAGGGTGTATTTGGCTCATGATTCTTTATTCTTTGGCCTCCAAGTTCTCAGACCTGTGTATTATGGCATTCTTTTAGATGGTTTACAATGTTGAATTCTGGATGAAGCTTACGATGTTTGAAATTGGCTGAAGACATGCTAGGAAATGAGCAGAGTGGTAAAAGGTAGTCCAAAGAAAAGGGAGGGTACATGTTCTCTCCATATATACATATATATTTTGTTTGCTGAAGTGTGACAGACACACAATATTCTAGTAAGAATGACTATATACTCTCAATAGAATTCCTTGTAACCAGACCAACCCAGCACTGTTGATAAGGCCATGTCCTTCAAGAAGTAGAACTCTCCTCTTTTTTAAAAAAGATTCAGTGTCAGAGCCTCAGAGGCCAACCCAAGCTAGGCTCCCTCTGAGAGTTTAGGCTGGTCCAGACTTGAGGGGAGGCTGACAGAATCCTGTTCCATGTGTCAATTTTTATTAGAAACCAAAGAGCTTCCTGGGAAGGAATTAACAGTCTTAGAGTTCAGAGACAAAGTCAAGAAGATTTTTTTGTTGGGGGAGAGTCATTGTGTTCCGGTATTTGCTACTGAGATTTCCTTGAGTCTCTATCTTTTCATCAGGTACCTCATCTTCAGAAGGGTATTTCCAATTTGAGTAACTTCACAACAGTGAAAAATGTATTCTGCTGGACCTCCAAGTTTGTACCGAATTATTTTTAACCACAATGTACCTAAAATATATCCGCAAAAAAAATGAGTTGATATTTGTAAAAAAAAAAAAAAAAGAAAACCAAACCTAATATAGTGCCTGACAGGTCTAAGTGCTTTGTGAGTGTATGCTAAATAAGTAAAACTAAATAAAGCATATGATCACTACGTAGATGCTCTTTAGGGTTATAACACTTATGTAACTATAAAACAAAGCAAGTTCCAGGACCATGTACCTAAACAAGAAAAAGTAAAAATCCCCCTATCCATCCTATGACACATTATTTTAATAGGATCGAAGCTGTCCCACAGAAGGTGAATGAGAACTTACACCAGGAATATGGTGCTGACTTACTCTTTCTTTAGATTCAGTACAGCTTTGTCAACATAGTGGTAGCGTGTATGAAGACTCAATTCTCACACCTAGTGTCTCTCTCAAAGCTCCTGAAAAACCCTAATGCATACAGAAAACTGTGACATGATTCTCCTGCAGTTGTGTATTTTACATATTAAGACTGTGAGCTCTGTGAGGCTTGAGACAGTGGCTGTTTGGCTCACAACTCTATACTTAAGATCCCAAATATGTTTGGTCCAAAAGATACTAACTATATATGTGTGATGGAAGGAAGGAAGAAAGGAGGGTGAAAAGGAGGGAGGGAAGAAACCTCCTTATTCTTCCATTAGTTCAAGGCAAGTACAGGGAAGGTGATAATTCAAACGAAACGCACTTGGAGTGTGCGGCAGGATTCTGTTATGAGACAGTCATCTGCAAGTTGCTCCAAAATATGTTAATACTTAACTTTAGCTCAACTTCTCAAATGAAAGTACAAAATAAGATATTTCCTTATAAAATTGCATGCACTATATAATAAATCCAAGGACTCACAGGGGTTTACCTTGCCAATTTTACCTAGACTTTGCCCATAGAAGAGATTCTTAAAGGGGGATCAGGATTTGCTCAAATAAGCAGTAGAACACTGAACCAGAGACATACTTTTTGACTGAGTTAATGCTAATTCTATACAACCTCAAGGAGATGTGGCCTATGGAGACACAGGTTAAACGTGAAACTCTTCCTTAAATTAGTATTTGTTATCATCCATTTTTACCTTAGTACTTAGCAGGTCAATTAGAATGTTCTAAATTCTTGGTAAAAAGGAAAGCAATTTTTGGCTTTTTGCAAAAGTTTTGCCATAGGCAAGGGAGATACACAATGGAAGCTTAGGCTTTGGGGCACCTTCTCTTGTATGGGGCCCTACTGGGAACAGTGTCAGCCCCCTGCAAGAGCTGGAGGCTAGTAACCTCTGCCCCCGGCCTGAGGCAGGTTGGTGGGGCAGCCAGCACTATATCCCAAGTGGTCTGTGCACCAGAACCAGCCTGCTTCTCTGTGTCCAGATGTTACCTTGGGCCTTGTGGATGGGGGTGGTTGGGAGCTGAGAGACATTAAAAGAGGTTCCCCAAACACTCCCATGACTAGAGGAAGGGGATGCAGATGGAGAGCAAGATAGAGATGTGGCAACACCAACAAGGAGTTAAAAAGCTTAAAGATATTTTTCTAAAGCTCAAAGTAAAAATCAAGTTTTCATCAACCATGCCACAGAGAAGTTTGATTATCTTTTTTTGTTTTCTAAAGAAAATGACATTATACAATTGCTGTTATGAAAAGAAGATTAAGGAATACACAGCTAGCAAACATGGGGAAAAAAGTACTGTGGAAGTCTAGGAGACAATTTAATACCACTAATACCAAATGTTAATTTCTGGATTTTATTATACTTGTGGTATTTGTCACCTTCTTAATTTCTTTTCTCATTTAAAGTCAATATTAAATTTCTTATCTAACTGGTTATTCCATTACTTAACAAGGGATTCCTAAATTATATAAGCTTCAGGCCTCAGTAAACCTAGATCCAGCTTTGTTTATAGGCCAAACTTGAAGTAATTTCATATAGGTCTTATATTTTCTCCACACCTGTTTCTTCATATTTAAAAATACAGTTGTGGTTGGGCCAGATTATTCCTAAGCTCCATTTCAGTGTTAAAATATATGATTATGAGTATTAGTTTAGACTAACTCACTACATCATAGAAAATTTAATAGGCAAAGAAGACAAAGCTGATATATATCTGCTTTAACATGATTCCAAAATGAAAGGAAGATAAAATATCACTGATATCATAACAGACATTGAAAAACATTATTTAACATATCAATATTTGATGTGCACATAATTTGAAAAGTATATGCATTATACAACCTGATATTTTTTATGCTTAACCCTCTTCTGCACTCTGTTATAAGCACTTCAGATAAATTATGTAATTGATTTAGTTTTCAATTATATAGCTATCAAGGGCATTAAGTCTTTTGAAAAGTATATGTGATTTGTGCATTATATAATATGCTGATATTATATATTCTACATTATACATATATGATACATTATATGAAATTAATCAAAATTAAAGTTAGATAAGCATATATTTCTAACACATAAAATTCTCTTTGTCAGAGTCCTAAAATGGTTTGCTCATTGATAACAGGTGAGCAGAGGTCATATATCAAGTTTTGATTATAGTTAGGGAAATCCTAGCCCCTGCTACCTGCCCAGTACATATACTGACATCCAGTCAAACAAAGACAGGCAGGAGACAGCTCTATCCCCAAGAAGCTCTACCCTGATAGGGGAGATGGTCATATATAACAAAAATACTGCATTGTGATGTCCCTGATAATAAAGGAAACAAATGAAGCAAGGTTCCTGAGTTGTATAAGGGCAATTAATTCCAGCTAACTAATCAGATGAATTTTAGGTTACAAATTTTTAAGAAAGTATAGTCTGGTTGTGTTTCTAATCATAGACTACAAGGAAATTGAAAAAAAAAAAGTTAAAAATTTAAAAAAAGGGGGAGAGGAGTCAAGATGGCGGAGAAGTAGCAAGCTGAGACTGCTTCAGCTAGCCGGAGATCAGCTAGACAGCTTATCTAAAGATTGCAAACACCTGAAAATCCATCGGCAGATCGAAGAGAAGAAGAACAGCAATTCTGGAAACAGAAAAACAACCACTTTCTGAAAGGTAGGACCGGCGGAGAAGTGAATCCAAAGCGACGGGAAGAGACACCCCGGGGGGAGGGGCCGGCTCCCGGCAAGCAGCGGAGCAACCACGCACAAAATCAGGACTTTTAAAAGTCTGTTCCGCTGAGGGACATCGCTCCAGAGGCTAAACCGGGGCGAAGCCCACGCGGGGTCAGCGTGGCCTCAGGTCCCGCAGGGTCACAGAAGGATCGGGGGTGTCTGAGTGTCGCAGAGCTTGCGGGTATTGGAACGGGAAAGCCGGCTGCAGAGACAGAGCCGACAGTAAGCTCACAGCTCCGTGTTACCTTGAACCGGTCGCAGGCTCGGTGAGCTCGGAGCGCGGCCGGAGGTCAGGCAGACGGGAGTGACTGGGCGCTGTTCTCTGAGGGCGCACTGAGGAGTGGGGCCCTGGGCTCTCGGCTCCTCCGGGCCGGAGACCAGGAGGCCGCCATTTGTATTCCCGTCCTCCGGAACTCTACGGAAAGCGCTCAGGGAACAAAAGCTCCTGAAAGCAAACCTGAGCGGATTACTCACCCAGGCCCCGGGTAAGGGCGGTGTAATTCTGCCTGGGGCAAAGACACTTGAGAATCACTACAACAGGCCCCTCCCCCAGAAGATCAACAAGAAATCCAGCCGAGACCAAGTTCACCTACCAAGGAGTGTGGTTTCAATATCAAGGAGAGCAGCAGAATTCCAGAGGAGGAGAAAGCCAAGCACGGAACTCATGGCTTTTTTCCTGTGATTTTTTTTAGTCTTGCAGTTAATTTAATTTTTTCTTTTTCATTTTTTTTTTTTCTTCTCGCCTTCAGGTAAAATTTTTTTTTTTAACTGTTACCTTTTTCTTTTTTAACGATTTTTTACTAGTTTATCTAATATATATATATTTTTTCTTTTTTACATTTTTCTTAGGAGTTTTCTTTTTTTTTTTTAAAGATTTTATTTATTTATTTGAAAGACGGAGATCACAAGTAGGCAGAGAGGCAGGCAGAGAGAGAGAGAGAGGGAAGCAGGCTTCCTGCGGAGCAGGGAGCCCGATGCGGGGCTCGATCCCAGGCCCTGAGATCATGACCCGAGCCAAAGGCAGCAGCCCAAACCACTGAGCCACCCAGGCGCCCCAGGAGTTTTCTTTTTTTAAAAATTCTTTTCTTTTCTTTTTTTTTTTCTTTTCTTTTTTCTTTTTTTTTTTTTCTTTCTTCCTTTTTGAACCCCTTTTTATCCCCTTTCTCCCCACTCACAATTTTGGATCTCTTCTAATTTGGTTAAAGCATATTTTCCTGGGGTTGTTGCCACCCTTTTAGTATTTTACTTGCCCCTTCATTTACTCTTATCTGGACAAAATGACAAGACGTAAAAATTCAACGCAAAAAAAAGAACAAGAGGCAGTACCGAAGGCTAGAGACCTAATCAATACAGACATCGGTAATATGTCAGATCTAGAGTTCAGAATGACAATTCTCAAGGTTCTAGCCGGGCTCGAAAAAGGCATGGAAGATATTAAAGAAACCCTCTCGAGAGATATAAAAGCCCTTTCTGGAGAAATAAAAGAACTAAAATCTAACCAAGTTGAAATCAAAAAAGCTATTAATGAGGTGCAATCAAAAATGGAGGCTCTAACTGCTAGGATAAATGAGGCAGAAGAAAGAATTAGTGATATAGAAGACCAAATGACAGAGAATAAAGAAGCTGAGCAAAAGAGGGACAAACAGCTACTGGACCACGAGGGGAGAATTCGAGAGATAAGTGACACCATAAGACGAAACAACATTATGGCAAAGGGAATGAGCATCAAAATTCAGGAGGTTCAGAGAACGCCCCTCAAAATCAATAAGAATAGGCCCACACCCCGTCACCTAATAGTAAAATTTACAAGTCTCAGTGACAAAGAGAAAATCCTGAAAGCAGCCCGGGAAAAGAAGTCTGTAACATACAATGGTAAAAATATTAGATTGGCAGCTGACTTATCCACAGAGACCTGGCAGGCCAGAAAGAGCTGGCATGATATTTTTAGAGCACTAAACGAGAAAAACATGCAGCCCAGAATACTATATCCAGCTAGGCTATCATTGAAAATAGAAGGAGAGATTAAAAGCTTCCAGGACAAACAAAAACTGAAAGAATTTGCAAATACCAAACCAGCTCTACAGGAAATATTGAAAGGGGTCCTCTAAGCAAAGAGACAGCCTACAAGTGGTAGATCAGAAAGGAACAGAGACCATATACAGTAACAGTCACCTTACAGGCAATACAATGGCACTAAATTCATATCTCTCAATAGTTACCCTGAATGTGAATGGGCTAAATGCCCCTGTCAAAAGACACAGGGTATCAGAATGGATAAAAAAGCAAAACCCATCTATATGTTGCCTCCAAGAAACTCATTTTAAGCCCGAAGACACCTCCAGATTTAAAGTGAGGGGGTGGAAAAGAATTTACCATGCTAATGGACATCAGAAGAAAGCAGGAGTGGCAATCCTTATATCAGATCAATTAGATTTTAAGCCAAAGACTATAATAAGAGATGAGGAAGGACACTATATCATACTCAAAGGGTCTGTCCAACAAGAAGATTTAACAATTTTAAATATCTATGCCCCCAACGTGGGAGCAGCCAACTATATAAACCAATTAATAACAAAATCAAAGAAACACATCAACAATAATACAATAATAGTAGGGGACTTTAA
Source organism: Mustela nivalis (assembly GCF_964662115.1). Classification (NCBI taxonomy): domain Eukaryota; kingdom Metazoa; phylum Chordata; class Mammalia; order Carnivora; family Mustelidae; genus Mustela; species Mustela nivalis. The sequence continues at coordinate 4,910,531 of NC_139024.1, read as the reverse complement.
CACTCCCCTCACTGAAATGGACAGGTCATCCAAGCAAAAGATCAGCAAGGAAATAAAGGCCTTAAACAACACACTGGACCAGATGGACATCACAGATATTTTCAGAATATTTCATCCCAAAGCAACAGAATACACATTCTTCTCTAGTGCACATGGAACATTCTCCAGAATAGATCACATCCTCGGTCCTAAATCAGGACTCAACCGGTATCAAAAGATTGGGATCATTCCCTGCATATTTTCAGACCACAATGCTCTAAAGCTAGAACTCAACCACAAAAGGAAGTTTGGAAAGAACCCAAATACATGGAGACTAAACAGCATCCTTCTAAAGAATGAATGGGTCAACCGGGAAATTAAAGAAGAATTGAAAAAAATCATGGAAACAGATGATAATGAAAATACAACGGTTCAAAATCTGTGGGACACAACAAAGGCAGTCCTGAGAGGAAAATATATAGCGGTACAAGCCTTTCTCAAGAAACAAGAAAGGTCTCAGGTACACAACCTAACCCTACACCTAAAGGAGCTGGAGAAAGAACAAGAAAGAAACCCCAAACCCAGCAGGAGAAGAGAAATCATAAAGATCAGAGCAGAAATCAATGAAATAGAAACCAAAAAAACAATAGAACAAATCAACGAAACTAGGAGCTGGTTCTTTGAAAGGATTAATAAAATTGATAAACCCCTGGCCCGACTTATCAAAAAGAAAAGAGAAAGAACCCAAATAAATAAAATCATGAATGAAAGAAGAGAGATCACAACTAACACCAAAGAAATACAAACTATTATAAGAACATACTATGAGCAACTCTACGGCAATAAATTTGACAATCTGGAAGAAATGGATGCATTCCTAGAAACATATAAACTACCACAACTAAACCAGGAAGAAATAGAAAGCCTGAACAGACCCATAACCAGTAAGGAGATTGAAACAGTCATTAAAAATCTCCAAACAAACAAAAGCCCAGGGCCAGATGGCTTCCCGGGGGAATTCTACCAAACATTTAAAGAAGAACTAATTCCTATTCTCCTGAAACTGTTCCAAAAAATAGAAATGGAAGGAAAACTTCCAAACTCATTTTATGAGGCCAGCATCACCTTGATCCCAAAACCAGACAAGGATCCCACCAAAAAAGAGAGCTGATATCCTTGATGAACACAGATGCGAAAATACTCAACAAAATACTAGCCAATAGGATTCAACAGTACATTAAAAAGATTATTCACCACAACCAAGTGGGATTTATTCCAGGGCTGCAAGGTTGGTTCAACATCCACATATCAGTCAATGTGATACAACACATCAATAAAAGAAAGAACAAGAACCATATGATACTCTCAATAGATGCTGAAAAAGCATTTGACAAAGTACAGCATCCCTTCCTGATCAAAACTCTTCAAAGTGTAGGGATAGAGGGCACATACCTCAATACCATCAAAGCCATCTATGAAAAACCCACCGCAAATATCATTCTCAATGGAGAAAACCTGAAAGCTTTTCCACTAAGGTCAGGAACACGGCAGGGATGTCCATTATCACCACTGCTATTCAACATAGTACTAGAGGTCCTAGCCTCAGCAATCAGACAACAAAAGGAAATTAAAGGCATCCAAATTGGCAAAGAAGAAGTCAAATTATCACTCTTCGCAGATGATATGATACTATATGTGGAAAACCCAAAAGACTCCACTTCAAAACTGCTAGAACTTATACAGGAATTCAGTAAAGTGTCAGGATATAAAATCAATGCACAGAAATCAGTTGCATTTCTCTACACCAACAGCAAGACAGAAGAAAGAGATATTAAGGAGTCAATCCCATTTACAATTGCATCCAAAACCATAAGGTACCTAGGAATAAACCTAACCAAAGAGACACAGAATCTATACTCAGAAAACTATAAAGTACCCATGAAAGTAATTGAGGAAGACACAAAGAAATGGAAAAATGTTCCATGCTCCTGGATTGGAAGAATAAATATTGTGAAAATGTCTATGCTACCTAAAGCAATCTACACATTTAATGCAATTCCTATCAAAGTACCATCCATCTTTTTCAAAGAAATGGAACAAATAATTCTAAAATTTATATGGAACCAGAAAAGACCTCGAATAGCCAAAGGGATATTGAAAAAGAAAGCCAACGTTGGTGGCATCACAATTCCGGACTTCAAGCTCTATTACAAAGCTGTCATCATCAAGACAGCATGGTACTGGCACAAAAACAGACACATAGATCAATGAAACAGAATAGAGAGCCCAGAAATAGACCCTCAAATCTATGGTCAACTAATCTTTGACAAAGCAGGAAAGAATGTCCAATGGAAAAAAGACAGCCTCTTCAATAAATGGTGCTGGGAAAATTGGACAGCCACATGCAGAAAAATGAAGTTGGACCATTTCCTTACACCACACACAAAAATAGACTCAAAATGGATGAAGGACCTCAATGTGCGAAAGGAATCCATCAAAATCCTTGAGGAGAACACGGGCAGCAACCTCTTCGACCTCTGCCGCAGCAACATCTTCCTAGGAACAACGCAAAAGGCAAGGGAAGCAAGGGACAAAATGAACTATTGGGATTTCATCAAGATCAAAAGCTTTTGCACAGCAAAGGAAACAGTTAAAATCAAAAGACAACTGACAGAATGGGAGAAGATATTTGCAAACGACATATCAGATAAAGGACTAGTGTCCAGAATCTATAAAGAACTTAGCAAACTCAACACCCAAAGAACAAATAATCCAATCAAGAAATGGGCAGAGGACACGAACAGACATTTCTGCAAAGAAGACATCCAGATGGCCAACAGACACATGAAAAAGTGCTCCATATCACTCGGCATCAGGGAAATACAAATCAAAACCACAGTGAGATATCACCTCACACCAGTCAGAATGGCTAAAATCAACAAGTCAGGAAATGACAGATGCTGGCGAGGATGTGGAGAAAGGGGAACCCTCCTACACTGTTGGTGGGAATGCAAGCTGGTGCAGCCACTCTGGAAAACAGCATGGAGGTTCCTCAAAGTGTTGAAAATAGAACTGCCCTATGACCCAGCAATTGCACTATTGGGTATTTACTCTAAAGATACAAATGTAGTGATCCAAAGGGGTACATGCACCCGAATGTTTATAGCAGCAATGTCCACAATAGCCAAACTATGGAAAGAACCTAGATGTCCATCAACAGATGAATGGATCAAGAAGATGTGGTATATATACACAATGGAATACTATGCAGCCATCAAAAGAAATGAAATCTTGCCATTTGCGACAACATGGATGGAACTAGAGCGTATCATGATTAGCGAAATAAGTCAAGCAGAGAAAGACAATTATCATATGATCTCCCTGATATGAGGAAGTGGTGATGCAACATGGAGGCTTAAGTGGGTAGGAGAAGAATCAATGAAACAAGATGGGATTGGGAGGGAGACAAACCATAAGTGACTCTTAATCTCACAAAACAAACTGAGGGTTGCTGGGAGGAGGGGGTTTGGGAGAAGGGGGTGGGATTATGGACATTGGGGAGGGTATGTGCTTTGGTGAGTGCTGTGAAGTGTGTAAACCTGGTGATTCACAGACCTGTACCCCTGGGGATAAAAATATATGTTTATAAAAAATAAAAAATTAAAAAAAAATTTTAAAAAAGCCTATGCTATGGACTGAATGTTTAGATTTCCCCAAATTTATATATTAAATCCCTAATCCCCAACATGATAGTACTAGGAGATGAGGCTTTTGGTAGGTGATTAGATCACAGGGTAGAGGATCATAAGCATTTAGTGCCTTTATAAAAAGAGAGAAGAGAGATGATCTTTGATGACACCATGTAAGGACACAAGAAGGTGTTTATCTGCAAGCCAGTTAGAGGGTTCTCACCAGAATCCAACCATGCTAGCACCCTGTTCTTGGATTTCTCAGCCTCCCAAACTGTGGGAAGTAAGTTTCTGTTGATTGAAGTTACCCAATCTATGACATCTTGTTATATCAACCCCAAGAATTGTTATAAATAAATTCATATTGTTTATAAGCCACCCAGTGGTATTTTGTTACAGCTGCCTGAATGTACTAAAACAGTGATTGTATTCATATATATCTACTTTACTAAATAATTCTAAGTAAAACCCAGACATTCAGAGCTAAAGTGCATATCATCATTCACAATCCAGCAACATTTGGATATTTACTTTCATAGGCTCTTTCTTTCTATAAACACCTTGTCAATATACTCTCCATCATTACAGGGCCTGCTTTGGGCAAAAACCACTTTCCTCAGGGAGGAGGCACAAAGACTGTAAAGTAAGTTCTAAAAAGCAGAGAACTATGCGTAATAATATCTAGGCTTTATGAAGACACTTAATTTAGCCTAACATTGTTTCCTTACTTGTAAAATTACAAAAATAATAATGTCTGTCCTCAGCTAAACTATAGAGTCAAAGTATGCTAGGTCGTGGAGCAGTAAGAACTTACTGCAAAATCAACCCCTGTTGATCAAGTACAGAATGCTGTAAGAACAGACAGGAGAGGGCGCCTGGGTGGCTCAGTGGGTTAAGCCGCTGCCTTCGGCTCAGGTCATGATCTCTGGGTCCTGGGATTGAGCCCCGCATCGGGCTGTCTGCTCGGCAGGGAGCCTGCTTCCTCCTCTCTCTGCCTGCCTCTCTGCCTACTTGTGATCTCTCTCTGTCAAATAAATAAATAAAATCTTTAAAAAAAAAAAAAAAAGAACAGACAGGAAAGGTATACAACAGCCATAAAAGGTAATCAAAATAGGCTTCCCATAGAAATCAATGAAGTTCACTTCTGAGTTAAAAATTCCCAAATGAATTTGACTTACAGTGAGCATTGTCAATCAAATGTGTGCATTTAGGTTATACTTAGATAATCTGACTACTTTAAGAAAATAAGAAAGGTACAAAGTCATTTTAGAGAGACAAGAAGCCTATATTGATATTTCACAATTTAGTGAAATTTCAGAATTTATATTGATATTTCAGAATTTAGTGAAAAAAAAATCCATAAATGTTCTGGTCATATTCCTTCTCTCAATCTAGTCTTTCTAGGCTGAAGAGAGAATCACTGATATAGTAAATACAAATGAAGAAATGAGGTTGAACTGTTTTAAAAATTAAGAGATAGAGCAGAGAATGAGAAAGTATAACACATATTTAAATTCTCATATAATGTAGGAGATAAAATTTTGAAAACAGTTGTGATTTTCCAAATCCAGATTTAAGAAATATTTCCAGTGCATCCAAAGCACAATAAGTGACAAAAAAAAAAAAAACTGTTTCAATCTCAAAGTAAAACTGCTTAACTGAAAATACTCTGATAAGATTTTAAGAGAAAAAAGGTAGATCATTGAAAAGTGAACAATAATTAGACTAACAGCAGGCTTCTCAACAACAGAAATAAGAGTAACATTGAGTAGTATCTTTGAAGAATTGAGAGACAATCAATATTATCCTATAATTACATTCCCAGAACACTGAATATAAAAAATCTACCAAGAGAACTTCATTAAAGGAGGTGGTTAAGTATGTTCTTCAAGAATAAATGTGATTTCAGAAGAATGGTCTGAGATGCAAAAGGAATGGTGAGAAAATATGGTACTAATCATACATGCCTATCTAATTACCTATTTAATATAATAAAAACGATATCTAATTCATGGGGTTAAAAAAAAAACAAAAATGCTGGAGAAAAACAATATAAGTCTGAGAGTGGTGATCATAGTTTACGTATTCCAATAAAACCTACAGTCTTTCTGGGGGTGTGGTGTAGAGGGACAGGGAGAGAGAGAATCGTAAGCAGGCTCCATGCCCAGTGCATGAGCCTTGACTTGGGGCTTGATCTAAGATCATGAGCTCTGAGATCATGACCTGAGCCAAAATCAAGACTCAGATGCTTAACCAACTGAGCCACCCAGGCACTGTTCACCTACAGTCTTGAAGAGAGAAGTGAAAATAGTTTAAAATTAGGTATTATTAAGGCAAATATGAACAGTAAAAGTTTAAGGGTAATAACTAAAAGAACAGAAATAATGTATGAAAATCCTCCAAAAAGAAAAATAATGCACGGAATAAGTAATAAAATAATTAATTAAAATGAAAATAAGTAATAAATGGTCATAGAATAAAAAACAAGACTTAATAAAGTAGAAATAAATCCAAATACATCAATGATTACAATAGACATAAATAGGTTAAATATTCCACAAACCATCAGAATGGATAAAATAAATAAAACCCAGATTATATGCTGTTTTTATGAGAACCACCAAACAAACAAACATACAAACAAAGTGAAGAATTAAAAATAGTGAAGCAAAAGATGAAATATATATTTCAGGAAAATATTAAACAAACAAAGGTGGGTTATTTATGGGTTATTTATATCAAAGCAGACTTTAAGGCAGAAAAAACGTATTTAGAGAAAGAAAGGGTTATTGCATAATGATAAAAGTTTGATCACCAGAAAAATGTGATGACTCTGAATATTATGGGCCTAATGAATCACCTGAAAATATACAAACAAAAAATGTCTAACAGCTCAGATATATGGGCAAATGTATCACCATAGATAATGATGGCAGCAACGATGGTGACAATAATACAATATTAATACTTTGAAAAAATAACAGGAATGTAAAAATTATGACAACTGAAGAATAAAGAAACTGGTATAAGAAAAAATGTCGGAGAATCAGTACTTAGAGAAATTTATCACTTCATAATTTTTTAGAAAGGAAAAACTAAATATCAGTAAATTAAATGCTCAACTTGTTTAAAGAAATATAATAAAAGCAATAAAATAAGAAGTATGTAATACAGATAAGGGGAGAAATTTATGAAATAGAATACAAAAGAGAAATAAAATGAATAAATTTAAAATTGGTTCTACAAATTCAAATATTTGTTATTAACAGAAAGTTGGTTAAAAATCAACTGGTTGATAACTGAATAAAAACAGAAGACACAAAAATTACAATAAAAATGAAAAGATCATCACAGAGCTCTATCAGGGATTAAACTTAATTAAAAGTTACAAATAATTTTATGCCAGTAAATTTGAAAACTGAGATAAATAGAAAATATAACTTAGAAAGTTGACTCAAGAAAAAATAGTAAGAGTGAATTCTCCCACAATATTTAAAGTATTAAAACAGTTATGCAAAATGTAAGTTTTAAATGTTTCCATGAGGAATCATCCCAGTAATGTTCCTAAAATGTTCTGCAAAATTTTGTGAGAAAAAATTATTCTAACGTCACACAAACTCTTCTAGAAGGGAAAAACCTGGACTATTCCCCAGCTAATTCTCTGAGGTCACTCTTCTTCTTCTTCTTCTTTTTAATATTTTATTATTTTTAAAGACCTTATTTATTTATTTGAGAGAGAGATGGTGAGAGAGAGCATGAGAGGGGAGAAGGTCAGAGGGAGAAGCAGACTCCCTGCTAAGCAGGGAGCTCAATGTGGGACTCGATCCCAAGACTCCGGGATCATGACCCAAGCCAAAGGCCGTCGCTTAACTAACTGAGCCACCCAGGCACCCACCTCTGAGGTCACTCTTACTTAGAAGCAAAAATCATACCAAAAATTTGGAATAGGAAAAAAATAATATACTAATCTCTCTCATGAATATAGACATAAAAATAATAATGATGTGGTATATATATATCAGGACCTCCCCTGATTTAGGGAGGGAGAAATGAGCTCTTAGGTGTTGGAACAAAAGATTAAAGTAGGAAGTCAAAAGCATCAAAGTTAAGCACTTCATGACTTACTCTAATGGAATAAACATGAGGGTAACTGGAGACAGTGTGAACTCTCCCCGTTCCATTTTCCCCCACGGAACATGCACTAATGGAGAGCGGCTCATTTTAGTCTTGACGGAGCCCTAAAAAAAGGATCCTGGAATTTTATGGTCCTGGGGCTGAGGGAAAAGATAAAAAGGAGTTAAGGTTAAGAGTGGAAAAGTAACTGGGTACTGAGTCTGTGTGGGCAAAAGGGACTTCAAGGTTTTACCCTCACCCCCAGAAGGAGGCCTCAGAAGCAGTGCCTAAAATTTATTATGAGATAGGCAGATTGGTAAAAAGCCAATAGTCAAATTCAAGAGGCACCTCACCTTGTAGGTCTAATATCTAGGAAGGTAGTAGGTAGACAGTTGGATAGAAAGAATGTAGTTTATATGTGAATATAATGTGAAAGTGTGGATTCTTAAATTTTTAGTCTAATAATACTTTTATTTTTATTCTTATCTGTATATTAAAAATTAATGACTATTTCAAATAATATTAGATAGGAAGGAGATAAGCTAAGCACAGCACAGTCCACTAAAATATAGCAGAGATAGGGAGAACAATTCATATTAAAGCCAGTAAATAGCTAATATAGGAGGAATTGCTAACAGGCAGATAAATTACTACTGTTTCAGTCTTTTGCCTCTAAATCTGGATATGGGGAAGTTAATGATCACCCTGAATTCCACTAGCATAGACCACAAAGCAAATTTTTCAACATTTCTGCTTTTGAAGTGTCAAATCTCAAATCGTATTCTAGTAAGTTAGCCTATTATAAAAAATGTTTACATTTTGCTTCCATGATAAGAACATAGGAAGAGAATGCTAGAAAATCCACTAATTATTATAACACATTACTGCAATGAAATTTATGATTATAGTAATATGGAATACTACCCTTTTCAAAAGAAAATCCAAGGTTCTTGTGTGGACCCTTTAAAAGAGTTTATTTGCATTTTAAGAGGACAGTAGTTCTAAAAAATACCAGGATTTTCCCACATGTCATTCATCATTTGGGAGTAACTAGAGACACAAGAGTAAGAAGTGAGAAAGAAAGTATTAAGAACATTGCCAACTGACATTTGATTTGAAATAAAACAATGCTGTACTTTTAATGTAGGTAAACAGAAAAACATTAATTATTGAAGTTCTTCTAGCAATCTTCTAGTTCACACCCATTTCAAAAAGAAATATGTAAATACTGGCAATATCATCTGCCTAAATGGAAAAGGGAGTTAATAGTTAATCCATGATTATTGGATTATCAGTAGTTGGAATACTGTGATACTAATTTTCAGAGAGCAGAACACATGAATATCATTAGACTTGGCTATAATTTAAAGTAATATTCAAAAAGGGTTGTGACTTTATGATATGAAATAGTCCTTGACTTTCATAATTCTAAAGCACTTTCTTTTATCATTTTGCTGATGTATGTTCTATTTTAAAATCAGAAGGATAATGGATGTGCTTCTGAAACTGTAAATTAGGTTTTCTATCAGAGGCTTGTCAGCGCCGTGACAGGTGACCCGACAGTGGTCTTGGCTCTCCAGCTCTCCTTCCTGTCTGCTTCTCAAGGAGAGAGGGTCAGTCTTAAGGAAAGTGTGAGAGATTGTTGAGTCCCTCAGGAAACATCTAAGGACCATAATAACGTTTACTGCAAGCCATAATCATTTTATGTTCTCTCTAACAGCTTAAAAGCAGAGCTATACTTTGCTGTCACATGTATTTTTATTAATCAAGGGCATTTAAAGTTTGAATGCATATTGTAAATTTGAAAGCCAGAATACTTCTGATTTGTGTAAAGCAAGTCCTAAAATTTAGAAAAAAATTGAGAACCTGCCAGGATTATTAATTGGTTTCATGAAAACAGAACCCACATGCTTTTTAGTGAATATTTTGTTAGGTATATTCTTAACTGTCGCTAAAAAGCAAACCTGGCTCATTTAGTCTAATTATAGAGATAAAATACTGCACACGAAGGGTAAACTAGTATAAATACTTAACATCTGGACATAAATCAAGGGTACACTTTGCTGTAAAATAATATTATACGCAAATCAATAGAGTTCCTATAAGAATGAAAAGCAAAGATTATGTTTGAAAAATGCAAAACTAATCTGCTTTCTAAACTGATTATTCTCTGTTATATATGTAAAATTGATTTTAAAATCTGATATCTCTAGCATGCAACAAGATACAAATAGTAACTTACTCACATAATGTAAATTAGTAACCATGATAAAAAGAACACACAGTCTGAAGTCTATTGGTATCTCTACCATATTAAGATCACTTATGATAAATATATATATATATATATATATATATATATATAGTTTTTAAAAGTCTTTTAAAAAAGCACCCATACACTTAGGATCTCTTAATCTTTTAAACTAAAACTCACAAATAATATAAAGATAATTTATACTCTTTAATACACCCTCTCCCAAAAGGCTGTCCAATGTGGAAAGAAATACAAGTTCACGGAGATCAAAGCCCTAGGTGATCCATCATAAACAAGCTTTCCAGCCCCGATTCTTAATGCTTCCACTGAAGAGAAACTATGCCTTAAATAATTCCTCTGCTTTTTTCAGTGTTTTCTTGGCTTGGAGTAAAACTGGTTTTGCATTGTCAACCTGTTGAAATCCTTCTCAGTGTTAAAGACCCCTTAGAATACCATATCTGCTAAGAAGCTCCCAGTTAGAACTGGGTTCTCCTTCCTCCACAGTTTGAGAGTCACGTTGATAATGCCTCATAAATGGATTCATTCATTAATTCAACAGTTATTTGCTGAGAACTTACTAAATGCTAGTTAATGTAGCAATGCAGTTCCTTGACTACATGGAGCTTTTTACTGGACCCATTTCCTTGTATCTTTACTTTTTATTTTTAAGATTTTATTTATTTATTTGACAGACAGAGATCACAAGTAGGCAGAGAGGCAGGCAGAGAGAGAGGAGGAAGCAGGCTCCCCCCTGAGCAGAGAGCCCAATGCAGGGCTTGATCCCAGGACCCTTGGATCATGACCTGAGCAGAAAGCAGTGGCTTTAACCCACTGAGCCACCCAGGCGCCCCTCCTTGTATCTTTAAAGACATTCCAAAGCAGATGTATTTAGTTTCACTCAGACAGGTTTTTGAAATTTACCTTATTGAAATTTTTTTCTTGGGTAATTCACTTAACCTTTGTGAATCAGTTTCCCCACCCATAAATTTGGGATATTACCATTTGATACATGTGACTGTTCTATTAAAAGAATTATATGCCGCGTACAGCGCTTAGCACTGATGGTGGAGTGCGGTGAAAAATTATTCAAAACCAAAACATACTATGATTTCTAAAGGTAATAGAGTACTTCATACTGGAGGGGAAATAAATCTTAACTTTGTTCCTTTCTATTGAAAAATAATTGTAGTGAAGAGAAAAAGACCAAAAAAAAAAAAATCTTCTATCTTATCTTTGTCACTGAAGGGTGAGGCTCAGCTCTAAAGGGCTTTGTTTAGCAGGGCAAACAAAGAATGAGTCTTTGGATGCGCAGAGGTGGAACCAAGGACAAATCCAAGTAGGGAGCTAAAATGGTTCTTCTTGGGTTAAGTAAAGGAATTCAACTTTCTAGGGACAGTGTGGGGAAGAAGGCGGAGCCACAGAGAGCAGGGAGAGCGAAGGCATCCCGCCCTGTGGGGAAGGCTGTAGAGCTGAGTGGCAGAAGGAAAGCCATGAAAGATTTCATCCTTGTATTTCCTCATACACATCCCTATCCCTGCCCATCCAAGGCACCAATCAATGCTGTCAGGCAGACCATGTACCCAGAATATGCTCAGTTTCCACATCTCCAGGTCAACCACCTCATCTAGGCCACCGTCCCTTGTTTCCTGAATCACTCCAAGGTCTCCCCATTTTCTGCTCACATGGCCCTCTGGTCTGTCTTGAACACAGCATCCATGGTGATCCTTTTACCAGATCACTGCTTCCTCACAATCCTTCAGTGGCCCATTCCACCCAGGAAAAAGCCAAAGCCAAAGCCAAAGCCAAATCCAAAGCATAGCAAGGCCTTCCAAAGGCCTAGAAGTCCTTATACTTTCTAAACTCCCACTCTCTTATCTCATTTACTAGCATTTTAACTTTCTAGCTGGTTCACTCTGTTCCAGCCACTCTGGCCTTCTGTGGTTCCTCATCACATCATGCCATGACCTATCTCCTCTGGCTTTGCACGGTGCTTGAAACAATCCTTCAACTCCTTTGGCACACAAGTCTCTTGGTGCCCTGCTCCTCCTATTACCTCCTTGAGCAGCTCTCTTGTAACTGCCTCTGTCCCCACTATTCTCTTACAACGTCCCTCTTGTGTTCCTCAAGCATCCCATACTCATTCTTGCCTCTCAAAGTGTGTCTTGTCCCTTTGCAACTCCCCTCCACTGATTGCTACAGTATGGACTCTATTAACAATTCATGTGTGAAACCATGAAGGCCCAACTTTTGCTTATGGTAGGCTTTTGGTGCTCCATGCCGATCCCCAGGGACCCTGCACTTGCCACCCCTGGCAGCTCATATCTGCAAACTTCTAAGGAGCACTGCACTTGGGAAATGGGAGTGGTCTTGCTTAGAGGTGCCTGGAGCTATACCCCCCACCTGGAATAGCCTGGCCAGTAACTGGACTACTTGCAGCAAGGTGCACAAAGAGCTCTCATACACAAAAGCTTCACTCCTCTGCCTCAAGTCAGGACCCAACTTTTGGTGCAAACACTTCATGGGATCAGGCTGAGGTTAGACTCTCCTTGAAGCGACATCCTGGCTTAGTTTTTCTTCTTTGCTCTCCAGCTTCACTTATGACTTCTGAAATCTCCCCCTTCACAAATTACTTGCATAAGAATACCTGCCTCAGGCTCTACTTCTGGGCAATCAAGACACATACCTATGTATTTTAGGTTTATTTTCAAGAAAAATAGCCCAAATACTGGACTTTTAGAACACTGTGTTAAACAAAAATAATATACTTGAAGCTGCATTTGTATTACTGTAGATGAAAATAATAACTCATAACCAGTCTGTTAAGTACATTTTCAGTAATTTTAGTTGTAGATTCTTTAGTAGATTTACTTTCACTGTATGACCAAGAAACATGTATTTTGTCCTTCAAAGTATATTTAGACCTGGCCAGAGGGATGAGGAAAACATCAGCTATTATAACTAGTAAATCTGGAAAGATATTTCTTAAGAAAATAAAATTGTGGAGTGTTTTATAAAATTTATTCCAGTGAATGATGCCTATCATTTCTCTTCTTATAGGTCAAGTCAGTCCTACTCTAAATGGGTGGCAGACGCAGATTCACAGCTTTTATTTCTGTTTCTTTTATCACTGACCAAGAATATTCTCAGAAACATATGGTAATGTGATAATTCTCATGACTCACACTCTAGGAAGCATAGCTAAGAGTAGGTGCCAAAGTCCTAACCTGATACCTCTTGAGGATACATTGTATAAAACAGAAGGGCTTGTCCATGGAAGGACTAATCAAGAACACTCCCAGAAGTATTCTTACTCTTAGTAGCACCAGTTTATTATTCTACTCAATGAAACCTGGTGCTGAGAAATTTATAAATAAGATCAATAGTAATCAGTGGAAATGATCTGAGCATTTCTGTATTCTAGGGAGCTATTTATTCTTATTCAATAAATGTTCCTCTATGCACTCTATTCATGTGAGTAATAAAGGAAATTCCATGTCAATTTATGGAGAAGTAGCCTAAGTTTTATTCAATGGATAGAAATTTAACTCTAAGAAGAGAAGAACTTTCCTGAAGTTTAAAATTTTTTTACATGTTGGGTCAAAACCATATCATCTTTTGGGTGAAAGACATATCTTAAAAATGAATATGATTTTTCTTTTTCTTTAAGATTTCTTATTTGAGAGAGAGAGCATGAACTCGTGCACACATGCACGCATAGGAGTGGGGGGAGGAGCTGAGGGAGAGGGCAAGAAGCTCAAGCAGAGTCCCTGCTGGGCCTGGAGCCTGTTCGGGCTCCATCTCACGATCCTCAGATCACGACCTCAGCCGAAATCAATAGTCAGACATTTCACAAACTGAGCTATCCAGGTGCCCCAATACTACTTTTCTTTTTTAAAAAATTCCTGAAAAATAGGTTTTTAAATTTGATAGATAAATGATTATTTTTACTTGTTTAAGGTTAAAAATAGCTTATTATCAAGTCATGGTATAGACATCTATACAAATAAAAAGAGCAAACATATTTAGTAGGCAGTGGTCTTCGTGTTTTTAATGTAATATGTTACTTTATCCTCAAAGTCTTGTGAGGTATGTACTTTTATTATCATCTTTTATAGGTGAAAAAAATTGGGAAAGAGAGAAATATCTCACTTAACACTTAGTATAGCTAGGATTTCCAAGTTAGTCAATTTGGCTCGACTGTCCATATTCTTAAAATGGTTGTGGAATAGTGCATATCCCCATCTACGATTATCTGTGGGTCTATACAAAGTACTATCAATAATGAACTAAGTAGTCATGTGAAAATTAGTTGAGAACTGGGCAAGTCAAAGCAGACAGTAACTGATTTTAAAATCATACATATAGGCTAAAAATAAGCTATACATTCAAGAGAAAAGATATGAACTTATCATAAGTTTGTGCATATTTAGAGTCATGCACAAGTATTAACTTTGCATATCGCTGGAATCTAGAGCTGGAAGAAGCTTTAAAAACAATACATTTTAAATGCCTAATTTTACAAAAATTGTATGAGATCAAGGAATATAATGACTGGCAAAACAGCACACAGCTATTTGTTGAGGAAGCTAAAAATAAAACTAGAGTACTTTGACAACCAAGCCAATACATCTGTCTCATTCATACATAGCAAACATGTCATATTCATATATTGAACTGCATGTTTTTTAATGTTCATGCTAGGGGTGTTTTTTTTTTTTTTTTAAGTTTTCACAATATACAGGGATAAACGAAAAGGATAATGTGAAATGGTGTATAGATCTGTATTATTAATGAACACAAATTTAAAATTCACAAACAAAATATATCAGTAAACCAATTCCAAGCATATGAGCATCTCAATAGATATAAACTTATAAAATCAACATCTAAGTAAAAAACTTCAGGCACATTGGAAATAAACATTGCATTAATCTTATAAAGGAAATCTAAAGTAAAAGCATCACAAATATTGTACTTTATGATGAATTATTAAAGTTTCTTCTGTGGGATCAAGAAGAAGGCAAGGATGCCCACTATTATTTATCTATTTGACAATGTACCAAAGGCTAACCTCATACAGTAAGATTTAAAAAAAAAATGTAAAATGGATTGGAAAAGAAGAAATAAAATTTTCATTCACATATGATATCATTATATTTGCAAAAGACCCCAAATCTCAACATATTCATTATTAAAAATAGATAAATTTCACAAGTTTCCTGTATTAAAAAATAAATTTTATATGTCATAAATTAGAAAAAACCTCAAGAATGAGACCATATACATTGGCACAAAAATGTATGAAGAATAAATATTAAGAATTACATGCAAGACCCTTATAGAGAATATTATAAAAGTTTTTAGAGAGAAATTAAGGAGGCCTAAATGGAGTGATATACCACATTCATGGCTTAGAAGTTGCAACATAACAAGGATGCCAAATCGCACCATGGATGGATATGTGTCACTCCAATTCCAATCAAAATTCAACTCCGTTTTGGTAACTTGGCAGATTTTATAAGGAAATTTAAATTTATATGGAAACGAAAAAGGCTAAAAATAGCCCATTTACCCCCAAAGAAGAAAAACATTTTCAAGGACTACCTCTTTGAGGTAGCAACATATGATGTAAAGTTAGAATAAGCAAGACAAAAGATGATAAAACAGAACAGTGAGTCCAGAAATATATGAATACTCAATCTATAATGAAGGTTGTATTGTGAAACATGCGGAAAGGGTAGTATTTTTTTAAAAAATGGTGCCTGGTCAATCATATATGCAGACTGACAAAATGAAACTTGATCCTATCTCACAGTTTACCCCCACAAAACAAACAAACAAAAAGCCACAAAACAAACAAATTCCAGGTTGGACTATAGGTCTAAATGTAAAAAGTAAGGATATTTTTATGGCCTCGAGATAGAGAATGATTTCTTTTTTTTTTTTTTAAAGATTTTATTTATTTATTTGACAGAGAGAGATCACAAGTAGGCAGAAAGGCAGTCAGAGAGAGAGAGAGGAGGAAGCAGGCTCCCTGCTGAGCAGAGAGCCCAATGTGGGACTCGATCCCAGGATCCTGAGATCATGACCTGAGCGGAAGGCAGCGGCCTAACCCACCGAGCCACCCAGGCGCCCTAGAGAATGATTTCTTAATCATGAAGGACAATAATGATAAATTTGACCACATTAAACTTAGTAAGTTCTGTTTATCAGAAGACTCCCCTAATTGAGTGATAAGACAAGCCACAGAAGGGGAGGAGATATTTACAAAATATATAGACAATAAAGGATCTGAAGATCTGTAGTATATAAACAGTTCTCCCAAGTCAATAATAAAAAACACAAACAAGGGCACCTGGATGGCTCAGTGGGTTAAGCCGCTGCCTTCGGCTCAGGTCATGATCTCAGGGTCCTGGGATAGAGTCCCCCATCGGACTCTCAGCTCAGCAGGGAGCCTGCTTCCTCCTCTCTCTCTCTGCCTGCCTCTCTGTCTGCTTGTGATCTCTCTCTGTCAAATAAATAAATAAAATCTTAAAAAAAAAAAAACACAAACGAAAACAAAACAAAACAGGCAGTTAATAGAAAAATGTGCAGGACAGTTCAATCAGCACTTTATAAAGAAGTGGCCAATGAACAAATGAAGAGCAGCTTAACGTGATTATAGTGACAGAAAAGCAAAATAAAACTATATCATACTATACAACCCCCAGATTTGCTCAGATTAAGAAGTCTGACAATAATAAATGCCACATACAATTTGCTTAAAATGAATAAAATATCCCTGTAAAATACAGATATCTGGCTGCTTCTGGAAAGGAGAAATGGATTGAATGAAAATGAAAATGAAAGATTTTTTTAGTGTATGCCCTTCCGACTTATAAACTATTTTTTTAAAAGATTTTATTTATTTATTTGACAGACAGAGATTACAAGTAGGCAGAGAGGCAGAGAGAGACAGAGGTAAGCAGGCTCCCTGCTGAGCAGAGAGCCGGATTCGGGATTCAGTCCCAGGACCCTGAGATCATGACCTGAGCCCAAGGCAGAGGCTTTAATCCACTGAGCCACCCAGGCACCCCATATAAACTATTTTTTTATTACTTATTTAAAACAACAAAAAGTGTACAATATAGTACATGCATCTAGACAAATGTTTTTCTCCCTTCTGCTTAACTTCTTAATAAATCTAATGTTTCAAAACAATTTTAATTGTGCACCAGGGCGTACAGTATATGAAAACTGCTATACATACATATATATGTATATATTTTGCGTTTATGTTCCAGTTCTTAAAAAGAAGACAAGGATTCACTTCTACAGATACAATCTAGGGGTGCCTGAGGGGCTCAGTCAGTTGAGTGCCTGTCTTTGGCTCAGGTCATGATCCGAGGATGCTGGGATCGAGTCCAGTGTTGGGTTTCCTGCTCAGAGAGGAGACTGCTTCTCCCCCTCTCTCTTTGCCTCTCCCCTTGTCCCCTCTGGTGCTTTCTCTCTCTCAAATAAATACATAAAATCTTAAAAAAAAAACTGTTTAAAGAAAAATAAAGATACAGTTTAACTAAGCGTGCACAAAACATGCTCAGTGGTTTCAAACTTTTTTCTGAGGTATACGGTGGAAAAAAGTACTCAAGATTAGCATCCAGATCTCGGCAAGACATTACGTAGGTAATACATCATCTAGACTACGTCACATATTATAGATTTTCATATTTATCTCCTAAGGCATATTTCTTTGCTCATGGTCTTGAACTATTTAGAAAAACAGAACTTAAGTACTGTATTTTGTGTGTCCCTGACACTACAGAGGTGAGGTCTATCTCCAAATTCAGCTGCTTCTAACATGGGTTTTATTGTACATAGATGCTACATTCTATTAACCTTCAGTAGGTTGTTCTCTTTTGTGGCCCTTGGTTTCTTAATATTTATGAGGGATTGGGGATATTTTATTTTAAACTGTGGAAATCAGATCATTTTTTGGAGTTGTTTTTGTTGAAATCAGGGAAACAATGGAAGTCTCCAGGAAAGTTGCTTGTGTTAATGGAAATTTGTAGCACTGGAATATGTGCTTCCAATCCTCATAACCATTATTCCCACTATTGGGCGCATTTGGTGTTTCCTTCTTTTGATTTTCCTCCTTATTACCTTTGTCCAATCTTAGTTCTCTCAACATTCATACAAAAGACTTTTAAAGACAAGTAGAATTCAAAAATAAATAAATAAATAAATAAATACAGACAAGTAGAATTCCTCTTTGCTTTCACATGGTAAAATGCATACTATTGCTTTATATTGCTTTTGTGTGTATGTGTGTTTGTGTATAAAATAGACTTTGACTTCCTATTGTTCTTGATTACCATATGTTAAAAATTCGTGTTTCAAATGATTTTTTGCACTTATTTTATATCTTCATGATCAGCAGATAAAATGTTTCAGACGATTGGGTTCTAAAAACTAGTATTTTACTGTGCTTCATGTTTTTTGTTCTATGATGTGCCTGATAAGTATGAATAAAATGGAAACTAATTTCATTTTTTGTGTGTAAAAAAATGTTCAGTGTGGAAACAAAGTAAATACGTAACAAAGCTGGTTGTTATAAAAATCAGTCTAGAGGATTAATACTGACCACAAAGCAGTATTCCGAAGAGAAGCATTTTAGGGTTGGAGTGTGAACATTTTATCAATGTACTGTTCAGACTGATAGGTATTTAGGATGGTGGACAATTATGATAACAGTACTTCTACTGCATTCTGTCTTCAACGAGCAACATACTTTTCCAGTTTCCACAGCAACCCAATCAATTTCTGATTACAAATGCAAGCAGAGCAATTTAAGCCAAGACTAGGGAAAATGAAGAGTATATTTGTAGCTTTAGAGAAAATTTGAAATTAGCCTATATCACTGATCTGAGAGGCTCTATTCTGTAGTAGTAATTAAGATAAAGCTAAAAACTTAAAAGAAAAATTTCTAACTGAAGGTAAACTACGTTTTATAGGACACTTGTTTGTTTTTTGCTATGTTATGCCAGGGTACAAAAGATTTCAGGACTGCTGCTGGATGAACAATATCATTTAATTATAGCAGTTGAACTGAATTAAAGAAGAAAAAATGACATTTCCACACAAATGTCTCAATGACTAATGGGAACCTGAATAATCTCTATAATCTCTATCTATTCGGATTAATGCATTTAGTTGCCAAATTGCAATCTAAAATACTTAGATATGAAATCTTTCTAGGATTTTTGTTACTTATACTTACTTAAAATGTAAGAATCATTCTCATTAAGTATAATGGAAAACAGGAATACGTATCTACATGGTTAGATGTTATGCTAATTTTAAAGTGCTTCCTTCAAAATTAAAAAATATATATGTGTGTGTGTGTGTGTGTGTGTGTGTGTGTGTGTGTGTGTAATTGCTTGAATTACATATATCATCCCAAATAAAATGATGTGTGTATCTTGGAAACACTTATCACCCATGTAAAAACTTCAGGAGAAGCATTCCTCCTTACTGAATTAAGTGCATTTGTAAAACAAGGTAAAGGCCAATGAAGTGATTAGGCAAACACGAAATAGCACCTTAGTGATTCGTAAGCATTAATATGCCTTCCTGAGCACCTAACTCACTACCACAAGTGGTGACAGAATCAAGAAGATTAGAATCCTATAAACTCCTTAAAGGTATGCTTTATAGGACAGGCCAATCACATGTTAACAGATTTGTGAACAATATAAACCCACCATCCTGTGAGCACTTGCTGCCTCGGTCTTCCATGGTGTTGAGCATCTGCCTATGATTCATTGCACTTTTTCTTTACTCTCCATGAAACCCCCTTGAAATTATAGTAGTTTTTCCATCTGCTGATGAATCATTTGAAGATTTCCAAGTTTAAACCCAATGGTACACACTGGCAGGTACTATATGAAGCTAATAGCTTTAATTGACAAAACATACTTACCATTTAACATGTAAGGAGCTTTACAGACACCATATAAAAGATTTTCCAAAAATTCTAGTCCATTATTTGAAGATGGATAATCTAGTTACAAATGTCTTGTATAGCTCTCCAAAAACAAGATTTCATCATGTACTCAGGTCAAATCATTTGATCACCAGAAAAAATGATCTGTTGATTTTCCCAAGCCTTGGGAATACGTTCATGGTCTACCTTATGATCCCAGAATAATTTTAAAGAGTAAAATGATAGTGTGAGTGTCTGAGAAATAATTTTTCTGAATGCTATAAAAATTTTTACTGGTTCATTATTTCAGTTTAATGTGCTATCACTCAAATTTTCAAAATTCACTGACTAAATGGCATATATGCATCTGGGTCAACATGAAAGCTAGCTGTTGGCCCTAGGCTGAGTAAATTTATGGTTCCTTATAAAATGTGAAGGATTCCTAAGATATCTTTGAAAAAAAATAATGAAGGCAACATAAAACTGAGTTTTATAGACAAGGAACAAATAAATCTCAATAAATGAAGTAAAATGTTAAAGTACTAACTATCAGTTTTTAATGAGAAATTCTAAACGTTAATATGTGTTGGGCAGCCTACAGTGGAGAAAGTGAATGCAGACATAAATATTCTTAATGGAGAAAATTATGAAGACTTTGTTTTCATAATATAATTAATAATACCTCAATAAAGCTCATATAATAATTATATATTTAATACCATATATAAATCAAGGATGGATGTTTTCAGATTATAGTAATGGCGCTATGTACACACTGATAGTTTATACTTATTAAAATAAGAACAATTTTTTTTCTTTTATTCTGTGTATTATAGGCCTACAAGAACCACCCTCATGGACAAAGCAAGCTTATCATCCTCTGTGAGATCTTCTGAATGTATCAAGGATGACAAGGATGAACTTGTCATTGCCATTAGTAACGTTGAACCAGCTGGGGGTAATGCTGACATGATGTGGTTTTGATCCTTTCAGCCTCTTGACAGTTGGTGCAACTAGTCCACTCCTAGGTATTTAACCAAGAGAAATAAACTCAAATCCATACAGAGACTTGTGCACCAATGTTCATAGTCACTGTTTTCAACAACCACAAAGTGGAAACAACCACCTAAATGCCCACCAACAGTGAGTGGTTAAACAAATTGTGCGAGGTTCACACAAGTAGAGTGTTTCCAGAAACAAAAAGGAATAAAGTATCGATACATGCAACAGGGATGCATCTCAATAATTATGCTAAGAAAAAAAAAATGAAGTATAGTTTGTATAATTCCATTTATATAAAATTCTAAAAAATGCATACTCATATGACGGAGAGCAGGTCACTGGGTGACTAGAGGTGGGAGAAGGAGCATGAGAGGGATTACAAAGAGGCAAAAAGGAAACACAGAAATGGTGGATATGCTCATTATTTTGATTGTTGTGATGGCTTTACAGTTGCATGTGTATATCAAAATATTCCTACTTCTGTGCTTTAATATATGGAGTTTAGTGTCAGTACCTCAATTAAGATCTTTTTTAAAAAAGGAAGTTGCAGTACAAGCATATTATTTACAGATTTAAAATAAGAAATACTTCATTAGAATTGAAAGAATGTGGGTTTGGGGGCAGGGAGCAGGCATGGGGTAGGGTCTGAGAAGCCCTTATAAGCCAATCTTTACAACTTTACCTACCAACCTGTGCCTCTGTCACAATGAGACTTGAAGGAATGATTTTCAGTCTGAAAAGCCATTGACAGTGTAAAGGACATTATGCGGCTCTTCTACTGTAAACTGCATATAAGTTCTGAGTTCATTTTCCAATATTTTCATAAATTTCAGCAGATTTACTTCAATCTACTTTCCTCAAAGACAAATATCACTTATTTGTGGGTGACTGGCCAGAGTGACATTAACAAATTTAACTAATTATTTTATAGAATATTAGAAGTTGAAATAACAAGTTCAACTTGTCAACATAGGCCTGGCAGTAGACCGAACTTTTTAGGGCGCTTAATATCTGCTCTCCAGAATGTTCCCCACCCTTCCCAGGGGGATATTAGCCCATGCTTTTCCTAACAGGACACTAAACATTTATTTTAAGATTTTATTTATTTATTTTACAGAGAGAGAGAGAACAAGCAGGGGAAGCAGCAGGAGAGAGGGCGAAGCTGGCTCTCTGCTGATCAAGGAGCCCAACGCAAGAGCCTCAGTGAGGATTCTTCCCCTCTGCCACTTCCCTCATTCATGGGTGAGTTCTCTCTCTCTCTCTCTCTCTCTCTCTCTCTCAATCTCTAAATACATGAATAAATCTAAATTTTGGGGAAAATAAGGGATTTTTTCTAAAAGAATAAATAACTAAATAACAAAATGACTTTTATTTTATACAATTGTTGGTTTTCTGTTTTAATAATCACTAATTATATAAATTCTAAAATATACTTAAACATAATGTGGGCTAATTTAAAATACTTTTTTTATGTTCATGTGAAGGCATTTAATTGTGTGTTACCTGCTTGTTTTTGAAATAAAGTTACAGTTTTATTATGTAAAATAACTGATTTCTTTTTTATACAAAGTGCAGGACATAGAAGATTTGGTTAAGAATTTACTGTTTGTCTTGGGGACTCTTTATTCTTAACTACCTTAATTTTGAATAATCTGTGGTATATATTTCTCCATGGATTCTCTTCTAAATAAAAACCACAAAAGGAAGGTAGTTCGCCATAATCTATCTTTTAATCATTATTTTATTTGGCATTTATTATATAATCATATTTTTTCTAGTCTTACTTTCTCTAACCTCTGCTACATTGATGTCTTTAATTTGAATTGGTTTTAGAGGATAATTCTAAAGTATAAATTATTATTTATACAACATAATTTATTCTTTATGATATAATAAATTCACATGCTTTTTCCTAAATGGCAGTGGCTTTGGTAAGTAATAAAATTCATAAGTAATATCTTTTTTTTTTTAAAGATTTTATTTATTTATTTGACAGACAGAGATCACAAGTAGGCAGAGAGGCGGGCAGAGAGAGAGGGGGAAGCAGGCTCCCTGCTGAGCAGAGAGCCCTATGTGGGGCTCGATCCCAGGACCCTGGGATCATGACCTGAGCGAAGGCAGAGGCTTTAACCCACTGAGCCACCCAGGCGCCCCCATAAGTAATATCTTAAAATTTTTTTTAGGCTATGACATGTATATGGAAAACTTAATAAATCTCCCGCTAAACATAATACTTCTTCTCTACCATAGATGAACTGAATTAGCTTATAAATGCTTTACCGTTTCAATTCTTGGATGCTAAATATTAAACCTAAAATCCTCTTGCCTCATTTTTAATCTCCAACAAAACCAGTGGTCACGCTATGCATTAAAATTTGTCATGCTTCTCACCAAAACTTAGTCACCATGTGATTGATGATGTGTCTGCACAACCCCCCAAAGTGGCAGATTAATTTTTAAGTTGGTTCTTATTAAGCAGTAACAAAAATCAGTAGGTCTTCTTGAATTCTCTGTCAAAATTTTCATTTTAAGGCCATAGAATACAAAATATATTGAAAATATAAATTTTTTTCCAGCAAATCAAATAATTGGGATACTATAGACAAGTTCCAAAATTCTGGGTCCTTCAAGTAAATTTGATTAAAATTGTTAGCTATCATTAGGTCATTTTCAGGAACTCCTGAAATAGTTATTTGGTATGTCTCCTGCACTGTTTTCCAATTCTTGTTTGTAACTTGTTTTCTTTTTCTCTCTCTCTTTTTTTTTAAAGATTTTATTTATTTATTTGACAGAGGGAGACCACAAGTAGACAGAGAAACAGGCAGAGAGAGAGGAGGAAGCAGGCTCCCTGCTGAGCAGAGAGCCCAATACCGGGGCTCAATCCTAGGACTCTTGGGATCATGACCTGAGCAGAAGGCAGAGGCTTTAACCCACTGAGCTACCCAGGTGCCCCTGTAACTTGTTTTCTTTTGCATTTTTCTCCTTACTTATCAAAATCCTTGACAAGAATCAAGAACATTTAATAAGTGGATTTTTAGCAAGCAGTTGTGTTTTTAAACCTTCCATTCAGACAAAGTAGAAGAAGGTACTGTCCTATGGACTATTAAATATGGATATAGAAAAGAAACAAGAGGAAAAACCAAATCTTATCTGCCTACTTCAGATTGGTTTAAGATAGATCTAAGCCTTATTATTCATGACCTATATTATCAAATAGTGAAAATATGTTTATATAGATGGTTTCTGTAATAAGCTGAAGTTAAATAAATTATCTGCTATTAACAATCCAGAATAACTATGGACAAAAAATGTCTATTTTCAAGTTTCCAAAGAATATTTCCAGAAAATATCTTATTCTAGACTACAATGATAACTAATAAATTCCAAGGAACCAAAACTGTAGAAATGAAATAACACAACCATCAAGCAACAAATCTGTTAACAACAACAACAACAAAAAAACCATAGTCAAAACATGATCATAAAGCTCCAACCAATGGGAAAAAGAATCACTCATAAATTACAATCATATGAAACTAAAAACAGGAATACAATTACATATCTTTATAATAATAATAATAATAATCTCTATTAAAAATAAAGGTATTAAAAAGAAAGGCATGAGATAAATATTTCAATCAAAACTTTAGGAAAGAAAATTGATAAAGGGGAGTAAGAGAACAAAAATCATATGCAAGAGCAGAAATAAATCTATTATCAAAACCAGATAAAATTCAGGAGATAATATATGAAGATAAAAACAAAAAGCCAAACAAATTGTAAGTAAATCAAATAAAAAAAATAGCAATGAGAATGGCAGTTACCAAAATTTAAAATACATTAATAACATATGTATGATAGGAGTGCGATTTTACACAAAAAGCATCTAGAGATGCTTTTCAGGAATAGTTCAAGAGTGATTAACTCTAGTAAAAGGGATATTTATATATATATATATATTTTTTTTTTTAAGGTATTGTCTTAAATCTCTACCTAAGAATGTTTCCCTTTTATAATTAAAATAATTGTTCAAAAACACATTGTGTTTTTCTTTTTTTTAAGATATTATTTATTTATTTGACAGCGAGATCACAAGCAGGAGGAGTAGCAGAGGGAGAGGAAGAAGCAGGCTCCCCACCAAGCAGGGAGCCTGACCCTGAGATCACGACCAGAGCCAAAGGCAGGTGCTTAACAGACTGAGCCACCCAGGGACCCCTCCACCCAAAACACATTGTTAAAAGAAAAACATTAAATCCCATTGATAGGGAAAAACTGTACTCTAAGACGGCTGACCAAACCAGCAAGGGAATTCCAGTCCCTGCCTCAAAGGCCTTCTGGGTTCTTCTTTCCTACCCCCTTTCCTGCCTGCCAAAAGTATCAAGTATGCAGAAGTAGATGGGTATAAATTCCCTTCCCTACTTGTGCTCCGGGCTCAGACTTTTGGAGAACAACTCCCTCTGATCCCACCGGTATTTAAAAAACCCTCTGATCCTCCAAAGTCTCTGAGTCAGGAGACTTCTGACTTGTTCTTCCGTCAAGTTCCAGTCCAGGTTCTGTAACAAAATAATTTTTTGTACAATGCAAGTGTAGCACACGTATTTAGTTTCATTCCTAAAGGAAAATTTTAGCTTTCCATTAGTTTACAGAAACATCATTTTGTTCTAGTAGCAAAGAACTCCGGGAAAGTAGGCCCCTCCTTCAGCCCCCAAAGATGAGTCAAACTCAGCAATTCCATCCCCAACTTGTTATGGACTGAATATTTGTATCTCTCAAAATTTATATGTTGAAGCCCTAATCCCAGGGTGATGGTCTTTGGAGACTGGGCCTTTGGAAGTTAATTAGGGCCTTTGGGATGGAATTAGCAGTTTTAAAAGAAGAGTAAGAGAATCTCTCTTACTCTTCCTTGCTGGCACTGAGGAAAGGCCCTGTGGGGACACAACGTTTAAGTCACACTGCAGGGAGTCCTCACCAGGAACTGAATTGTCCAGCACCTTGATCTTGGACTTCCCAGACTCCACAACTATGAGAAATAAATTTCGGTTGTTTAAGCCACGCCAGGCTACAGTGTTTTGTTATGGTAGTCGGAGGTAACTTAAAACACCACTTTGACGTTAATACCTAGTTGGGGTGATAATTTACAAGATTGTGGTAGGTTACTGGGAGCAATTTTGCTACCTGAAAGCGAAAGAGATACCAATGACTTACACTTCTTTTTTAAAGCTAAACACATCATGACTGAATCACATACAAGAATGTAAGGAGGAGGGACGCCTGGGTGGCTCAGTGGGTTAAGCCTCTGCCTTCTGCTCCAGTCATGATCTCAGGGTCTTGGGATCAAGCCCCACACCAGGCTCTCTGCTTGGCAGGGAGCCTGATTCCCTTCCTCTCTCTCTGCCTGCCTCTCTGCCTACTTGTGATCTCTGTCTGTCAAATAAATAAATAAAATCTTAAAAAAAAAAAGAATTCTTTCTTGGTCATTGGCTCTGGACCTCACCCCACTGAACCTCACCCTATATTCTAAAACTTCATCATATAGATACTTAAAATTAAATTTAAAATTTCTGTGCATCAAAGAAAACAAACAAACAAAAAAATGTGCCATCTTGGGATTTCCCCACCAGTGTCTCAGGTAAAAATGGACAATGGGGAACAAACTGATAGACTTTTAAAAAAGTGGGCCCAGGTGAGACATATTCAGTATTTAAATTAATTTAAGTTTGTTGGTTTAACGAAGACAGACATGTCTTTAAAATTATCAACACTAAATATAAAATTTATTCTACTGAGGTTTACTAAAATTCAAGTAAGCTCATGTTATCTGTTAGTGAAAAGATAACTAAAGATAACTAAAAGGATGGTTAATTGTCTGTCTCAAAGTTTTCATGGGTACTTGTTAAGATAGCTTTCAAAGTCTTTGGTAACCTGAAATTTTAAGGTTTTTCTTGAATGAGAAATAGGATTAAATTCATTGGCTAGGTCCTTTGGAAATAGGATAAAGTGCTAAAGCATTGATTCCTGGATGTAGATTCATGCTTTTGACTTCTTATTCCAAAAGAACTAAGGATACTTGAGTCTGTTGGTAAATGTGTCTAAGCTTAATTAATTCATAAATTTGCCATCTAAAGAATTTTGTTGTAACAGTTCACAATTGGTCACTGCTTAGTTTTCACAGTGCAGACTAAAGTTTCTAGGAGTGTACATAGTAATTATGTAATTGATTATGTAAGTAAGTATATAATTAAGACTGATGGGAATAAGGGAAAGAACTCTATATGCAGAAAAGGAGAAGATATGTAAGGAAGATATAAAGAAGGGGAATGCATTTTTGTTGAAGGTAAGAGAAGGTAATTTTGTCCTAAATAAAGTGGTTGGTTGGGAAAAATGACTTGGGTAAAAATCTGAATGCAAAAGAAAGCTGTAAAAGGTCTGGAGGGAAATCTTTAGAAACGAATTTTAGGTATGGTTAAGATCGACTAAGATTAAAATGAATAGATTTTCAAGTACACTGATACAAGATTAAAAGTCTGCTTACTCTCTTCTTAAAAGGTCAAAGTTTTCTTGAATTGTTGGTCTGTTCTTGATAAAAAAGTGTAAGCAAAGGATTCTTTTTCTCTTTTGTCTGCTCAAAAAACTAGTTTCTATGTTTTGTTTTTATCAGGTCTTTAAAGATCTCTAATCCTATTTAGGCAGATGCTTAAACTTTCTGGTTTTTTTTTTAATTTTTTTTATTTTTGGTTTTGGTTTGTTTTGTTTTTAACAAATTTCCCAAGAATTAAATTGTAAATGAAGTCTCTTTAATTCATCAGGCGTTTTTTATTTGGTATGTTAAGTTACTCTGGAAGCATTGTTAAACAAATGATAAGCCTTAGGTTACATTTGGTTAAATGCTGTAACTATTCTAGAGGGTATATGCAATTCCTAAAGTTTTAATATAAGATCATCACTTGATATTTTGATTACTGCTATTGTAAACTCTCATCTCATCAGATCTTTAACTATGTCCTGTCTGAATTTTTGTCATTTATAGTTATTGTTCCATCTTCAAGGAAATTTGTATAAGGGACTTAAGGGCAAATGCAGGAATTTGGTATCTTTATGATTAAAACTTAAATGGGTAGGAATTTCCAGAACTAACTAAAGCTGCATTCAAATTAAACAAGAACAGTATCATGGGACTAAGTGAATTAGAAAAAATAATTATAGTTTTTTGTGACTCTTATTTAAAACATTGCTGGTCCTCTATTTGCTCTTCCAGACTAAGGAGACTTTCTCTTAAGACATCAGTGATATACAGAAAAATAAAACAAATTAAAGCATTTAACTTTTCTCTCTACCTAAACCCTCCAAAATTCAAAGGTCTCTCAGTATTTCTTCATGGCAATCCTAGTCATTTACATAAGTTCAGTAACAATCTGTTCTCCTTATAACAGGACACCATTGAAAACACTGGTTATTTTACCAAGGCTTTGATTAAAATGTCATATTTGAGAGAGACATGCGTACACTCAGATGTGACCAACCAGCTGTAAATAAATAAATAAATAAATTACATTTTTGGGGGAATCACGCATCGCACAGGCATCCCTTATAACCCACAAGGACAAGCTGTTATTGAACGTGCACACCCCACCCTTAAACACATGCTAAATAAACAAAAGAGGGGAAATATAGGTCTAAGTAATCCAGACCCCTCCTCATGATTATATAAGGCACTCTTAACTCTAAACCTTCTTAATTTGAATGACCAATTTTTAACACCAGCATTAAAACATTTCACACGAGAATATCTAGGACTACAACTCTTGGTCTTATGGGAAGACTGTAACTCAAGTCTATGGCAACGCCCCCATGAGCTCAACACTTGGGGAAGAGGATATGCTTGTGTCTCCTCATGGGAAGGACCACGTTGGCTCCTGGCACAGAACTTCAAGCCATATCATGGCTTGTCACAGCCCAAACCCAATCCCACAGATGAGTCAGGTTAAGTTAAGCGAACCCCAACCCCAGAAACCACCTGCTACAGAGAGCACAACAAGCAACAGGAATGAACTGCAGAGACCTTAAGAAAACTACTTAGATATCTGAAGAAGTCCCACAGGGTAAGGCCCCACATCTGTAAATGTTCCTGCCATGCTCTCAGTTTTAAGTGCAACTTCTGTCATGATGGGTATATCATACTCTTTCATTCCAGGAGCTATGGCCACTAACTACTGGGCATACATGCTTAACCCGCCCTGCTGGAAACCCTTAATGTGAGCTGATGTGCCTTTTTTGTGCTCAGCAATAACTCTAACTGGGTAGGAGAAACCTCCTTCCCCTTTTCCAACCCCAGCTTAACGGCTCCTTCTGGGCTTCCATACCATATAATGTAAATTTATATGCCACAATTCTTCCCATCTGCACTTCTCTGTATGATCCTCTTTGCATTACTGTCTCCTCCCAAATTTGGTTACATTTTGTGCCTAAAGGCACCAACAAAAACAGTCAATTAAGCGTTATCTCCACTGGCATTATCTGGCACTGGCAATTAGACCGATAATAAAAGCCACTCCTCTCTCTTCATCTTTAAGAAAAGTACTAAATGGGGGCGCCTGGGTGGCTCAGTGTGTTGAGCCTCTGCCTTTGGCTCGGGTCATGATCTCAGGGTCCTGGGATCGAGCCCCGCATTGGGCTCTCTGCTCGTCGGGGAGCCTGCTTCCTTCTCTCTCTCTGCCTGCCTCTCTGACTGCCTCTCTGCCTGCTTGTCATCTCTCTCTGTCAAGTAAATAAATAAATTAAAAAAAAAAAAAAAAAAGAAAAGTACTAAATGGACCATATCTTCAGAGAGGGTAATTTGGGAGACATGTTGAATTCTTAACCCAATACCCTTAATCTAGATAATACTAGTACACACCAGAGTCCAAGAGGATGTCTAATAGCTAATGAGACAGAGACTGGATGCGCAGAGCAGCCTCTCCTAGAATCTGGTGAGAAGGAGGCCTTAACTCTCCCCATTCAAATGTCCCTCTGGAGGCTAGGACATGTACTCCCCCCCTCTCTGTGTGGCATTGGGAATATTACAATTCCTCAGGTAGTTACAACATGATTTTTCATAAGAACTTTACTGATTATATTCAACACTGTATACCACACCATTATGTTTCCTTATTTGGAGCCAATATATCCCTATCTACGGAGGTTAGAGGTTAGCTACTTTATCAAGACCTCCAAAGGAGGAAAGCACATTATGCAGCCTAAGTAACTACAACATTACTTACCAAAAAGCTACTCCCGTCTTTGTTTTAAGAAGACAGCCTCTTTCCTTTATCCCAGTCCTCCTTACTAGGCCTTGGGAGGAATCTAAATCAGCATTCTCAGCATTCTTCATCAGGCACTTAATGAATCCAAAAGGCGATGCAGGTTTCTAGGCCTGCTCATTGCAGGCATGGTAGCAGCTAACTCCATTTTGACAACTAGTGTTGCCATAGCTACTCTCACCCATACATTCCAAACCACCCAACGTATTGATCAAATTACATATAATGAAACCTGAGAATTCCAATTACAACAGACGATCAATCAAAAATTGTTAGGGAGGGGCACCTGGGTGGCTCTATCTTTAAGCAGCTGCCTTCCACTCAGGTCATGTTCCTGGGGTCCTGCGATTCATCTCCATATAAGACTCCCTGGTCAGCAGGAAAACTGCTTCTCCCTCTACCACTCCCCCTGCTTGTGATCCCTTTCTCGCTGTCTCTGTCAAATAAATAAATAAAATCTTAAAAAAAAATTTGTCAGAGAGACTCCAACTGATGGAAGTAGTAATAGCATACTTGGGAGAGAAACAGGAGGCCCTGGCTTTTTGCCAGGATCTTAATTGTGACTGGGCGCATAAGGCCCATAAGGAACAGTACTCAACACGATCCGGGAAGAATTAAGAAGCATCTTCAAGGATTCCTTCATGACAATTTAACCTTAGACATTCAAACTTAAAAAAACAGATTTTATCTTCTCTCACCATTAATGAACATGAGCATAACCCAAACCCTAGGGTATTCACTTGTCAAAATCTACAATGGTTAAACCCAAAAAAACTGGTTTTCTAATACCAGATGGGGACTCATCGACTGTCCATTATTTTACTCATTTGTCTATTGCTTCTTTTTTTAGTTTACAAAGCCTCAGTAAAAGTGCTTTCCCCAAACAGGAGAAGCTCGAGATTTGTACCTGGTACAACTGCAGCAAGACCTCTAACCTGCAAAGAATAAGAAAGGGGGGAATGTGGGAATTCACAATGCCAGGGTAGCAACAAACACAATCCTCCTTGGAAGAGGTTAGTTGAGAAGCAAAGGAGTGACCAGAACACTGGGTCTCCTTTTAAATTTCTGGGCTGAAAACAGTCAGATCCTCACTGTGGCCCAACGCTATCCCCCAGGGGACAGATACTTAACTTAGGTTAGATAGAAATCCTTAATGGTCACCTACTCCCTGCCTGCAGGTCATGAACACAAGTAGTTCTAATCACACAATGCCTGTAAATGTCACTGCCCTAGATATTGAAACTCTACATTCCTTTCTAATCCTGATTCTTTGAGGTAACAATAACATGCATAACAAAAGTGGAGTTGATTTGAGGCCTACCACCACCAGCAGCAGCACACCTGGACCCAGGCCCTCTTCTTTCTCCTACTTAAGTGTCTGGAACAGTCAGTTAGTTTGCCATCTTGGGGTTTGCTAGCCAAACCCAAGGAGAAGTTGTAATTGATACCACAGAAATACAAAGAATCATTAGAGATTACTGTAAATAATTACGCACCAACAAATTGCAACATCTAGAAGACATAAATTTCTAGAAACACACAATCTTCTAAGACTGATTCATGAAGAAACAGAAAATCTTAACAGACTGATTACAAATAATACAATTTAATCATTAACTTAAAAATTCTCAAAACACTAGAGTCTAGGACCAGACAGCTTCACAGGTGAATTCTACCCATCGTTTAAAAGAGTTTGTAGTTATTCTTTTCAAATCATTAAAAAAATGAAAGAGAAAAGAATGCTTCCAAACTCATTTTACAAAGCCAGAATTACCTTGATGACAAAACCAGAAAAACACACCACAAAAAGAGAAAATCTTAGGCCAATATGTTTGATGAATATAGATGCAAAAATCCTCAACAAAATATTGGCAAACTGAATTAAATAATGTATTAAAAGGATCACATGCCACAACCAAGTGGGATTTATTCCAGTAGTGCATGGATGCTTCAACACCCAGAAATCAGTCAACATGAAACACCACATGAACAAAACTAAAACAAAAATTACGTTATCATCTCATAGGTGCAGAAAAACAATTTGACAGAATTCAATGTCCATATATGATTAAAACTCTCCACAAAGTAAGTATATAAGGAATGTGGCTCAGCATAATAGAAGCCATATGTATGACAAATCCACAGCTAACATATTCAATGGTGAAGAGCTGAAAGCCTTTCCTTGAAGACCACAAAGATGCCCACTTTATTTTTACCATTTTTATTCAAAATAGTTTTGGAAGTCCTAGCCCGAGCAATTAGGCAAGAAAAAGAAATAAAAAGACATCTGAATTGATAAGAAAAAAGAAACTGCAGATGATACTATATATAGAAAACCACAAAAGCGCCACCAAAAAATTATTAGAACTAATAAATGAACTCAATAAATCACAAGGTACAAAATTAACAGAAATTGGTCATGTTTTTATATGCTAATAATGAGCCATCAAAAACAAATTAACAGTTCCACCTACAGTTGCATTAAAAAGAATAAAATACCTAGGAATAAATTTAACCAAAAGATGAAAGACTTGTTCTCTGAAAACTGTAGGGCACTGGGGTGCCTGGGTGGCTCGGTTGGTTAAGCCTTTGCCTCGAGTCATGATCCTAGTGGGGTCCTGGGATTAAGCCCTCTGTGGGGCTCCCTGCTCAGTAGGGAGACTGCTTCTCTCTCTGCTCCTCCCTCCTGCTCTGCTCTCTCTTGCTATGGGTCTTTCTCTCAAATAAATAAAATCTGAAAAAATAAAACCAAAAACCAACATATAAGACGTTGATGAAAAAAAATTGATGACACAAATAAATGAAATGATATATCATGCTCATAAATTGGAAGAATACTGTTAAAATGCCCACACTACCCAAAACAATCTATGAGATTCAGTGCCATCTGCAATAAAATACGGTGGTATTTTTCATAAAATTAGAACAAAGAATCCAAAAATTTGTATGAAACGACAACACAGCTCAAATAGCCAAAGCGATCTTGAGAAAGAAGAATAAAGCAGGAGGCATCATGCTCTCTGATTTCAAACAATACTACAAAGCTGTAGTAATCAAAACAGTATGCTACTGGCACAAAAATACACATGTAGATCAATGGAATAGAATGTGTCTAGAAATAGACACATACGCACATATGGCCAAATAATCTATGAGAAAGAAGGCAAGGATGATACAATGGAGAAAATACAGTATTTTCTATAAATGGTGCTGGGAAAATTGGACTAGTATGCAAAAAAGTGAAACTGGACTATTGTCTTATGCCATGTACAAAAAGAAATTAAAAATAGATTAAAGACTTGAAAGTAAGATTTAAAATAATAAAATCACTAGAAGAAAGCACAGGAATAAGCTCTTTGACATAGGTCTTAGCAATATTTTTTGGACCAGTTTTCTCAGGTATGGGCAACAAAAGCTGAAATAAGCAAATACAACTGCATTAAACTAAAAAGCTTTTATGCAGGGGCACCTGGGTGACTCAGTGGGTTGAGCCACTGCCTTCAGCTCAGGTCATGATCTCAGGGTCCTGGGATCAAGTCCCGCATCGGGCTCTCTGCTCAGCAGGGAGCCTTCTTCCTCTTCTCTCTTTCTGCCTGCCTCTCTGCTACTTGTGATCTCTCTGTGTCAAATAAATAAATAAAATCTTAAAAAAAAAATTTTAAAAAGCTTTTATGCAGCAAACAAAACCAAGAACAAAATGAAAAGGCAACCCATGACTAGTAGAAAATATCTGTAAAACATATGTGATATAAAGAGGGTCAGTAGCCAAAATATACAAAGAACTTATACAACTTAATAGCAACAACGATAATAACAAAAACCCAACTAAAAAATGGGTAGAGGACGTGAATGGACCTATTTCCAAAGAAGACATGCAGATAGCCAAAAGGAACATGAAGAGATGTTCAAGGTTCTGTGCCCAGTGTATTAATCATCAGGGAAATGCAAGTTAAAACCAGAATAAAGTAATCACTTCACACCTGTCAGATCCGTTATTATCAAAAAGACAAAAAGCGTTGGGGAAGATATGGAGAAAAGGAAGCCTTCATAAACTGTTGGTAGGAAAGTAAGTTCGTACAGCCACTGTGGAAAACAGCATGGGGATTTTTAAAAAACTTAGAACTACCATGTGATCCAGCAATTCCACTTCTAGGTATTTATCCAAAGAAAATGAAAAATAATTTCAAGAGATATATATACCTGTATGTTCATTGTAGTGTTATTTACAATAGCAATAGCCATCAGATGGAAACAACTGTGTCTGTCAATAGATGAATAGATAAAAGAGATTTGAGAGAGATATATAATTGGAATATTACTCAGCTATGAAAGATAATGAAATCTTGCCATTTGCAACAAGGATGGACCCACAGGGTATTATACTAAGTGAAATAATTTATAACAACAGATATTGCATAATTTGACTTACATACTGAATCAAAACAAAACAAATGAAAGAGCAAAACAGAAAGAGACTCCTGGTTATAGGAAACAAACTACTGGTTACCAGAGGGATGAACTCTGTCTCTCTCTCCCTCTGCCTACCCCTCTCCCCTTTCGCCCCAGGCCTCTTGTCACACTCCCTCAAAAAAAAAAAAAAAAAAAAAAAAAGAGGATGGGTCGGAAATTGAGAGCGGGAAACTATATTTGGAACATATACATTTAATAAATGACTTGTAAGCCAAATGAAGTTATGAGGAAAACACCCAAAGGTCTTGAAAAGACACCTCACAGAAGAGGATAATCAAATGACCAATATATATATATATATATATTTTTCTTTTTTGTCATTTTTTATTTTTTATAAACATATATTTTTATCCCCAGGGGTACAGGTCTGTGAATCACCAGGTTTACACACTTCACAGCACTCACCCAAGCACATACCCTCCCCAATGTCCATAATCCCACCCCTTTCTCCCAAACCCCCTCCCCCCAGCAACCCTCAGTTTGTTTTGTGAGATTAAGAGTCACTTATGGTTTGTCTCCCTCCCAATCCCATCTTGTTTCATTGATTCTTCTCCTACCCACTTAAGCCTCCATGTTGCATCACCACTTCCTCATATCAGGGAGATCATATGATAGTTGTCTTTCTCTGCTTGACTTATTTCGCTAAGCATGATACGCTCTAGTTCCATCCATGTTGTTGCAAATGGCAAGATTTCATTTCTTTTGATGGCTGCATAGTATTCCATTGTGTATATATACCACATCTTCTTGATCCATTCATCTGTTGATGGACATCTAGGTTCTTTCCATAGTTTGGCTATTGTGGACATTGCTGCTATAAACATTCGGGTGCACGTGCCCCTTTGGATCACTACGTTTGTATCTTTAGGGTAAATACCCAATAGTGCAATTGCTGGGTCATAGGGCACCAATAAATATATTTTTAAAAGTTTTAAGCTTCATTAGTCATAACGAAAATTAGGATTAAATTCACAATGAGATAATATTATACACCCACTAGGAAACCTAAAATGCAAAATAAAGAGAACAACTAGAAGATAGAGTAAATAATATTGTCATGTAGAACTAGCAAGAGTTTAAATCTGAAAAATAAATTTGGAAAATGATTTTGACATAGTTTCTGAAGCAAACATATATATATACCACAGGGCTCGGAAATTCCCAGGAGTATATTCTGGGACATTTATACATATTTTCTCCAAAAAAATGTATTAGATTTTTCCTAGTAACACTATTTGTTACATTCCTAACCTAGAGGTCACACAAAAACTCATTAGTGGAAGAACAGATACATAATGTTCTATAGACACCCAAAAGTATTACACAGGAATGAGTATGTAGGGTCTGTAATCATATGTAATAATGTGGGTGAGTCACACAAATTTAATGGCCAGACACAATACAATTACGGATTTTAGGATTCCATGGATGCAAATCTGTTGTCAGAAGATTGAACTTGGGGGTATATTTGGGCAGTGATTGGAAAAGGGCTGAGGGAGTTCTGTGTTAATAATTTTCACGATCTGGGTGTTGGACCAGTGTCATTGGTTTGATATTCAAATGATACATTTATGTTGGCATATGATGTATCAACTAAAGTCTAAAAAACAAGTGAGCAATAGTGGACTGGTCCCAGTCAGAAATACCTAGAAATCTAAGTTCCATTCCTTGTTCTACCATTTAGTAAGTGTCCTGAAACCACCACAACAAAAAAATTAAGTTGTCTGAGATTTATATGCTAAGTGGGGGAAAAAAAATCTGCCTTGTCTCCTCATAACATGGGCTGGAAATTCAGATGGAATAAAAATGACTATAATATATCAAAACATATAAAAAGCTACTATGGAGGCACCTGGGTGGCTCAGTGAGTTAAAGCCTCTGCCTTTGGCTCAGGTCATGATCCCAGGGTCTTGGAATCAAGCCCCACATGGCACACTCTGCTCAGCGGGAAGCCTGCTTCCCTCCCGCACCCTACCTGCCTCTCTGCCTACTTGTGATCTCTGTCAAATAAATAAATAAAATCTTTAAAAAAAAATTCTCTCTCTTAAAAAAAAAAAAAGCTACTATATTTAATATACGTATACCATTTCCAGGTCACTCACATTAAATAGGAAGATATTTCATATAATTTAGTTTAACTATATGTAAAGGGTCATGGAAGAACCCTCTGGTCATCTGGGGAAAACAAACAAACAAACAAACAAACAAAAAAAACCCAACCAAACTATCTATCCCACTTCCCAAACAAAAACGAATCAGGAAAAAGCAAAGCTTTAAAATAGAACATTAAAATTTTAAGAGGAATTTTGGGGGAAAAAAACTAAAATTTTTAGATAGGAGAAAGCTTTTCTAAACCTTACTACTTTAACATTTTATAATGAACATAGATAACTTATATAATAAGGTAGTTAAAATATGGCATAAAACATTTGTAAATTATTCTAATTCCTATATTTTATGTTTATATAATGCCATTAGCATTTTCTTAAAGCTGCTAATTCAAAGATAATTGTCCATTATAGATTAAAAGGTGGTCATTCATTAATCTATTTGACAAAACAAACAAACAAACAAACAAACAACAACAACAACAAAACCCCAGCACCTCTTATGTGCCAGGAACTTAGGGATAGAGATGCAGCAGTGAGTAAAATAGCAATAATTCCCTGCCCTCAAGGATCTTACTCTGTAGCGGAAGAAGACCTGGGATAAACGAAATCAACATTAGCGGGTGGTCAGTCTTTACGGAAAAACACAAGATCTACAGAAGATGAGTGTGCTGGAGCAGGGATGGAAGAGATTAGCAAGAGGCTGAAATTTTAAATAGTCACGGAAGCCGTCAATGCAAGGTTAATTTTCGACAAAAAACTGAAGGACCAGGAGATGGTGGTATGTAAGGGGGAAACGCATTTCCACTAGAGGTTACAGAAAGGGCAAAGCCACTGAGCCAGCTGGGCAACTTGCGTATTCAAGGACAGCAAGGAAACCACCGTGGATGGGACAGAATGAGTGAGGACGAAAACACTGAAATACCACTTAGGACCTTACAGGGGGATGAGAATTTTAGCTTTCTCTGAGATGAAGAGCCATTGAAGGGTTTGTGATAAGGAATGCCTTGATCTGGCTGAGTTTTAAAGGCATCCCCTGAGCTCCTTAATTAGGGGAGAGGGGTTAAAAAACAAACAAAAAACCCAGTCTAAAGACAAATGACTATGATAGCAACAGAAAGAGGGCGCCATGAAACAGGAAGAAAGGGTAGATTTGCTTACCTCCATTCATCAGATACTTAGTACACTGTTAGGTGCTGCTTAGGTTGAAAAAATTAGTCGTGTGTTCTCCCCTCACAGGGAAGTTATAGGAGATAAAACACGAGTCAAACTATCACAAAAAGTAGAAAACAATGAGCAAAGGATAACTTTCCATCTGGGTTGGCAAAGAGGGAGAATTAGGGCAGTTGTCCTGAAGCAGTGGGTGTTTGAGCTAGCCACAAAACCTGAGCTCCTTCACAGCATGGGTTCTACCGCTTCCTGATTTCTAAACTCCCAGCACGTAAAACGGTGCTTGGCGCAGTCAGTGATCAGTAGATACTTGGGCATGAAGTCTGAATGAACGAGGGTGCGCAGGTGTAGAGGGAGGGCATTCAAGCAAAGGGAACAATACAAGTGAATCACAACAATGAAGAGTTACAGATTTAATCTGGCAGAAGGAAATGAGCATAGGGGGAGATGAAATTAAAACCTTAGCATGGGATTGCGTCACAGAAGACCCTGCTGTCCTGTGGAGGTACCTACCAGTGATGAGAAGGGAACTTTGTACTGGAAAGATGAATGTAGTAATACTGATAGATGACACAAACGACCAATGATGGAAGGAAGCTAGAGACCAGTTTGGATGGTATTGTAAAAATCCGGACAGGTGACAAGGATCTCAGTCAGCTTATTATCACTTGGTCCCCTCATCATTAGTACTTCCACTATACTGAGCAAACATCTGTAAGCCGTACCACAGATGTGTATTTACACGAACTATAATTATTTTACTCATCTGTTTCCTTCTCATCAGCAATATAGCATGCTTAGCACTGGTGGTGGACATTTCTAATTATCCCCCAATTTCCCTTTTTCTGTTTATTACACTAATAAAATGCCTCAAGTTTTTAGCTGGACATGAGCTACCAGACAGAGACTCCATTTTCCAGTCTCTCCTACAACTGGTGCGGTCATAAGAGCAAGTTTTGGCAATGGATTCGAACTTGAGGGACAAGTGCAAATTTTAGGACATGCATTCCTAACGAAGCCGCTGGTCCTCCATTTCTTCCTGCCTCTTCTTGTAGTCTGATCCTGACCCGCTTTTCTCTCCCCATGCCTGAAGTAGGTGTTAGAGATTATGCCCTTTTGCACGTATAAAATTTTCATAGACCCTTTCCTGATGAAACAGATATGGGGGCCTGAGAGTTGTGTCAAGGGTCAATTTTTCTTAAGATTTTATAAAAAGGGAAAATATAGGCTAATGACCAAATTCTGGCCACTGGGATGTGAATGGAAGTGGGGTATAGTGTTTGGGTCTTTCCTCTAAAAGGAAGCTCTCTGCTTTTTCTTTCCTTATTTCTGGGGGTGGTGATTTGACCCAGGTGGTGGTAAGACCACCTTGACCCATGGCATCATCCTACAGGATATAAAGCAAGAATACACAAGTAGTGCTCAACAAACTTGGACTTATATGTAACAGAAACAACTTCCTTCTTAGTTAAACTATGGTTATTTGGACTCTGTTAAAGCAGCCAAATTGATATCTTAATACATAATTTATAAATATTGACCATTACCACTATGAGTTGAATGAATATATGATTGGTAAGTATAAACATCTCTCTATAAGTAAAGTAGTATTAAATAATTATTTCTTCCATTCCCCTAAGCTTTGAACATAAAACACCTATAGTTTATAGAAAAGGAAAGCTACAGTACAAAGCTTCGGTTGAAGTCAACTTCTGTATCATCATAACTCTGGGTCTGAATCTTAACTTGCTTTATGATAAAGTGTATTAGCACGGAAAGCACCTACTGTCAGTTGAGATTAAACCAATGAAACACCGAGCTACTGGTTTCTGGTTATAGATTCTAACATACCATGAAACAAGGCCTTTAAAAGGAAACTGGACTATGAAATCTTCAAATTCTGTATGTCCTATCGGTCTTCTTAGGCAAATATAACAATATGAATTTGATTATTAGTCTCTGATTTCAGTAACTTTCTCCTTGCTTGTTTTCATACAGAACACAACAATTTCAAGGAAGTAAAGGAAGAGAAATATCTGATAGTGAGTCTTAAAAACTGGCCATTTATGTTTATTCTTACTTTAGAAATATTTTTATTCCTATACACAGATTATGACTGTTTAAATAGGGATCTGTTTGTACAGCCCATCTGATCAAATCTGTTTACGATCAAGTGTATTTACTCATGTTACTAAAGCATTCTCAAACACCCAGAGTGCCCATAAAACTCTTTAG
This sequence comes from Mustela nivalis, assembly GCF_964662115.1. Lineage (NCBI taxonomy): Eukaryota > Metazoa > Chordata > Mammalia > Carnivora > Mustelidae > Mustela > Mustela nivalis. The sequence continues at coordinate 4,870,254 of NC_139024.1, read as the reverse complement.
GGTTTAGCTGTGTTTGTCTTTTGTGGAAGAGCACTGGGTGGTGACTTGCTTAATTAGCAAGTGTTTGAAAGGTAACTGAAGGTGAGCCCCAACACTGGAAAAATGACTTAGGTGTCAGCTTTGGGACAGAGGTTGTAATTTAGAAAAGCTGGAGACTGGCACATTGTTTTCTGAATAGAAATAAACCTTAAGATAGCTTTCTTAAGAGAGCTACTCTGACTTTTTAATGCCAAAAGGTTTATGCTGCTGAAGACAAAAATGATGAAATGTAAATATTGAATATGAAAAGGAAATGTTTTATTTCCTACACCACTGAAGCCCTTTTGTATAAACAGTTATCTTTGTATTATCAAGACTTTATTATTGTATGGTCATTCTCCTCGGAGGATGAAGGACAGGGACTTTGATTTGCTGATCCCAAATCTTCACAACTGTGCCTATGGCTAGCAAGTTCTTGGTTCTTGGGATAGCTAACCAAAAAAAAAAAAAAAAGGTGGGGGCACCCAGGTGGCTCAGTTGGTTAAGCGGCTGCCTTCGGCTCGGGTAGTGATTCTAGGGTTCCTGGGATTGAGCCCCGCATCGGGCTCCCTGCTCAGTGGAGAGCCTGCTGCTCTCTCTCCCCCTCTCCCTGCCGCTCTGCTTACTTGTGCTCTCTCTCTAGCTCTCTGTCAAATAAACAAATAAAATATTTTTAAAAAATAGAGAGAGAGAGAGAGAGGGAGTGGGAGAGGGATAAGGGGTTGCTGATTGAATGAATGAATGAGCGGATCATGCTTTCATCTATAAATTGTAATTTCCCACTAAATGAAGTGAAAGACACATCTGTTTTGAGGGTTTTCCTGGAAATACAGCTATTACTTTAAGAGACTTTCCCTAAAAATACAAATATAAGGAGATATTTAACTCAAATAAGTTGTTTATAAAGAAGGCTGCTTCACAATGGTTTTTGTTATTTTAGTTTTGTAAGCATATTTACTTCATTTCGTAATAGTGGAATTACTTGATTTTCCAGGAACTATGACTTTAGGTATAAGGCTATGTTAGAAAACAAACATGGTTATAAACATAAATTTAGTAAAGAGAGAATCTGACAAATTTTCTACATGTCTGTGAATAAATATAACACTGAAAACATGACCAAGATTATAATTAGAAATACTGTGTCGAAGAAAAAACAAATAATTAGCTTGAATGGTTGTAGTATTTTATATTGCTGATAAGTGAGTCATCTTGACCCCCATGACCACCGATTTATGTGAAAACCATGCAAAAGGATTGCAACCACAACAAGCCAGAGTTTTAGTCTATTTCCACAAATTTTCACTATTGTAAGCCAACTGACACACATTCCAATAATTCAAATATCATGTTGTGTAGCACTATGGCAATCTGACCTAGGAATCTAGAAGTTATCTGTTTCATTCATGTAGGTGAAGGATGGGGTTTAAGAATACGGTATATATTAGACTTGCAACACTTATGTAAAAGAAATAATGTGATACTGGAAAGCAACACTATTCATTTAACATAACGAGCTACTATACAATAAGTCAGATGCTCCCAGAGTGTAAATTGTACAAATTTGAAAGCTGCATTTATTATTAATATCTCATTCCCAGACAGGGGCTGGCTTAGTCAGTCAGAGGTAAAACCTGGTTTAGCATACCAAATTTAAAACTGTTTAACAAATATTAAAGTTTTTTTTTAAAACCTATCATGGCATGTAGCTAAGTCACTTGTGTGCATTTTAAACCTTCCCCCCACAATAGTATTGAGAATATTTTAATTTTACTACTGCAAATAATAGAAATGAAATACAAATTATAGTAATAGAAATACTTGAACTGAATCTTCAACTTTTTTTAAAAAATTATCATTTAAAAGGCCTGGAAATAGACTTCATATGAAATTGCCTAGCTCTAACAGGCTGATGTTATGTTGTAAGAAAGAGGGTTGTTAAGAGTAAATGCAGGGATAATCTAAAATTTCTTAGGTTGAATTGATGAGATTTTTTTAATTGTAGGTGATTTAATCAGTTCATGCTTCCAGGTGTGCATCAGCACACGTCAAATCCTGCAAGAGTTTATGATTTCTAAGAACTTGCCTTCCAGAAGGCCCTTTGCTGGGGGGGGGGGGGGCTCCACTAGGAATCGATAAGAGGCTCTTTTGTATTTTCGCGTGGATAGTTTAAGAGTAATTCGGGGTGGTCTGGAAATCAGGGGTTATTGGGAAGGTGCTTGCGGACGGGATCGACCCTTCCTACAACCTAGCGGGACCTCCGCTCTCTGCTGGGCACCGTCTGCGGGGGAATTGCCATTTTTGCCAAAGACCACCCAGCACACAGACTCGGAATCCACCAGAGGACCGGCCAGCATCTATCGGCCGGCGTCCCCGGACTCGGAGCGAGGGCATTCAAGGCAGGAAGATCACTTACGACCGAGTTTTTCATCATGGCTTTGACTGTGAAGCCCTCAGAAACCAGGGAGTGAGGCTGGTGCCCGGGCAGCGGCTGCGGTGCCAGCAGCTTGGTCCTCTTCGGCATCTTGTCTGGGCATTTGTTTAAGCTCAGGGTCTCTTTTTCTGCCACCATCTTCCTAGGAAATGTCTTGTTCTCATAAAACGTGTAGCACAAGAGTCAGTGGGTTTTACGGATGTGAGGAGGAGTTCGGGAAAAAATGTAAAAAGGCGCGTTACTGGTAGAAATTCACCCCCTCGCAGTGCCCAGGTTGATCCAGATGTTCGGCAGCTCCGAGGTGCCGGGAGTCGAGGGCGGGGAGGGGCGGGAAGAGGGAAGGACCGCGGCGAGAGCGGCCACAAGCTTCCAAAGGTGAGCCTCCTGGTTGCTAGGCGACGCGTCAACACTGCGGCCCCGTGGCCCCGTCCCGCCGTGACGTACGTTTCCTGGGCCTGAATCCGGAACGGCGGCGGAAGGCGGCCAGCGGAAGGCGGGCGGCGGGCGGGGTGACGAGAAACTACGCGGCAAAACTACGACTCCCAGAAGGCCTCTGGCGGCGCGTCGTCCGCGCGTGCGCATGCCGACAGCCGGCCTCAGGGGAGGCGAGCGCTGGAAGAGTGAACCCCGGAGCCACTCTGGTGGGCGGCACGTGCGGGTGCCGTTCCCGCGTAGGTCACTCCATGCCCGGCAGCCTCCACCTGCGCAGTGACCATGATAGGTACGTGAGTGCCTGCCAGGTACCGCGTCTCTGCGCCGCCCCGCCGGGCCTCGGCGGACAGGGACCCCCAGGGTGTCCGCCGGTGTCAACTGTCAGTGTCAGGGCGGCCGTGCTCGCCCGTCCTCAGCCCGCGCCGTGGGCTTCCTCGCGCCCGCCGTGGGCCTCGCCGTGCCCGCCGTGGGCTTCCTCGTGCCCGCCGTGGGCCTCGCCGTGCCCGCCGTGGGCTTCCTCGTGCCCGCCGTGGGCCTCGCCGTGCCCGCCGTGGGCCAGGAGTAGAAGTGTGTGTTCCACGCCCCCTCCCCGCTCGCGGTTTGGCAGGCTTCCCGCTGGAGACAAGTTCTCCAGGGACCGTGGTGCGCGCCCCCGCGCCTCCCAAGGCGAAGGCAGGGTCGCGCGTTCCCACGGCGGGCGCGGCGCTCGGCCAGACTTGGGGGTTCCGTCTGCAGGTCCCTCGGGGCGCCTGGGAAGCTGCCTTCGGGGTAGGAACAGACTGGAGCTCACCGTCTGCAGGTCTCTTTCCGGGGGAGCCCTAGCGAGGCGTTCAACTGGTGGAAGGTGCCTGCAATGATGATTAGGATCAAAGGGAGTGCCTGCTAAGGGATTTAAACGTCTTGCTCCCCCTGATTTTTCCTTCTAAATCTCTCATTGTAAGTCTGAGATGAAAGAATTAAGAGTAAATAACAAGGATTAAATATTTGCATAATGAATTATTGTTATCTAACACAAAACGACCTGGGTGCATTTTTGTGGTGAAAGCTTTGGAAATGGTTTATTGTTTTTAAACACTGTGGTGTGTAAGATTAGCAAAGTTTCTCCCTTCTGGGGTTATTAAACCAAAATTTTTTTTTCTTCCTAGCGGGAATCTTTTGAAGTTAGTGGAACTGCACAGTATGATTAGAAACCATTGCCTTTTTTTTTTTTTTTTTTTTTTATGACACAGACTTGCTCTAGATTGTGTATGTGAGATTTGGTGAGCCTATTTGGGGATTATTCCTGATGAGTGCCACTTACAAAACACTTTTGATTGCAATGAGTACATCCGAAGTCAGTGATCTATCCAGAAACATGAGAAGTGGATTTTTAAAATCCTTAAGTTTGTATGCACTGATAAAGTCTTAAGTCTTTTTTTAGGAAATTAATGTTAAAATGTAGAACACTGGGAGAATCATCTCTGTGATTAACTGGCGCTGTCTTTACAGTGCTACTAAAACCTAATGATGTTGTCCAACTTTTCTTACCTTTCTAGACTTTTGGTGAATGACTTTTGAGAGTCGTTAAATTAAGACATTTTTTCTTCTAAATACATTTTTCATATAAACGTTTATAAATCTTGAGATTTTTAAGGTGACTATTACACATAATCCACTATAAACCCAACTCTTAAACTGAATCAGAAAATCAAGTACAAGAAATTTTCAAAATCCATGATGTCAGTATTCTTTTTAAAGATTTTTCTTTTAATTCATTTGAGAAAGATACAGAGACAGAGAGAACACAAGCAGGGGGAGAGGGAGAAGCAGACTCCCCTCTGAGCTGGGAACCAGACATGGGTCGTAATTCCAGGACATGGAGGTCATGACCCGAGTTGAAGGCAGACAACCTAACCATCTGAGCGCCCCAGGTGACCCTGTGATGTCAGTATTTTATAGGAAAAAAAGTTTATATTTTATTTTGAGGACAGTTGGGCAAATTTTATTTTAATTCAACTTAATCTAGTGCATGGATTTTTTTTTTTAAGATTTTATTTATTTACTTGACAGAGAGAGACAGACAGAGGGAACACAGCAGAGGGAGTGGGAGTGGGAGAAGCAGGCTTCCCTGGAGCAGGAAGCCTGATGCAGGGCTCTATTCCAGGAGTCTGGGATCATGACCTAGCCAAAGGCAGGTGCTTAACGACTGAGCCACTCAGGTGCCCCTAGTGAATGGGTACTTTTAAAAGCAAATTTATAGTAAAGCTGTATATAAAGACAGGGACTTAAGATCTAAAAATCACAATTCTAAATTATTATCTAATAAATTACTATATAAGCACTTTGTTAGGATGAATTATGTTTAGGCAGTTTGTTTAGTTTATTTGGGATTCAGGGACAGGAGAAGAAAGTATAATCAATCTTTGGATTTGATTAGATAGTTATTAGTAACTTGTAATTACGGTAAAAATATAAGGTAGATTTTAAAAGATGTTTTTTTCTCATATTCCAGATACAGTTTTACACAGTGTAAATAAATGTGTATTTCAACATGGCCCCTCCCAAGAAGAGTACCTTACATATAAAAACCATGTGGACAATGTGCAGTAAATTATTTTATACAATTAGTTGCATTGCTTAATTCTGTTGTCGGGCATATTTTTATAAAAATCTTCGTTGCCAATTTTGGCCTTGGTTGTATGGGAGAGTGTGGAAAGGAAGAGAGAGTGTTGGCAGGTAAGTGAAAGTGGAGGAAGGGAGAGTGTGCCTCATTCTGCTGGTGGGTGCATTTTAGCAAAAATCTTAATTGCCAATTTGGTGCTTGGTTGTGTTGGCAAGTGTGGAAAGGAAGGAGAATGATTAAAGTAGAGGCAATTTAAAGGAAGTCTTGGAGTGATGGGTTTCCTGTTTCTGTGACTACTCTTCGGGGCCAGGAAAGGCATTAGAGTTTATACCTAGTGATAAACTGGGAATTAAAATATAAATCAGTACATATCTGGGATTGTTTTTTTCTGTTAAAGACATTGTGCTACTCAGAACTTGCCGCTGTATGCCTATGCTCTTTTTAATTGCTACACCCTCTTTAATGCAAATAGTACTCTCCCACTTTATATAAATCTTGGCTTACTTTTGAGGAAAAACCAAAATAGGTGAGTTGGTACAGTAGGAGTAAAGGGGAGTGGCTCTTACCCCACTACCAGGAGAATTAACCTTCCCTTTACGTTCTTAAACACTAAGATTCCTTCTCGGCACAGAGACTGTTTCAAAAGTACTTATATTTCTCACTTGGATTATGACTGACATGTTAAATGCCCTGACCCAGACAGCCAAAGAAACATAGTTTAATTGACATTGGTGATTATGACTTTGAGAAGTATGAGGAAGGATATCAAGATAATATAAAGCAGAATAGAAAGGCTTAAGAAAATCCTACTTAGAAAAATATAATTTTTGGCATCATTACGTATTTTACCCTTTTAAAATTTAACGATTCTTTTTATTTAAATTGAATTTTAATAGTGATATTTGTATATTCTAATTCCTATAGAACTGGATTTAGATATTTGAATAGTATCAGGTATTAAAGTGCATGGATCTGTATACAACAGTGTTGTTAATATTAGAATTCAAATCCAGTATCTTAATCTTTAAAAATTTTTGATGTTTTTTTAAAAAAAATAACAATTAGAACATGGTCACATCTGTATATTGCTTAAATTGTCTCTTAGAAATTATATATTTCTACCTACACAGTTCCACTCCGCAATAGTTCTTGCCTACTTTTTTATTTTGTGGATGTACACAAATTATGTAATTATTCTTCCACAAGTGAGCACTCAGTAGGTTTACAGATTGCTATCATCATAAATGCTTATATTCATATCTTTTTATTTGCATATATAAGCATATTTGTAAAGAAAAAATCTTGTTACAATTTCAGGGCAGATTTTCTAGTCAAAGAATTAGTGGACTTTGAATTTTTCTAGGTATTTCTAAATTGTTCCAAGGTAAGTCATCCTATTTTACATTTCTGTCTAATGCAACAAGGTAGCAAAAGTTGCCCTGCTCCTCAGGACTGAAAAATTTCAAACAGGCATCCTTCTCAAGGCTAACTCACATACATCAGCAGAGCATCTACTGGGTTTTTCTTTTGTCCCTGTTTCTTTCCATCCCTGCTCAGGTTTGTGACTTTGAGCAGTGCACAAGCTGCACAACTGTGCTTGGTGGCTCTGCCTTGTCTGGCAGTGTTTATAAGAATGCCCATTTACCCCTTGTGTACATAGAATATTTTAATTTTTGCTTTCCTGTTAAATAGAAATCAATATATTTTAAGTTTTAAAATGAATTTATGAGGGGAAAAAACTCTCTTATGTTTTATTTTATATTGTTTTATTTTCATGAAAGCAGATCCAATAATTGAGTCCCTGTGTGCCTAGTACTACTCCAGGTGCCAGGGATACATGAGTAAATGAAATAAAAAAAAAATGCCCTTGCTATTATGAATGTGCAATCTAACTTTACTATTTGCCTACACATCTGTGTATTTGTTTTAAAGCTTACATTTGATGAATTTTGAAGTCTCAGAGTTTATATTTCTAGTCGCTACTCTGCTACTCTGCCATTTCAATAATTTTAGCTAAAAAGTGACCCTACATGGAAGTACTCAGGATAGGCTCTGAAAGCTCCTATTTACAATGAGGTACAATTGTGTCATAAAGGACATCCTAGTGAATCTTTGCATCAGTGATTTTGTGTAATTATGTACAGTTCTTTGGATCCAAAGGCTCTAAAATGATGACCTTATGCCATTTTCAATTTTGGAATGATTTCTAAGGATTTTTTTGAAGTCTACATTTTTCAGAAACTTCATGGCTTCATTGCTTGAAAATGATACAATGAAAGTACTTTGTATTAAGATATGCAGATCCATTTCCACCTCCAAAGCTTCTTTGAAAAATGGGGGAAAAAAAATCTCCTTACTTGGAAATGCTTCATATTCATGAAACCAGTTTCAATGCAGAATAGTCTATTCTGTTAGCTTTTAGTTCTTTGATCAATGAAAATTGTTTCTTACCTGCTGTTTCTTCAGCCTTTAATTGTGGCCCAGTGCTTATTCAGAGTTTCTGTTTTAATTTGCATTTAATGAGTTCATTTTAAATATTTCTTTGTAGTAACCTGAATGGTTTCTCTCTTAAGTTTTGTAATATTAAAGAAGGAAATTTATATGACAGTTGGCTGATTTATGTTGCAGCTCGCCTTCCTGGCTTATTTACTTCCCTTTATAGGAGAGAGTCTGGTTAAAAAGAATGGTGGTAAGGTGACTCTGTTTCCCCTAGTACTGAATGTCCTAATTATCTGGGACTTCTACCAGGTGTATTCCTGTATCTATTTTCACTAAATAGAAACCTTTCTGCCCTGGATTAACAGGTATTTCAGCTCCCACAAATGATTTCAGTGTCGGTTCTTATTAAGGTCTTGGTTCCGGGTGGTGCTATGCAGGGGAGGAGGTCCGGGCAGGGGGCACGTGTATTGTATATAGCCCACCAGGAAGGGACACAGGGAAATAGGAGACCGTTTCTCTGAGACGAGTCTGTGATCTAGTTGGACGGATAAGACATTTATTGGGGTAAGAATTCACCCCCCCCATCAGAAGCAGAGTAATCAGAAAGAGATGTGTATATGTGAACACAAACTTGCACACACAAGCACACACACACCATCACACCACAGATTTTCAGGTCTCTTCTGCACATGTTATTTTCTCACCTTTGAACATCGTTCCTCTATAGTACATCTGGAAGCGACTGTTCATCCTGCTAGATCCATTTCGAATGACAACAGCTTTACAGGAAGTTTTCCTTACGGTCCCCACCTGTGTGTTGACGCTCACGCGTCTCAATCCAAAGCAATCAGCTCCTCCTTTAGAGTCAGCCAGGAGCTTCGCATCAGCACATAGTACAGAAAAACAAAGACCTGCAGTCGTACACTGCAGATACCATGCATGATATACAGGTTTATACAGGGAAGCGCTGGCGGGGGCAGCGATATAGAGCCTGGGGGATCCAGTGCTGAAGGGTGAGTAGGAGTTCGTTAGATGAAGGCAACGTTCTGGATGGAGGGACAGACGTGAGCCGAGGCATGGCAGGGAGAGGGAAGAGCGGGGTGAAGGCCATGCAGGGAGGAAGAGGCCCGCAGAAGTAGGCCGGCCCGAGGCTAGAGGGCATGGGCTGTCAGCTGTAGGCAGGGTCAAAGCCGGTAGCTCTATACCACAGTGGCAAGGAGTCGGTGAACCATGGTATCCAGAAGAGCATCATGAATGGATTACATTTTCTTTATTTGTTTATTTAAGTATAGATTTGATTTATTTATATGAGAGAGAGAGGGCATAATCGGGGCCGGGGGGCAGCCGTGGGAGGGGGGAGAACCAGGTTCCTCGCCCAGCAGGGAGCCTGACGTGGGGCTCCATCCCAAGACTGTGGCATCATGACCTGAGCCGAAGGGAGATGCTTGGCGGACTGAGCCGCTCAGGTGCCCGAGAACGGATGACATCTCAGAGGGAGGTCTGTGGCGGGAACGGAAAGCTGTGGTATAGTTGAGTAGTGCCTAGAAGTCCAGGTAAGTACGAATGGCTTCCTTTTTCTCTCAAGCTGGAGATGGTCTTCCACTAAGAGAGGTGGGGAGGTTGTAGGATAGGAGATGGTTTTTCTCAGCCTGGCGACATTTCTGATGTCATTAACTCATCTTTGATGGAGGGCCACATTTCTTTAAAAAAAAAAAAAAGTACTTATTTTTATAGAATGTATTAAATACCTCTCACTGACAGATATTTCTTTTCATGTTATTAAAAGTTTAAATTTATTCATGTTTTGGAAGTACTCTGTATGACCTTTGGTGTATGCCCGTGATGTTTCGGTTTCTGTGTATAGTTTCTTCGGTAGATGGGGAAAGCACTGTTTCCAAAGCTGGAGTCCGCAGTGACTCAGCGTAGTGCAGAGGAAGGTTGTTTCCTTTTAGTATCTGCATAACTTACACAGCTCATCATGTATTGAGACCGTCCTGGGACCAGTGTTTGTGTTTTTAATAGTATTGATAGGTTCTTGATGGTTTCTCCAATTCACTTTTCCTGTTAAAGCTTGAACAGGGCCCCTCATAAAGGTTAACATTAGAGCCCTTATCACTGGAAGAGAGAAAAAGCTTGAGATGTACAATATATAGCAACCTTACCTGTCCCTCAAACCCCTATTCCCACCCTCATTAAATAGGGAGAAAATAGTGATCAGGGAATTAATATTGGGGTGTTCCAGTTGAGTAATTTCATTATCTAATCGATGAATGTGCCCCTTCTTCCTATCGTTAAGTGTTTCTGGAGTTTCAGTACATACATTAGGTGACCTGAGATGAAGGCCTTTGAGCTACATTGTGATTTTTTAAGCTTACTGGGCAAATGGATGCGTTTTCTAGAACATGCAAAGGTAGGATACACACCCAAAACTTGTTCCGCATGAATAACGGAGAGAAACAGGAATGACCAAGTTTGCAATGTTCGTATTTCACAGAAGCCACCTGCACGCCCCCTTTGCTTTGTCTTTCTGTTTCTCCTCCCAACATTACTTCATTTTCTCAGAAACTGGAATTTGAACATTTCATTCTTCAACTTGGAGGACCAGCTGCTGCCTGAGTAATTAAGAAGGGGGCTCTTTTCACGACATCTGTAACTTTGGGGTAAATACCCAGGAGTGCAATTGCAGGGTCATAGGGAAGTTCTATTTTTAATTTCTTGAGGAATGTCCACACTGTTCTCCAAAGAGGCTGCACCAACTTGCTTTCCCACCAACAGTGGAAGAGGGTTCCCCTTTATCCACATCCTCTCCAACACATGTTGTTTCCTGTTTTGTTAATTTTGGCCATTCTAACTGGTGTAAGGTGGTATCTCAATGTGGTTTTAGTTTGAATCTCCCTGAGGGCTAGTGAAGATGAACATTTTTTCATGTGTCTGATAGCCATTTTTATGTCTCCATTGAAGAAGTGTCTGTTCATGTCTCCTTCCCATTTTTTGATATGTTTGCCTGTTTCATGTGTGTTGAGTTTGAGGAGTTCATAATAGATCCTGGATATCAACCTTTTGTCTGTACTGTCATTTGCAAATATCTTCTCCCATTATGTGGGTTGCCTCTTTGTTTTTTAAGGGCCATCTGTACCCCAGTGTTTATAGCAGCAATGGCCATGGTCGCCAAACTATGGAAAGAACCAAGATGCCCTTCAACGGATGAATGGATAAGGAAGATGTGGTCCATATACACTATGGGGTATGATGCCTCCATCAGAAAGGATGAATACCCAACTTTTGTAGCAACATGGACGGGACTGGAAGAGATGATGGTTTCACTTATTTGTGGAGCATAACAGATAACATGGAGGACAAGGGGAGTTAGAGAGGAGAAGGGACTTGAGGGAAATTGGAAGGAGAGGTGAACCATGAGAGACTATGGACTCTGAAAACCAATCTGAGGGGTTTGAAGTGGCTCTGCCTCTGTTTGCCACTCTGGGAGGTTGGGGTACCAGGTGGTGGGTATTATAGAGGGCACAGATTGCATGGAGCATTGGGTGTGGTGAAAAAATAATGAATACAGTTTTTCTAAAAATAAATTAATTTAATTAAAACAAAAAAAGAAGGGGGCTCTTTCCTCTCTTGCTGCTGGTTTCCACAGGGCTTGACTGGTGGTTGTAAAAGTGTTTCTGAGGGTCACAGTGGGACTGGCATGACCAACCAGACAGTCTGCGGTAAACAAGCCTTGTTTCTGACTTTTACTTTCTTAGGAATCTGGTCTTGAATACACTTTATTCCTTGATCTGGTTCTGGGGAGTGAGGAACTAGGCTGGCCGGTGGATGGGGGACCAGTTAGGCTTACTGCCTGGAGAATAAAGGTTGACGAATACTAACTCGTGCTCTAGGATGCTTCTTTCCACCCCTTGAACTCTGGCTTGGAGTCCTTTCGAGCTCCATGGCATGCCCCTGGAGAGTGAGAGCTCCAGATTTAAGCACAACCGAGGCGGCGTCCCATGGGCTGCAGAGCACGAACTCACGGAGACGCACGAGTCCGCTGGCGTCCGCCGAGTCGGGATGATTCTGGGTGACGGTACCAAAACATGGTTTTAAATGAAGATGCCGGAGTTAATAGTACTGGATAGGAATCGTGTGTGTTTTACTGGGCAGTCAACTTCGACATAATTGTGTGATACAAACGGAAAGTAATATGCAGTGACGGTCTGGTATTTGCTTCCACTCTACATTTAAGAATTGGTAAGAGGCCCAGCCATTGGCAGGTCAGGGCATTTCTTCCTTTATTGTGGTCCTCTCTAGCGTTTTCTTTTTCTTCATGGTCCATTTTTATGTAAATGCTTGGCATTTGGAGTGTCTCACTTCAAGCAAAGTTTGTATCAAATGTATTGTTTCCCTCCCCCCACTGGCTTCATTACAAGGAATTCACTAAATAATCTTAATCTCAGTGTACGGTGATTTTGCACCAGGTCTGTATGCTTGCCTTCATACCCTGGTAACTGCTGGGCACGGCAGCATGACTGTACATTTTATAACGGGTTTTTTAGGGGGGACGTTCTGGAATAATTTTATCTGAGGCCTAACGTATTAGGAACTTCCTTATAGGCTCTAGTCGTGATTGTCACAATTCTTTGTGTATAAATTTATTAAAAATCCCTTCTGGCTTCTGCAGCCAATTTAATCATTTTATGCCGGGTAGACGGTAAGTTATGCTGGTGAAGTTAGAGAATGGATCGTGAAGCCATTTGAGGTCAGGTTTCTGGAGGGGACATGATTTTTTTTCTCTTCAAGCAATGACGATAATAAGAATATTAACATTGTGACCTAAGCCTGATAAATGTGTAAATTCTTCATTAGTTAAGAAATATTTTTAAAAATATTAATATAAGAGCCTAGTTGCCATACCTGAAAACTAGATAACATTATATATATAAAACATATGTATGTTTTACATATATTTACATAACATTATATATGTAAAAATTTCAGAAACTACCCCCCCCCAATTAGTCTTTGGATTGTGGAATTCTTTTGCATTATGGTTTGGTGTTTTTCAGATGTTCAACATCAAGCATATAATATTTTGCAAATAACAGAAATGCAAAATATGTTATAAACACAGGCTTAAAGATTGGACAAATGTATCACCATTATAGTGTATGTAGAACTCACTGTATTTCTGTGACAAATTAGGTCAAATAAATTACCATTCGTTGCATCGAGTAATCTCATGTTCTGGTCATAAAAGTAGTATTTTCTGGAAGCCAGATTAGCACCATCAATTCACTAACTACACCTGGGTGGCTCAGTTGGTTAAGTGGCTGCCTTCGGCTCAGGTCATGATCCCAGCGTCCTGGGATCGAGTCCCACGTCGGGCTCCTTGCTCAGCAGGGAGCCTGCTTCTCCCTCTGCCTCTGCTTGCCACTCTGTCTGCCTGTGCTCACTCTCTCTGACAAATAAATAAAGAAAATCTTTAAAAAAAAAAGTGGTATTATACACTGGTGAGGGGTGGCTTGGTTATTGTGGTTGGTTCTTGTTGCTGCTGTAACAAAATACTGCCAGTTTGGTGGCTAAAAACAACCCGAGTTTATTCTTTTAGAGTTCTGGAGGGCACAAATTTTAAGGGGCTGAAATCAGTGTTAGCAGAACTGGCTCCCGGAGGCCGCTGCGGAGACTGCTCCTGGACCTCTGCCTACAGGCTGCGTCCCGGCTGCCGGGGTGTCTGCAGTCACAGCACCCTCTGCTTCTCTGTAGGCATACCTCCCCCTGCCTCGCTCTCCTAAGGACACCTGTGATTACATTCCCCATCTCAAGATCCTGAATTTCATGGTGTCTGCAAACCCCGCTTTGCCAGGCAGTCACACTCCCAGGCTTCAGGGACTAGGATGTGTCCAGCGTGAGGAGGTTCTTTTCAGCCTGCCGCCATTACTGTCAGGGTTTGCACCATCTGAAAGCGAATTTTGAAGTGTTTTACCATGAACTAAGGAGAACAGATACAGGATGTTGGGTTGACCGTGATCCTACCTGATTTTGGGTTTTCTGAGGTTGTTTAAAGGCAATGCAGTAATGTCATATGTGAGGAATCTAGAATTTATTCTGTGGACTAGTTGATGAGGCTGGCCAAGGACATAACTCATATTTCAAGGTAGTTTTCTCAGGTGGCAAAAGAACACGTGGCTACACTCCAGGACAGAAATGGTGAATTACAGCTAGGTAATTTGCTGTACCAGGTTGCTCATTTGTATCCTGTAGAGCAGGGGAAGCTTTGTTATGCTTTTGACAGGAAATATGACTTCACACAACAACACATGACCAGGCAAAGCAGGAGCAAAAACCATTTGATGTACATTTTGATTTCTTATTTGCCAGTTCCCTACGATTGTCAGATGCCCATTGCTCCTGTGGAATAGCGTAACATTGTTCTGTCCTTTCTAATTAATTAATAACTAATATGGCTTGGTTGAATATTACACAGAAGTTGTAAATAAATTCTATTAAAGTTATGAAGGACAAAAAAGAATGAAATTATGTACTTTATTTTGCTTAATTTTTTTTCAAAAGACATCAGTATAGAATTTGGTTTCATAAGGCAGTTTTAGCTGCAATGTTTGGAAAATACTCAGTTACCCATTGTTAGTACAATTAGGGAGAACTCTAAGGGAAATAAGGAATAAATTTTTAAAATAGATGTAGAAATGGATTTGTAAGAAAATAGAAGTTTATTTTTATTGCAAAAAAAGAAGAAAGAAAATAAATGTTAAATTCAACCAATATTTATTGAGACCCTGTGTTATAGGACCCGTCACAGGTAGCAGCTCTGCAGATCCGAATGAGGAAGTCACAACTCAGTATCTTCACTGATACCTTACAACTCAGCATCTTCGCTGCCTACACCTGCAGAATCGTGATCAGCAGCAACAAAAGTTATAATGGAAGTGTGTTGACTTGTACAAGGGGACCTCCAGAGAAGAGGTGGCATTTGTGCTGGACCTTTAGGGACGAGCAGTCTCCTGAGCAGGGGAATAGAGTGCGTTCCTAACAGAGCAAGATGCTGGGGCTTGACCACGGAGACTGCTGGGGATGGAGGATTTGTGGACAGGAGCTGGGAGTGTGAGGACCTCAGAGAAGGAAATGAGGAGGGATCAGGGTGACGAGAGATAGAGGCCTGCTCAAGACCGTTTTATGTCCCGTGCTGGAGGGTGCAGGTTTTGTCGTGCTAATAATGAGGAGCCACTTGGTCTGCTTGCCAGGGACAGGCATGGTCAGATTTATTTTCAGAAGGATTGCGTTGGCAGTGGGACCAAGTTAAATCGTACTCACTTTAGGATGACAGAGTTACGGCAGTACTGATCTGGCCCATCGGATGTAATGAGGAGTTGCAAGTGTGAAACAGACGCTCTGTGCCGAATCCCAAGACTCAGACCCATTGGGGTCGAGGAAGGAAACTTGATTGCTTGCTGTGGTCACTGGCGGGTGAATATAACTTGATGAATCAGGGCTCTTCTACGACAGTAGAAAGTGACAGTGTCTGTGACTGAAAGTAAGATGTGAATTCAAATAAAAAAAAAAATAGGCAATATCTAAGGTAAACGCCACGTTTGCTGCATTGCTTCCTACTTAGGATCTTTGAGCTATGAGGACAATTAGCTGTGCATTGATCATCAGAGGAAAGTAATCCTCCAAAAGATTTGTGTACTTCAGATATTTTGATGGAATGATTTTCCTGATAAATAGTCTAAAGACCTAATCTCATTTCATTCTAATGTTGTGTGTGCTTACTTGCCTCATTCTTGGGGGAGGACGTATGCTTGTACTTAAGAAATGTCGAGTGAGTGGAAGCGTGACTCCAAGGAGAGGAGACCATTGTCTTGTTTCCGGCTTTGTCTTCTCTAATCTCCCTTCCTGTTGCTGAGGTCGAAGTACATCCTTGGAAGAATCCACTCTCTACTGATACTTGCAGTGGGCGGGCCCTCATCTAAATTAATTTTGTAATCCCCAAATGGAGCATAATCCCAGTAAGTGTCGAGGTGGATGAAAGAATAGAAAAGGCAGTAATTATATGGTTTGATTTGGGCATAGATGAGGTATTTTAAAATGTTTCGTATTCTGAGAAGAGATTTATTAATTTTAGAGTCATCTTAGTCTGTCACATTTTCCTGTGCAAAAATTGAGCTAGTACAGGATAATGATGTCTTTCTTTTTTTCTTTGGTCTTTTCTGGCATTTTTCCTTATTGCTTTTCTAATGCTGCCGTCAGAGGGAAGCGATTCCATTATTTTAGCTGCGATTTTAAAGTGGTTATTCCTGCAGGATATTTTGAATGTAAATCACATGGATGCATTGTCTTTTTTCCACTGTTAGTTTTTAACTTCACGACAAACACAGACCCCAGTGCTTTGCTGGGGTCTGTATTTACTTGTTTCCCTAATGCACCTTTTCTCCATGGAATATTCTCAGTAGAAACATATGCTCAGAGCTTCAAAGTAATTACAATATCACTAAAAGCTTCATAATCATATTACTGAAACTAAATGTTAAAAAATTTGATTTTCCTTGATCTAATCATTTCGATTTAATTTTAGGCTACCGCATGATTGATCGAGGAAACCTGGCAGGCCAAAGTCAAGGAGTGTTTATAATGCCTAAAGCCTTGCTCAGAAAACTTCAAGGCAATTTAATTTGGGTAGGAATTCATTTTAATTATTCTGAGGGATTCTTTTTTAAACGGGAAAAATAGATTTGTGTCCATGCTCTTAGTGTTTGACCTGCTCTGATGTCATCCACACAGTTTTCTGTCTGGAGTTGTCGCTCTGCCTCCTTCTTAGCCCTGCTAGACAAAGACCCCGGAATGGACAAAGGTCCCAGCTCTAAAACAAAGAACTGAAGTCAGATTCTTCTTCATAGTTGTTCTAATGATGTTCTTTCATGTTATTTATAAGACAGATGTAAACTTCAACCTTTTTTTTTTCTTAAATTATGGATAGTTTTGAAATATTTGTGTCTCTGCAGTAAGCAAGACACCCCAGCAGTGTCTGCATCAGGGTGTATCTTGTGTCCGCATAATTGAAGAGCGGGACATGCCGGCATCTCACTTCCCCATGAGGGTACAGACATGATGAATAAGCACAGGCTGCCTTCTCCGCATGGCTCCCAGGGGGCGGGGGAGGGGTCACCCATCAAATTCGTGTCTGTGGTTGTTCTCAGAAACCATTCATTTGTATTTTTAATGAATTATGGAGACAACTGAATATGAAATTACCTTCCAAGCTTGTGGATTTCCCTAATTGTTAGCAAGTTTGTTTTAATCACATGCATTACAACGCAGTAAATCTGGAATATTTACAGATCATATTTGATACTTACCCTGAAGTCTGGACATAACTCTGAGGGAGTTGGATTTTGACATTTATAATTCTGCTTCTAAATTATTTCATCCCTTTCTCCATTTCTTTCCTCATTTGCTTGTAACAGTGAGTGATAACTAGTAGACAAATCTTTTGTAGTAATCATACACAAATCACTCCGTGACATTTGGGTCTGCTCATTAAATTTCTGAAGGTAAATTTTGAACCCTAAATATTTTGCTTTTGTAGGATTTTTTTTTTTTTTTTAAGATTTTATTTATTTATTTATTTATTTGACAGACAGAGCTCACAAGTAGGTGAGAGGCAGGCAGAGAGAGAGGAGGAAGCAGACTCCTCGCTGAGCAGAGAGCCCAATGCAGGGCTCAATCCCAGCACCCTGGGATCATGACCTGAGCCAAAGGCAGAGGCTTTAACCCACTGAACCACCCAGGTGCCCACTTTTGTAGGATTTTTAACAATAGAAGATAAAATTGTCTTTCTTAACTCTTTTTATTCCCTGAATCTTGTATACTTTTCCTGCTTTCCCTCTCCTTTGGCAGAGACCTAATTTTATAAACAATAGTTTTTTTTTTAAGATTTTATTTATTTATTTGACTGAGAGACAGCACAATTAGGCAGAGCAGCAGGAAGAGGGACCCCGATGTACAGCTCCATCCCAGGACCCGGGGACCCTGACTGACCTGAGCCATAGGCAGCCACTTAACCACCTGAGCCACTCAGGTGCCCCAAATAATAGTCTGACAGCCGTTTTTCTGGCTCGATGAGGGTAGGCGTATTGTTTGTTGGGTTGATTGACTGATTAACGGTACTTCTGAAAATCAGGCTTGGAAATAAAAAATATATATAAGTATAAAAATAAATATAAAATATATACACCCACCCCCCCAACCCCCCCCCCCCACACACACACGGCATGTAGCTAGTAGCATTCCGTATTCACTTCCTTCCCTGTTCAGGCCATAGTCCAAATCACTCTTTCCCCTAACATAGAATATAACGATATCTCATATACTTAAGGTTTTTCTCCCACTATAACGTAGTGAGGTGGTAGTACTAGTTCCGCTTCATAGGGATTTTGCTACAGAAGAGCTAGAACTGAGGGAAAGAATTCCAGCTTTATGTGGAGGCCCAGTAGAAGAATCCACAGATTGAGGTTCTAGAAGATAGGGAAGTGATCTAGGTTTTTACATTCATGTGTTAATGATTTTCTCTTGCTTTCATCCAGCAGTCTAGGATGAATAGCTTCAACTTTGTGACATCTGTGTCAGTTTGTAGCTGAACATTCAATATGGATGGTTGCCTGAACAGGGCTTTATATTAGGTATCACAGGTTGTTCAAGCCAGAGATAAGCTTGTTGGGTCTGGCAATTGATTTTTACTCCCCTTGCAAACCAGTAGATAGCCTGCTAATGTATCATGGGTGCTGTCAGAAGACACAAGACTCTGGGTCAGAGAAGGACTTTATGACTCATGGCACGGCAAATTTCACAAGTGTTACCGTGTTTACACCAGTTTCCTTTGCCCCACATCCTGTAAGGCTGGTGTGCTTTGGCACAAATGGATGCCGTTGCATACAGTGGGTTGGCATTGCAGTTGAGGACTTTTTATTGAGCTTGAAGCGTCTGCCACTTTTTTCATTTTTAGGATTTTATTCATTTATCTGAGAGTGAGAAAAAGAGGGAGCATGAGCTGGGGAAGGGCACAGGGAGAAGCAGGCTCCCACTAAGCAAGGAGCCTGATGAGAGGCTTGATCCCAGGACCCTGAGATCATGACCTGAGCTGAAGGCAGATGCTTAACCCACTGAGTCACCAAGGTGCCCTGCACCTGCCATTTTTATAGCAAGCAATAAGCAAGCCTTTTCTTTGGGGGTAGACATTATCTTATTTCTTAAGGTTGTTGAATATGTAAGTAACCCTTATGCATTCAACAGTGGCCCAGGTAAAGAAATTGAGGCATACATTCTAGGTCCACTTAGCAAGATATGTAGGGGAGTATGAATCCTGAAGAAAACTCTCTCTCCTAATATGCAACAGCCTTTAATACACCATTTTGACTTGTGATGAATTATCACATGAGTCATTATCACGATGGTCATTCTGATTCATTGGGCCAACAGAGACTTGGATCAAATCTATTCAGCTTGTCTCATAGGGCGTTTAATTTAAGCTGTGATCAGTAGGATCCCAAGCACCAGGAAGAGGCCAGCTTGCAACACTGATTCCACATCCATCTGTCCCCATCCTGTCAAGGTCTCTGACTCAGCCTGATGTGAATAAATCCCAGGGGGTGTCCAGTTGCTCTTAATTATTATGGAATCTACTCTCTTTTATGACCCATACAAGGAAGTTTGGAATAACATAGCCAATAGTTACAACAGGGGCAATAGGTGGTCCAGAAAGTAACCCTCTTGCCCAGTAGAGAGCTATTTCATGTTCTGCTTTCTCTCACATGGAGAGCACAGGTCACTCTAGTTTGGAATTTGCTGCTACCCTTGTTTTGGATCACTGTTAGGTTTAACTAAGCAACATAGACAGTCTTCTGAAGAGCTGCAGCCTTGCCCGCCATGCAGGGCTGCTTTGGAGTCCAGATAAGCCCATGATTTTGTATCCATCAGTCTGAGATAAGATTGCGTCTGGGAGTTTTCACAGGTATGATGGGATGGCCCATGTTTTGGAGCTGCCGTTGATGGCGTGAGGCTCAGCAGAACAGTTCAAGAACAGCCACATCGAGTCCACGTGACTTTTTCTGTTTTTGCAGCCCATGGATGGGGATGACAGTCTTAGAAGTGTGTTAGTGAGTCAGATTGCCAGTCATCACTACTCCTTGATGCATGTGGATCATATGACTGTCTTGCCAGGCCAAGGTACTGGATATAGAGAATTAAGAGAGCATTGATGACACCTGTCAGACCTCTTGGGATTTGACACGATCCCTCCCAGTTGCCAGATCTGCTGCTGTCCCTCCACAGCCAGGGGAATTGGTTATGTCCCCTTGCAGTAGTTATACCTTTATCATTTCTCCAGTTCGAGCTTTTGTTTGGAAGGGCCAAGTGCTGGTGGGATAAGGGCATTTTTACACAATTTATAGAGACTCATTAGGCCCACCCCTTTGACCACTGGGGAGATACGTGGTGAGCAGTGGACTCAGTTAAGTAACCCAAACAGTCATTATCTTCATTATCTGGGATCTAGGACCCTGCTAGTCTAATACAGATATCTGGTGACTGAACTAAATTTATGTTTGAATCTTCTAGGACCCCTTTTGAATGGACTTCCACCAGGAGGGTTTATCAGTTATCCTGGCCTGAGATTCCTCTTAGGGGAAAGAAAAACACATTATGCCCAGGAGTGGTCAGGGAGAAATCTCATATTTTCACAGTGAAGTCAGTGTAACTCCTTACCCTTTCTGGGGATGGCTCTATCTAGTGACCGAACTGCCTTATTAAGGTGTGTAACCCAAGAGGTGGTGAGTGAGGTTGGGTCAGAAATTGTTTTGAATTGATTCTTAAAGTCCCTTTTATCTCTCAATAATGACAGCAATTTGTGGTTGATAAAGGTCTTGAAATGTCTGTTGATTACTTTGGCTGTTGTCTCGCTGTTGGGTGGTATTTATGGCAAAAGACACACCGTTGGCAGACTCAAGATAGTATGTCAAAATTTAAGAACATGACACATTTAGTTTCAAGAGACACAGTGGTATAAACAAAGTCACACACCGTTGGCAGACTCAAGATAGTATGACAAAATTTAAGAACATGACACATTTAGTTTCAAGAGACACAGTGGTATAAACAAAGTCAGCTGACTGGACAGTAACCTATAAAACTGTTGACAATTATAAAGCTTTAGGGTTATCTCAAAATGGGAGTCAAAGGTTTAATGTAGTAGTTTTGCTGGGAGTACACAGGGCAAACATGGTCTTCTTCTCTGGAAGACAAACGGGTCAACTTTTGGAAGGAGTCACAAGTCTGACTTGCAGTGGTAGCTACTGCATCTGAAATACCTTTACACTGTGCTCCATCCATGATGGTGGATCCCAGTAATGATGCAAGGATCTGGGTGGCATAGGCTTGAACCACAGCCTGATTCCTATTGGTCGTTGGAGAACCAACCCATACCATGAGCTCCTTTGTCAGAGACCCACACTGATCAGCACTCATAGTTTTCTATGGTTTGTGGCCCTATGGAGAGGGGCTCATTAATTTGTCCATCTCTCGTTTTTCAGATGGCAGACAAGACAGTCATCTGAACCACTGGCAGTTGTCTGAGAGTCTGTAAAAGTACAGAAATCCTGGCCCTTAGGAACGTTGTCTAAGACAAGAGAGACAGCTTTCCATTCAGACCATGGTGTGAGCGGTCCTTACCGCAGCTCGTCCTCCAGAGCTGTCACTGCGGCTGGACCGTTGCTGTTGCTCAGAGGAACCATGCACTTTGAACTTAGCCAAGCTGTTAGTGAACTTTGCCCAGCCATTGAAAGGAACCTGCGTGAGCCCTGTTGGACCAGCAGCTTTGTTTCACATGGTGGAATAGGGATTCTAGTCTCTCCCAAAGGAGTAGCCATTTTTTTAATGTAGATAAGATGGAGCGGGAGCCAGAACACCTTGACTCGTGAACACGCCGTTTCTATTGGGCTCTCAAGGTCTGTCATTCCCTTCCCGTCTCATTGATTGTTGAGTCCAGGTAGACCTCCATGAAACTGAGAATGTCAGGTGTTTATTATTCACAAGGGCTGAGTTGTATGTTAATAGTTACTTGTTTAAAAAAAAAAAAAAGTGAAAGGATGGACTTTGTGGCTCCATCAAGAAGGCATGCGGCTGTACTAGGACATGACCTCTCTAGGCACAGGAGTTCCTGAACATGAAAACACCCTCTGACACAGGAACTGTGAAGTGCATACATGGCACATATCAATTCTGATTATAGAGTCAGATGTGGAAGCCACAGTGACTGCACACTGAATTATCCCCAAGGTTCTTCTCACAACCTTCCCTTGGCTTCCCTTACCCACTGAGAATACCGAACCCCGTCACTTGAATTCAGTGTCCCTTCTGCCCATGGGAATAGGTAGGGTGGTGCTTGGGTTCCTATGTCCAACAGAACCATAACAGTTTGAGTTCTTTTCTTCCCCATCCTATCAGTACTTTTTAGGGACAGGGAGACCTCAGATCCCCCCGATCACCTTTCTCCTTAAAGCACGTGGAGTCAGAAGAGAGGGGAAGGCAGGCATCAGGTAATGTAGAAGGAGACAGTTCTTTCATATCAGTAATCAAGCCACACTTCCTCTTGTTTCCCAGCAAGTGCTCAGCTGGGGCCCAACAAAAGGAACATGGGATGTGGTTGTTCCTCCCAAAGACCGTCAGTAGCGAGGTCATCATTACAGATTCTGCTGTACAGCTTTGAGAACTCCTTGACTCAGCAACCCCACACACATTGTCTTTCTCCAGGCTGAAGACCTGGCTGCCTCCATTTCACTATAACCCCCTTTCCTCCCCTGCATGGAGAATGAATGAGCAACAACCAAGGTACCATTGCTGTAACTTGTCTCAATCCTGCCTTTCTTCTCTGAGCCTCATTAACGATCAGGACAGTGGGGACTCTTAGTCCCCCCCCTCTTCACTTTGGTGAGAGCATTCCCTCATAGATGCTGGAATGTTTTTCCATATCCCCAAGTCGAACTTGTGATCCCTGTTCCTTTCAGAAAGCCATGTTTCTGTCAGCATTCCTCCCTTTGCCCAAACTCTCCAGTCTGGGCATATTTGGGATTTGATGTTCCCTACTGACAAGCTGTTAATTTAGACAGTACTATTTCATGGTTGCAGGCAGAGACATAAGACTTATGGCCAGAGACCAAGGATGCTATCACTAAGGTAAAACCAGCAGCACGAGTATCAGCATATTGGTGCCATTTCCCGTGCCCGCAAATCCCGTGGTCCAGACGGATGCTGTATACAGTGAGTTTGCATTGCAGCAGAGACTCTGTGAGGGGGATTCACTGATTTTACAGCAAGCAGTGACCAAAACTGTTCGTTGTCTAGGGGGCCAGGTTGCCTTATCTCGTATCTGCAAAAGCAGTTCTGAGAAACAGGCCCTGCTAAGCAGCAGTCAGACCCTCTTTGTAGTCTTGACTGCTCAGTAAGACGTGCAGGATGCAGGCGGCCCAAGGAAGCCTGCTTTCCCAGCAAGGCACATCCCTTTTGAGCTTCTCCTTGATGCCCTATCAGAGCAGGCAGGCGTTGTTATTTCTGTCCAGAATGGAGTTAGACCCGTGGCAAAGGCTGTTAGATTTTTGGCTTTTAGGGTTAGTGAAATAATAGATACTTTCGAAGTCGGCGGAGATTCTGGGTATAGAGAGAAAGGTGACAATTTCATATTTAATATTTCATCACTGTTTAGACAGTAGCTTGAAGTCCTATTTGGTTGTTTCTCAGGAAATCAGCTCTCTTGCCCATTTCCAATTTACTGAAATGTAAAATTGTCTTGCTTTGTTATTTGCTTTTCTCTAGTACTTATGGAAATTTTATTTTATATTAACTTTATAAAGGATAATTAAATTAAAGATATGATTTCCACTTCTTTTATCTTTCCTTGCAGACTCTTTTCAGTTTATTTTCTGGTCTTAATTAGGGCATAAAATCTGTAAGTTTCATGTGTATGTGTGTGTGTGTGTGTGTGTGTGTGTGTGTGTGTGTGTGTGTGTATTTTCTCAAATGTTCATGCCATAAACACTGATTCAATTTTCTCATGGTGCAGTGGATTGAGTCACCAAGAATGTAAAAAATTAAATACAGTAATATATTTTTTTTAGAGTTTCTAGTTTTTAAAAGCTGTTTGCTTTTGTTTTTGTCTTATCTGAACCCATAAATACATTTTGAAAATTTAATTATTTGGGGGGCTATCTTCCCTTTTAGAAAGAGAATGTATTACAAAAAATAGTGATGCCATTTCTTTAATGTGGCAGTGAAATCAAATACCTATGATTTCCTCAAAATCAATTCAGATAACCATGCAAAACTAAAATATTTTTATTTTAGTACTTCATGTTGAATAATCTTTCTAAAAATGTCTTCCTTTCTCCTGCCAAGGTATATAAGTAGGCTGAACGTTATGTATTGCTTTGTTGAGAGTGATTCGTATTCTCTGAGAGCTATCAGTTATGCCTGAGCAGTATTACAAGTATAAAAAAAGAAAAGTAGGTTAACTTGTATGCCTAATGATCCCATAACTTACCTTGAATTCTTTTAGTTTTGCTTAATAAGTAATATTTACATGTTGTATATCCAAAAAGTGAGGCTGCTGGATGCATTTTCCATTGTGTATGCATTTCCGGCTTATCTTGACTTTTGTCCTGACAGTCAGTATTTGCAGCTGGATAGGGAAAATTTTGCTTCCTGAGTTAGGAAGTGTCTTTTATATTTATCAGAAGCTTCTGATAAATGAACTCCTTTGTATTAATTACATGGCTGTTTTTCTTGAAATAATTTTTATGTAGAAGAATCGCTTTGAGGGACGCCTGGATGGCTCAGTGGGTTAAAGCCTCTGCCTTCCGCTCAGGTCATGATCTCAGGGTCCTGGGATGGAGCCCCACTTCGGGATCTCTGCTCAGTGGGGATCCTGCTTCCTCCTCTCTCTCTACCTGCCTCTCTGCCTACTTGTGACCTCTGTCTCTATCAAATAAATAAATAAAAACTTAAAAAAATTGCTTTGAAATTCTTGACCCAAGGATAATATTATTTGGATTATTTTTCTCTGTGATAGCAAAATAAAATAGTTTGTTTTCACATGTATAAGTTCTATCAAGTAGGATCAATAGATTAATATAACGTTTAGCTCTTGCTGTATTGAGAATTTCGGGGTGTGTGTGTGTATGTGTGTGAATGATGGATTATCTTTATATTTTGCAAATAGAAGAGAAAAATGACAGGGATAAAAATAGGTGCCCCGTGGTGATTGGGAGCTCATGTTGTGTGTTGTGTTTTAAGTGCTGTACCCTCATCAGGCCATTTAATCTTCCCAACCTCCTGGGACCCTGAATGGTCCCCAGGATACCCAGGAGGAAACAGAAGCGCAGAGGATCCACTGGCTTGTGCAGGGGGGTGGTGGGTGGCCTGTGGGGAGTGGAGCCAGCCCAGGCTGGGAGGCCTGGCGGCATCTGCTGACCAGGCTTCGCGCTGCACATGCCTTGATTCCTCCGTTCCCTTCCCAGGTTTCTTCTCTCCTTTCTAACAGCACCTTCACCGCTCTTGGTGAATCAGTTTAGAGGCTAAAATAGCAGATGAAGCTAAAAAGTTTCTGTGACTTATAACAATTTCCTCCAGAATTATCTTGTTGAAAGTAAATAGCCCATCTGGCTTCCTCTTTTCACAGAGCAGAATTCCTAAGTGAGCTTTCTGACTGAAGCTGGCGGAGTTCCACGCAGGGCGGCTGTTGGCCCTGGGGAGATTAGCACAATCTGTTTCTTCTATTTCTAATAAAGGAAAAGAGTCCCTTCATTTGCCTCTTTAATTCATTGCTTGAGTTTTATGTCCTCCTTTCTCACAACGCTAGCTTTCCTGCTGTGGTCTCTTCTTCCTTTTTTTTTTTTTTTTTTTAATGTACAGGTAAAATGGAAACTACATAATAAAGGCATTTTGGTACAAGGACACTACAATGAAATAACATTAAAACTTGCATTTTAAGACCATTGCTTCAGTGGTAGCTGTGTGACTCCCGTAGATTAGCAGGAGCCGGAGCGTTGATTGAGAAGCCGTGTTTCTGCTGCTCCATTTCTGTCTGAGGAAGTGTGAGTGGTTAGTGTTCTGCTCTAGAAGCCACAGGAATCAAACAGCTAAGCTCTGCACAACCTTTGAGTTTACCTCTGAGTACCTTAATTTAGCTCCCTGTGTTCACTTCTGAGGAGCAGCAGCGACGATCCCTCTGGCCCTGATAATTACCTTCCAGCGGGGCCGACTGAGGGTCACGGAGTAGGACTTACAAATGGATCCTGAGTTTTGCCTGGCCGAGGAAATGATTTGATTCTTTCTGTGTCTCAGAGCAGATAAGATCTTTTAAACTTTATAAGCTGTTAAACGTGTTATTTTAATTTTTGACTTTCTTTGAGAACCAGGTTTCGAGGCATCCTACAGTGTTTGAGGATGGCTTTCCATGACTGACAGCTGTTCTTGAAATCTCATTATTTTGAGGAAAGAGTTGAAAAAAGCCAGTGTTTTGCCTCATCCAGGTCTGATACTGCTCACTAAATGTCGGTTGATGGATAGGGATATCTAGATTTTATGCTGGGAAGGTGTCTCCTTAAAGAAGTAGCGCTACTAGGTTCCACTCGATTGAAGGCACTTTTGATGAAAACAGTGGGGTTTCAGGCCCAGAATATTTGGACTGGGCCCGCAGTCTTAAATTTACAGCTACAAAATTACAGCTGCTAAGTGCTATTGCCTTATAGCTGTTTATAAAATCATGTTCTCCTGAGGGAGCAAAGAGATTTTTCAGAGACAACACCTGAAGGGCTGGGCAGGGCAGGAAACCGTGTGAAGAGGTGACTGACCTTAAATCCCTTTTTTTCTGTACTCTAGGGGCACCCCATGCCCCACTGTAAGCACCCTGTTAAGGCTTGCCAGCCATTTCACGGGCTTGTGCTGTGTGTGGAGGGTGTCCATCACAGACATTAAAAGAGTTAAAAGGACCAATTTCTAGAACTTCTTACAAAAGCCTCATTTTAACATTTTGATTTTTG
The DNA here is from genome assembly GCF_964662115.1 of Mustela nivalis. Classification (NCBI taxonomy): domain Eukaryota; kingdom Metazoa; phylum Chordata; class Mammalia; order Carnivora; family Mustelidae; genus Mustela; species Mustela nivalis. The sequence continues at coordinate 4,843,241 of NC_139024.1, read as the reverse complement.
TGCTAATGATAGCAAATTAAAAGCAAAAAAAGGAACATTACCTACAAAGTAATATGTGAAGTACATTTTTACCTTTGAAACTCTGCAGTTCTTGGTATGTTTTTATTTTTCAATATAAATCTCTATGCACTTGGTAAATGTGATAAAATTATTTGAGGTAGCTTAAAGCTGATTAATGCAAGTACTGTTTTTCTTGTACATTTTTAAAAATATAAATACAGTGTGAACTCCTTTTGTTTTACAAATCAAACATGACCACCTTTGAGTCCTGCTGATGCTAGATCCTACCAGGCCCATTCAGATGCAATAACTAATTTAATATTCCTCAAGAAATTGTTCTCATAATCCCCACATGCAGATGAGGAAGCCCGACCTTTTCTCTTTAGTACACATTTATATTTATCATGAATATTTATAAATCAACATTGGCAATTTCTTAGCTGATTATGCTTTAAGAAGTCATGTTTAACCCACACATCTGGACCTCCGAATGCATTTCTCTTAAAACATTGTAAGGTGTGTCAGTTTAGCAAAATAGTCCGGTGAGCTTTGATGTACAGTTGAAATTTGAATAATGGGCCTAGAATGGTCTGAGGCATTCGTGTATCTTAATTATGTTATTGGAAACCTAAGATAGAAGACCGAAGCTGGGAATTAGGCTAGTAAAGATCTAGTTTCCTTCCTGCTGTGTGGTGTAGGAGTCTGGGGAGAGAAGTGGCAGGGTTTGTACACGGGGAGGCGTGCTGGTGCAGAGGCCTTGGTTGCCTAAAGGAATGTGAAGGTGTTTGTTTCTCCAGAGTGAGTAAGGGGTAGGCAGGGCTAGGTAGGGAGAGCTAGGTAGGGGGCTCTGTGGTCAGGCTTACAGAAATCCCCAAAATGCAGAGGTGTGAGGAAACCAGAGATGAGGGAATAAACCAGATCACCCTGCCTTAGGTGTTGGGGGGGTGTGTCTCTGTTTTTTTATGACGGTCACCTATGACCAAAGTAATAAGCCGTTAAAGATGTAATCACCAGTCCTTACGCAAACCAGGATGCCCCAAGAATGTTAAGGCCACAAGCCCCCGGTCTGTTCTAAATAAAAGACTGTCATTGGAGGCCCACATTGGCAACCTGTCGGGATCCCCGTCCCTCCGGAGAGCTTTTCCTGTATCCTTGCTCCATAAAACTATGGCTTCCCTCACTCTCCTTTGTGAAGTTCATCCTTCAACTCTGTGAGACAAGAGCCCAGCTCTCTGGCTTCGGAGTGCCTCCCGGGCGGATATTCGGATTACGACCTCCTGTGGCCTGTGTGTGTGTGTGTGTGTGTGTGTGTGTGTTGGAGGGGGGAGCGGCCACTGGGCCCCGTGTGCCCAGGCCGAGCAACCAGTACTTTGGGCTGACGTCGTCTTCACACTCTGCTCTCGCTGTTTCAGACTGTTGAAGCTCTTCAGACTCTAATTAAAGAGGTCGCTAGGTCGAAGACGTGAGTTTGTACCCCAAACTTACCTATCCCCAGGCCTCTTCTATAAGGATTTAATAGCAGAGCAATCCCCCCTTCATCTCAGCGCCATCTGTGGCTTCCAGACAGGAGGACCCTGTCCCTGGAGCCACTGCATCCCCGCCTGTGGGAGAACGCTGACATCCAGTCGCCTCCAGTATCATGAATCCATGAGGGAGTAGCTGAGCATCCTCTCACAGCACCACGCTTTACTGATGGCTGAGATATCCGCGGTCCCCTAAGGATAATCAAAGTGGCGAATATTTGTGCCCACGCACTGTGCGTGGATTCTGCATTGTGGTCTCCTTAGTTCAAGGTCAGGCTCCACCCACTACCCCTGCTGTGACTCGGGCAGGAGCCTCGCCTCCATAGTCTTGGCCTCCTCTGCAAAGTGGGGAGATGTTCTTTAGCTCTTTGGAGGTCTTGAAGACTAGACTGTTCTTTGCCCGGCGCCTGACACATACTTAAGCTACACAGTTGGCGTATTTGAAGGATATGGAAAAATAAAGAGTAAATCAGAGCTGGACTGTATTATGTTCGTCTGCATATCTGTTGCTGGGCGGTGTTCCTGTTTCTGTCTTCCAGGTGTTTAGGAATAGAAGTTTGTCCCCCACCCCCCCCACCCCCCGCAGTGTTTAAGACACAGAATTGAATGCTGTAGTTAGGAGTTAACATGAATTAGAGACAAGGGATGACTAGACAATGTTAAAAGTTCAACGTGGTCGTAAAAAAAAAAAAAAAAAAAAGTTCAACGTGGTAAAGATAACATTCTTACAAATTTTTTACATGTATTTTTTAAATTTAAAACAATGGAAAAAACAAGGCGTGGGGATTTATTGATTGATTGATTTATATTCATTGTAGCTGTCCTTCACTAGGATCCTCAAATAGAAAGGTCGGAAACAATCTCTGTACTACTTTTCCTTTCAGTAGTTTTTAATGTTTACCTATTTCATTTTAGGCCCTTGGCAGTGTAATACTAAAATCTGTTTTGCTGAAGCTGTATGGAAAGCTTGAAGAGTTGCAAGTAGACAGATAATATGTAATTTTCCTGGTAGTCCAATACCTAGAATATTATTGAAACTTACAGTAAAATCTTAAGTAAATCGTTCAATAGTCAGTGAAAGTTGGGTCATTTAGTTTTTACATAAATGATTTTTAAAATTGGCTTTTAGTATGCCTTTATGGTTAAATCAATCCCCTTAGCTATCAATCAACAAGGTACAGGCAATGAAGCCTTTCTCTGACACTGATTCATTAGGAAAGCTCATTTAAGGAGTTAAACATCTCTCACTTGTCAACACTGAGATAATTATGCACTATTAATTCTCAGTCATTTCAAAAAGTGCTATTTTAAAACTATTCATTTCATCAATCCTGAGAACCAGGATAAGGTAGACAGCCTGCTGTAAACCAATTTAAGATGTGATTACACTGCTTTATTCCTGCAATGCACGAATCAGAAAGTTGATTTAATGTGAATACCGCTTTTGAAATGTTTCTTACTTCATTTTAAGAGATGAATATGATTAGGCAACCTTGAGAGGACAAAGGAGTTGATGTAGAAGAAAGGAGCTTTAATTTATTCTGCCGTTTCCAGAATCGAGGTGGTAGGTGGGGAGGGCTAAGGGAAAAAAAAAAAAAATCAGGAAATGGTACTTTTCTTTGTCATTTTATCTAAATGAAGCCTCCTTTGTGTATATGTTCTCTCTGCATATTATCAGCTGAGAATTAGGGTTGTTTATGCTTCTTTACAATGACCACCTATGGAAGAAATAGAAAATGAATTTTTTCTAAATAGATGAATTTTGTTGCTTAACTACTTAAAGTTACTTGCAAAGCAGTGACTTTAAATAACCAGAGAATCAATCTATCATGGCAGATATTTGGAAACATTGATCTCAACATCCTGCCAAGTGTGTAGTGCTTGAAGTTCATTAATACGTAGACATAACTGTTACTGTATAAAATTTCAGATCTGTAAGCTGTTTACTAATTTCTTGACCTTGTAGAGCAATCGTCAAGGTTATTTTCAGTTATTTTAAAGACATCAATTTGTGGAAGATACTTTGTTTTACAAAGACGTAATATGGTTTGATTTTTAAGCACTTTGTTTCATAGAATATACATAGAAATTATTTACAAGTGAAACAGTTTCCCACATGTAGTCATGTGCTTCTGTGGGTTTTATTTTGTGGTGTGGATTTCTGTCTGGAGGTAAGGAAGAACAGGGCTCTAAAGCTGTAATTTTGCTAACCCCAAATACCAGTGATAAAATTTGAACTGATTCTGATGCTTGAAGTGATGTTGAGTCTGGTTGTGTACTGATCTAAAAAACAAAAAACAAGAAACAAAGCAAAACAAAACCCCTCCAAACTTGTTTGTTTATCCTTCACTTTCCAGGCTGTCTTTATACATTATTTTAAGCCCTAGGTAAATTATGGGGGTGTGCTGGACTTTTGCATGTGCTGAATGTTTTTTGTCACATTTAGTTTAAATAAGGTACTCTTGGGACATGCGGGTGGCTCAGTCTGTTAATCATCTGCCTTTGGCTCAGGTCATGATCCCAGGGTCCTGGGATGGAATCCCACATCGGGTGCCTTGTTCAGTGAGGAACCTGCTTCTCTCTCTGCCTGCTGTTCTCCCTGTTCATGCCTTCTCTCTCTCTGACAAATAAATTAATTTAAATAAATAAATAAATAAATAAGTAGGTTGCTCTTGTATTAGTTTTAATTCTAGTGCTGCTGTAGTGAGTTGATTTTTAAAAATACATTTCTGATTTTAAAAATTACTTATAAATTACTTCAACCCTTATTTGTGATTCTGTCAAGATTCTGATAAAAATCCCTTTCCATTTTTAATTATTGCCTTCATGTGCAAGTGTTAAATAAATAAATAAGTTCTTTTATAAAAGTCTCTTTTTACGGTATCTTTTTAAAACATTGATTTTTAGGCCAATCTAATAGCCTTTTTTAAAATTTCAGTTATAATCAGATTTGATTTTGATATGCTCACCAATAAAAATGATGTAAGTTTAACTTCACTGGGTATATCTGAATTGGTATTAGTCCTTGGATTTTAATGGTCGGCATCACTGATTCCTTTATTCAGCAAGCTTGTATGGATCTCCAAGGAGGGCCAGATTCCAGTCCTTAAAATTAAAGCAATTTTATATACAGATTCTGCTGTTTAGAATCTTGTGTTTAGTTGGAGAGACAAGTCATAAGTATGTAAAACAGTTACTAGCAACACAGGCCATGAGGCATCTAGCACAGGAAAAGCAGTATAGATTGGAGTGATTATTTACTCATCAAAAGAGGAGTCTTGGGCGCCTGGGTGGCTCAGTGGGTTAAGCTGCTGCCTTCGGCTCAGGTCATGATCTCAGGGTCCTGGGATCGAGTCCCGCATTGGGCTCTCTGCTCAGCAGAGAGCCTGCTTTCCCCTCTCTCTCTTTCTGCCTGCCTCTCCATCTACTTGTGATTTCTCTCTGTCAAATAAATAAATAAAATCTTTAAAAAAAAAAAAAGAGGAGTCTTGAGTTGGACCTTGAAGAATGTATATGGCATTAGTAAAAGTGAGAGGAATAGGAAGAATGGGGGTAAAGGATATGTGAATGATATGAGTAAATGATGCGGAAGGATGGTTAGGAAATGGGTCAGTTTGAAGTAGAAATTCCTACAGAATCAAAGTGGGTTTCGAAAAGGCAGGCTAGGAAGAAGGAAGAAAGGGAAAGATATTAACATTTAATACCTACTATTTTCTGTGTGTTTAAGTTGAATTATGCCACTTATTTCTCAAAATATAATCCTGTAGTTTGATGTTATGATCCTAATTTTGCCATCAATGAAGCCAAATGGTACAGTCTTGCTGAGGGCCTCCAAATGAAGAAGTGGGTGGAGTTCAGATATGAATAGTCAAGCACAAAAATTGTGGACACAACCACGATTGTCTGCTATTTTTGCAAATCAAACATACTCAAAACATAACTTGTCATCTCTTTTTCTTCTTCCCAAATCAGTTTCTCCCAACTTATTTTCATTAGTGACTTTATCATTCTTCTAGTTACTCAGACTTAAAACATTGGAGTAATTTTTAGTCTTAAAATTAGCTTTTAGTTCATATAGGATGCTTGAACGTAAAACGTAGGAAGAAATAGACAAGGAAGTGATGATACATTAGAATACATGTCTTATTTATCTGTTACTGTAGTAAGCTTAACTGATTGGTGATCTCTAGCGTTCTGTATTTACTAATCATGTTCCACAGCATACTAGATGTTATTTAGTGAGATGTTATTTAATGTTATTTAGCGAGTTACTAGATGTTATTAGTAGATGTTATTTAATGAGATGTTATTTAGTTTCATCACATTATCTAGAAAGAGTTGATTCAGTTATGTTTTGAACATTTTGTCATAATATGGCAGATTTTTTGGTACATATTTTTTCTTTTTCTGCATTTGATTGTATATTGATTTCAGTTGTTTTTTCCTTCATTTTTCCCTACTCTCCAATAACATTCTAAAAAGGCAAGGGTTTTTCAGTATCTTCTCCATCCTTTGCTTGTTACTTGGTACCTATGTGCCAGCCCGGAGTCTGCTTCTCCAGCTGACCTCTCTCCTCTCGTGCTCTCTCTCTCTCTCAAATAAATAAATAAAATCTTAGAAAAAATATGCATAATGATCTAAAACATATTGACATATAAGACCCCTGTAGCCTTGTTTCTATTCCGGTGATTATGTATATAGCTAGTACCTAATCCTAAACCATTCATGGAGTGATTTAATAATATTTGTAAAATGATTAACAAAATTCTTTGAATGAACAATGAAGAGCTCATGGTTTCTGAATGCTATCACTGGGTGTGGTTTATGAGTACCACTCTCTCTTATCAAGAAACCACCTCTACATTGTATAGATTCTAGCCCTTCCTTGGGGCTTAGGTAGGAGTAAAATTTAAGGTATTCTGCTTCCAAGTATGAGGGACTAAAGCCCTCCCGGAATTCCCTCCTCTCTGAAAGAAAAGAACTGACATAATACAGAAACAACTGCCTGGAGGTATTGTAGAATGAAGAGAGGCAGAAAGACTGGTGGCTAGTGCACACTGCCATGGAGAAGGAGGAGATAGGAGGCTCTAGAAGTCTGTTCCAATCCCAGAAGCTTGTGGCCTGGGGCCAAGTACAAGACCTGGATGCTTGGCGCACATGGGAAGAAACTCTCAGACTATCTTGCCAGGGGAGCCAGAAAATGAGGCCCTTTGGCTTTGTGAGCCACAGTCTTTAGGGGTTGCCTGGGGTCCTCATGCTCAAGTGATGGTTCTGGAACTCCAGCCATCACTTCGAATTACAGGCAGGAAGAGAGGAACAAAGGACTTAGAGCAAAAAAGTAGCGAACCAGCTCATCTTTTCCCTTTTAAAAGGCTTTCCCCACAGTCCATCAGTGACTTCCACTTACATCTCAGTAATATGGACGATGTTGCCTGGCCAACCTTGGATGGAAAATATAGTTTTAAAAATCTAGGTGCATTGTCACCCCATGCCCCGTGATGATATTAGGGTTCTGTTAGCAAGAAGAAAGGGAAAAGAGATAGGGACTAGGCAACCGGCAGGATTTAACATAGTTACCAGTGCTTTATATGTGCTGATTCTCTTCTAGAACCTACCATCACATCTGCTAAGATATTCAGGCAGGGAGGAGGGAAACCTTCCCTAAAATGCCAGCACAAGCTTTTTCTTAACGTGTAAATCTAAATGGATTCCCCAGAGTTTCCTATGATGGCCATTCCTAAGCACAGATGAGACTGCTTTGGAAAATATGTGCTGTCATCTCTGCATCTTCATGACTCGTGCTTCATGACTTCCCATCCTCGACTGTGTGTGTCTTCCTGTCCTGGGTGTGCGAGCATCATTTATCCAACAGAACATAGAAGAGGAAACGAAAAGGGACTGGGGATTTTTATTTTTAACAAGCACCCCTCCCTCAAGAAATGGTATTGTCACATTATTGACAATCTACTAACAAGGGGTAGATATGCAAAAATTGATTCATAAGAATTGATTCCTTAGTAGCTTTTGAAGTTTCTCAATAGGTTTGCATTGAACTTCAACAAAAGCCTTACACTGTTGCTTGAACAGATGCTTCCCATCTTTTTGCTGCCATAGCATACATCAAAAACACTGGTGCTTCTGGTTGCCTATTTCTGCTGTTGATGTTTGTATTTAATTTCCTGTTATAGAAGATGTAAAACATTTTTATTATCAAAAGTATGAGGATTATGGAGAAGGAGGGAGAATGGCATAATGAAGCCCCTGTGCCGTCCATCCAACTTGGAACTCCTCAGTCTGCACCTCACCACCCTCCCCCACACCTAGCCTGTTTGGAAGCAAACATATGGATTTGGAACTGAACAATAAACAAATGAATTTTGGAACACTGAAAATAAAATAAAATAAAATAAAGTTAGATTATAAAATAATTATGAGGCACTAGAACATATTTGAATATTAATTTGATATTAAGGAAAAATTATTGAGTTTTTGGTGTGTTAATGATAGTTTTGTATATTTTAAAAGAGTCCTTACCTTTTAGTCCTTACCTTATCTTACCTTTTACCCTTAGTCCTTTACCTTACCTTTACTTTACCTTTTAGTCCTTAACTTTTAGTCCTTACCTAAATATTTCATTTCATTCTGAAATATTTATGGATGGAATAATGTAATCTCAGGGATTTGCTTAAAATTTGCTCTTTTGAAGTCCTTCCTGTCACAGATTCTTTGAATGAACAACGCAGTGAATCCAGTGTCTAATTTCCCCACAAACAAATGGATGCTTTTCCGAATGGCTCTTCTCTTCCCAGCTATTGAGTCTAGTTAGGGCACAGGAAAAGGTCCACCAACTTTTTTTTTTAAGATTTTATTTGGCAGAGAGAGAGAGAGAGAGAGAGAGAGAAAACAAGCAGGGGAGAGTGGGAGAGGGAGAAGCAGGCTTCATGATGAGCAGGGAGCCTGATGGGAGGCTTAATTCCAGGACCCTGGGATCAGAGCTGAGCCAGAGACAGATGCTTGCTGACTGAGCCACCCAGGCACCCCTCCACCAACTTTTAAATCAAGCTTCAAGAGGAAACCTATAAGCAAAACAGGGTTTGAACTTGCTGTACTTCTTGTCTTGTGAGATGCCCTTTCCACATCTCCCGTAGGTTTTAGAATTGAACTCCTCGGCTTCAAAAACTAAGATTCTAATGATCTAGCTTCTTAACTGTGGATTTTTTTTTCTTCCAGTTTTTATTTGTTTCCATAATATTTAGCAATCATTGCTACTGTGCTATCTTTTGTCTTTATTTTATTTTTGCTCTCTACCAGTTCCTCTCTCCCCGATCCTTCTCTTTCTTCAGTGTGTTTTCTGCAAGCAGTTTATTTGTAGAAAAGAGTAACATTTACCGAACACTTTGCATCAGACACTGCATGTAGGTAGATGCTCATTTAAACTTCAGAACAGCTATACATTCTGCATGTTCCCATTGTACGAAAATTAACGGTAGGCTCAGAGAGGTCAAAACTGTCCAACAGGAGTCATTACGTTCGGCAAGATTTGGACTCGAGTTTCTCTGACTCTAAACTCCATGTACTTCCGGTTATACCATATGTTACTAGTGATGTTTTTTAATATTTCTAAATATTGCTAGGAGCCTGTTTAATTTATATAGTTATAACATATGTTTTCCAGTCTGCAGCCAATTATATTTTCTGGTTCAGAATTGATTTCCTAAGTTGTGAGAAATCACTGGGAGTCTCTCTGAACCCCACTCTTACATTGTCCTCTTTAAATGTATGAATGACCTGGTTAGGGAATGGAGACATACCCACTCCCAAAGGTCAGAAATAACATCAAACAGTAGAGTTTTATGAAAAAATTTCCTGTTGAATTGATGGAGCAGTGAGTGGGCAGACACATACTGTATGAGTAAAGTTATAGAAAGTTTTTACAGATCGAATTTTACAAAAGAAGTCAAGTCTTGGCATTTTTAAATGGGGCTATAAATTTAGTAATATTTCAGTAACAATAACAGGGTGTTAAATATGACTCTTTATTCCTTCAATTTTAGATTTTCTTAATGATAGTTACCATTACCGAGAGCAGCCAACCCTGAGAGTGTATTTAGCTTAGATCTTAAAGTAATGCTTGATATGACTTCAATTTCTGTGACCCAGAAATATTGATGTGCTAATTTTCTGAGTTAAAAACTTTCTTTTTATGTTTTTGTCCTTGTTTAAATGGGCAAATGCTGGCTAAGTGTCTTGGAGAATACACTATTTTCAGGAAATGACAAGAAGTATTGATTTACCTTATTCTTCTTCCCTCAAGCAGAACAGCCATAAAATATGTTCAATTTCTTCTCATTTCTGTCTGTGGATGACACTGACTTGAGGTGTGAGGGCTGGGTGTGGAGTGCTAAGAGCATCCTGACAGTTATCAGCATTTGACTTCGAGCTTTAGAGCCAGGAAGCATACTGAAAAGCCCAACCACAGCTTTATTCACTTATTATTGTGGCACTAAATTTTATTTGTTGGTTATAAAAATGAATGTAGGCCTGACAGAACATCCAGATAAGGACCATTCCTTTGGGACTAAAGCTTCCCATTTAAGATGAAACCTGCTTTGGACCCATTTTGGAAAACTTCACAGCTGTTTAACATGGAATGTATTATTACATTTCATAAAAGGTATCATCAAATGCAGTTAAATTCAAGTCAAGATAAATAATTCTGTATCAGATACTGACTTTTTTTTTTCAAGGACAGAAGTTTAAAATTTAACCTAATTTGACTTGTATGCAGTTTTTCAGTATGTTCTTAGGTTATTCACAGGGCAGCGAACCCTTCCAGGACTATAAATTCTCTGAGGAGTGATACAGTTTAATTTTGAGTAACTTTAAAGGATTCTCAAAGCTCAGAGCTGCCCATCTGCTCACTTGCCTCTAGGGGCACTTGTGCAAACAGGCAGGTTTCCAAGGCCTGTGAAACCATCCATCAGGCGGGCTTATTGTTCCTCTCTAGTTCTGCGTGGAAGGCCTCTTCTTCTGCTGATTGCTGTGATTATCACCCTTATCTCTAGCACAGAGAATGAGAAAAGCTGTCAGGATCAACCTACTGATTACAGCCATTGACAGAAATGCCTCCTAGATCTCCTCCATCTACAAACACTGGTTTCTCTGGTATTTATCCCTGGAGCTGCACGAGGTCAACAGGCGTGGTTTTGTAGGGTGGGGGGTGGAGTATATTCAGTAACATCTGGGTCTCATTGAAATTCACGTGCAGTTTGAGTTGCCTAACCCCCCACCCCCATCTAGTTCTTGTTTGATTGCTTCAGTCACTTTGTATCTCTTCAAATAACTCTTTTAAAATAGCTGCAATTAAACTTTATTAGGCACTAAGAGTTCTGAGATCCAGGGTGGTGATTTTGACTATTTAGAGGGATCTGTGCATCAGTAACCAAAGTTTCTTTGAAGCAAAACCAGCTATTGGTGTCTGATACTTTGGTATAAGTAAACAATGAATTTTGGAACACTGAACCAGTAAGAGTGAAGTCTGATGGTTGGACAAATCTCTCTTTCCAAGTTGGGTGCCTTTAATACAGTTGGGGAAGGGACTGGCAGAGATGCTGATCACATCGGGTGCTGTTCCTCTCCTCACATCTGTTAGGGACAGCTTTGGTACAGCTGCCCACTGTCAGCCTAAAACCAAGTGAAGAGAAAAACCCAAAGACAAACTCTCAGTGTCCTCCATTGCCAGAAGCAGAACTAACAACGTGCCTCTTTGATTCTTACAGGTCAGTGATGGGTGTTTGGATGGATTAGCTCCTTATCTCTACTGAGGGAGGGTGCAGTGTTAGAGACGGATGTTTTAGGGCTGTGGATAAGAAAAGATGGGTCAGAGAGAAAGGCAAGATGGCTGCTCTGGGCAGGACCTTGTGGGGCACGTAAATCTTACAGGGTTGAATTTATGAGGCACATTAATCTCTTACCTGAAAAATAGTCATCAGGTAAATAAGCAGAAAATGATCTAGTTTGCAGTTGGTCGGTCTTACTCATTTTAAATTGGTTCCTGTAATTGGTTTACATTTCAAAAGTTGCTGCTTATTTTTTCCCCCCAATACAAATTATATGAGCTTATTCTTTCTGTGCACTTATTTCCACTGAGACCCGAAGTTGATTAAACTTAAGAGGTTCAGTGGTTATGGATATTTGAACAGAGAGTGGTCATGACCAAGGAATTGGATAATAAGGCTGACTAAGATATTTGTGGGTAAAGAGAATCTAGTTTATGCCTGGGGTCCCCAAGACCACCCTCAGTTTTAGTTATTTGCCTGAAGTACTCACATAACTCAGAAAAGCTGTTATACTCACAGTTATGGTTTATTACAGTGACAGATACAGATTGAAATGAGCAAAAGGAACATTGGGAGGAGTACAGGTGAGACCGTGAGCAGCCCCCCAGTTGTCTTCTCCCAGTGGGTTACGAATGTGCCTCATTCTCCCAGCAAGGATGTGTGACAACGTGTGTGGATTATGGTCAACCAGAGAGGCTTAGCGAGCTCGGTGTCCAGGAGTACGGTAGGCAGGGGTCACAGAGTGGCTGACCTTGATTAGTCTGCCTCTGGGCTCTCCAGAGGTCAAACTGATAGCATGGTCCACAGCCTAGCGGAATAAAGATGGATGTTTACTGTAAATCACATTGCTAGCATAAACTGTGTGGTGCGGCTCAATACTCCAGGGTACTAAAAGACATTTTCATATTTCAAGGGCTCAGAGGTCATATCCCAGGAGCAAGTAAAGGGCCAGTCCTTTATCTGAGAGTTTGCAGGACTTGAATACCCGAGGCCTGCTAAGTTACACGGCATAGCACAGTCTGTGCTGATGCACGGGGCAGGGAAATCGGAGTGTGACTGTCTGGAAGAGGTCTTGAAAACAGCAACCGTGATCACAAAGGGGTAGAAACCTGGGAATATGCAACATAGGCATGTGGCTGATGGCTCAGACTGTAGCTAGAACCAGAGTCCCAGGTTTAAGGGCCAATATGGTACAGTTTGTAGACTCAGTCTGGACTTCAGGCACCAGGAAACCAGTAGCAATAAAGTCTTTGTAACTGGACACTCATTTCCTTAGCTGAGCACCTGGATCCTTCTGTGCCCTCGACCTGAAGCCAGAGTCGGGGCAGGACTCGGAGCAAAGAGCTGTAGTGACGTTGCAGTAGAAGGTGGGGTGAGGGGCTATAGCAAGCATCATTGCTTAGCTTTATCGCCTCAAAATGATGACAGGACGGGTACTTCTATTGCTACTCACGGGTGCCTTCGAGGGAGACACCGTCAAAATTTCTATAATAGTTGCCCATTTCAGGGTTAGCTATGTATAAATCTCTGGGTCTTGGTTTTCTGTTTTATAAAGTGAGGAGAAGTGACTGCATCATTTCTAAGACTTCTCTCACATTTAGCAATTTTATGCCTCGAGAAAACCATCTCCGTCAATTAGGTTTCTTACCTTTTCCATGGTGTTATCTTGTTGCCTTCAGTTTTCCTTTGCATTTTCCATCTTGGCCTGGCTACTTCTGTTTTGCTAAATAACAAACATTTCTTGCAGTAATCTAGTCCTGCTGTATTTCTGATGTGGGAGAGGGGGCAAGGTTAAGGATTTCCGAAATTTAACTGAAGCTGTAGCTTTCCATAGCGCTCTGTAGCTCTCCTTGTCGCTTGGCTGAGGGATTGTTAGCATGGCCTCTGGAGATTTCTGGGAAACCAGTTCCTGTTCCGATTCTGTAGAAGTACGAAGTTCAGGTAAGTGCTTCGACCAGGCAGCATATGTTGAAGGGATGGAAGGTGGTGGATTAGCGCCGTGTTTGTGTCCCCCCACCCCCCGCACCTCTCTGTCTTTCTCTCGCAACAGACACTGTGTGCCTGCAGTGTGCCAAGCACTGATACAAGTGAATGAAACAAAAACAGATCCTTTCCCTCAAAGAGCTTAGGATCAAAGTATAAAATACGTAATATGGTACATATTGATAGTTTTGTGGAGAAAAATAAAATCCAGGAAGGGAGATCGGAAGTATGGACTGAGAGTTCGCCTTATCTCACAGACTCGGAGTCTGGAGAAAGTAGGGACAGCTGAGTCCTGAGCCGCCCGTGGGGCTGGTGTCCGCAGAGGCGGAGGAGGGCGCTCACGGACTGGCCTCGGTGTGTGCGTGATGGCAGAGACTCGGACTTGGGGGGACACGGAGAAAGGAGAGGAGGGCAGGCTTTTTCAGAGCTGGGCACGTTTCTGGATTTCCTCTTGAGTCTTCCATCCTCAAGCTTATGTTTGTGTCTGGTTTACTGTCCCCTGCGTGTCGTGCAACATGTAACTTCACAATCATGGAGGAAAGTTGGACCTGGAGTGAGGAAGCTCCCGGAGCACAGTCAGAGGAGGCACAGCTGCCTGCAGGGACAGCTCGGTCCTGAGCCAGTAGATGCTGCCCTGATCCCTGAGGTCTCCTGGGACGCACCTGGACTGATGCAGCATTTACTGTAGGTGATGGGAGCCGGAGCACAGCTTGTCTCTGTCTGAGGTGGTGACACTGATTTCTCGGCTGCTGAGTGCTCCCACCGTGCTGGCTTTCTCGAGTCCTTCAGTGCAGAACTATACAAAATATGGCTAGTAAGCCAACAGTGGTGCAAGAAGCTTAATTGAGCAAGTTATGGCTGGTTTTTAGTTTTTTTTTTTTTAAAGATTTTATTTATTTATTTGACAGAGATCAGAGGTAGGCAGAGAGGCAGGCAGAGAGAGAGGAGGAAGCAGGCTCCCTGCCAAGCAGAGAGCCCGGTGCGGGGCTTGATCCCAGGACCCCAGGATCATGACCTGAGCCGAAGGCAGAGGCTTTAACCCACTGAGCCACCCAGGCGCCCCTGGTTTTTAGTTTTTAATGGAACAGAATAGAGAGGAGAGAACTCCTTCTCTAGAAAGGTCTGTATGGTTTCACGAAATTGTAGTTTCATTTAAGTACTTGTGAATGCATATGTATGTCAGGTTGTGATGTAAAATATACTTCTTACTGTGTTTTATGATTAAAAAAGAAAGAACCACAGCAGCTCTGAAAGCGCTGCCTTTAGATGTGTGAGCTCCGTCTCTGGGACCAGTGCCTGTGTCCTGCCTTCCTGTGCCTCCTACTGACACTTGTCAATACACAGGCTGTGCATTCACCCTTTCCAGCGGTGGGTTCTCATTAATGGGATTTCTGCATAGAATCTGCTGCTGCATTCTTCGCTGGAGCAGACAGAATGACTTCAATCGAAGCAGCCGCAGCAGTCTCTGAGTATGGGTTCATAACTCTTGGTATCTTATTTACCCCTGAAGAAGCAGTAGGTTTTTGTGATTTGTGCATATACACACACATGGCCTTTAAAAAATTGCTACAACCTGTGTCCTCATGAGCCCAGCAAGGAGGGGGTACAACTGTAGAAAATTGGGAACGTTCAAAGTATTTGCATGGTAGGTATATTTGTCTTTTCCCTGTCAGGGTGCCCAAGGCTCCTGCTGCTTCGGGGACATGGGGCTATCCTCCTTCCCATTGCTTTTTAGTGGTATTGACTCTAGCAGTAGAGGTTGGATTCATTTCTTATTGGTAATTTGATAGAACTTTTTTCCTGGAAAAAAAAAAAACAACCTGGTTTTGAATTAAGACTGAAGTGAGAATATTACATGTAGAAGTACTTTGTTAACTGGAAAGTGTTAAATGCATTTCTTCAAATGTGTTCAATGAATCCCTAGTTTCTAGAAATTGTAATGGTTTGTTAAAAAGGTTATAGGTCAACTGAACTTCAGAAATATGGGGTTAAGAAAGTTAACTTTTTTTTTAAGCAGACTTCTCAGAGCCCATAATAGGATAAACATGTTTTGATTCTTCAAGTGTTATTCAAACTTCTCTAACTATAAATGCTTTGTTCTTGGGTTATCTAATGGGATAGACTGTTTGGGAGAACCCTGCATTTAATCATATCGACTGTTATTATCTTGAAATTTTGAGGCTATGCTTTTTTTTTTCCTTTGGGACATACTCTTGGAATTATACAAAAAGTTGACATTTTCAGGCACTTATCTGTTATGCAACATGCCTGTAGCTCTTTCCATTATGAGATAGTCACGTGTATTTTTAATTCTCTGAAAAAAGCAAAGTATCTTGTGCTAAAATCTTCCATATTTATTTTAATTTTGTGTAAATTGAGAAAAATATTTTTACTTTTATGATGATCTGAAATGCTTTAGCTTTACCTTTACAATTACATCTGTAGATATAGTAAGGGATTTTACTAAAGGAAGCTTTTTGTGTCTATGTGAAAAGATGCCTTATTATCTAGTGCTTACCACATATGGAGAACAAATAATGTACTCACTTTGATTCTAGTGAAGTTCTATCTATTCTGAAAGAGGTCAATGGGAGGAACACACCCCAGGTAAAAGATTATAATATTGCTACCAAAGACTCAATTTTTGGGGACATCTTATCCTTCATGACTAAAATCATTCATTGCAACATGAAGGCTTAATAGTCAGTGCCAAGAGAGAAGTCTATCAATTGTATTTGGTACCCACCAAATCAGTAGAATTTAAAATTTGTAATTATCGATTAAAAAAAATGTTTTTCAAAGGTCATGTAATTTCTCTACTTATTCTGTCCTGGGCATTTCATTAGTAAAAGAAGAAATAAGGATGAACATCTGATTGGACATAGACTCATATTTGTGCCACAGATTCCAAAGACGTTGATTTCAAGTAAGGGACAAAAGCAATATATAGTTGTTGTATCAAATTTTTACCGATTTGATTTGATATCTATTAATTATTATTACCAAGAATTTTATTCAGTTACAGATTGTCTAAAAGCCTTTTCTTGCTTAGTCCTGAGCAAGTTGTCATTTATGTAGTGATTTTGGTGATAAATTTCTATTTATTTTGTATGGAATAAATGTAAGGCATTCCTCCCTCCCACCCCCCAAATTGATTCAGTCTTGCTAATGAATGAAAGTGTTTCCCTTCCCTTGATGATCCTTTCCCAGGGAGTGCATGGATAGTGCTTTTAGCTAAGAGGCACAGCAGTGTGTGAGTGCGGGCTCTGAGGAAAGATGGCTTAGGTTTAAATAGCAGCCTCATTGTTCACTAGCTGTGTGTCTGTGGTCAGGTTACTTAGCCATTCTATGTCTGCTTAGTTTTCCATCTGTGAAATGGAGGTAATAATAGTACTTAGACTGTAGAGTTGTTGTGAGCCATAGAAATGTGTTCATCTATGCAAAGTGCTTAGAATGGTACCTGTCACACATAGTAAGCAGTCCACCAATTGTAGGTATTATTATTCTTTCTTAGAGCAAGGTTGCTTTTTACAGATATTCAGAAAGTACAAGCTTTGCTTGAAACCTAATTTGTCTTACATTCTAAACAATATCAAGTGTATTTCCTCAAATATATCTTCAAGAAAAAAAATGAATGCTCTGATTTAACCAAGAAGAATGTCTTCCATTTAGAGGAAGGAATACATCCTCATCTGAATCTTCTTCTGATTTGAGCCATGGGTCTAAGATTCAAGACCACACCCCCATGTGCATGTTTGGCCTAGCAGTATTTTGTTTTGGTTTTTCGTTTTGTCTTTTTGAGATGCCTTCAAGCAGGACCTACAGTCACAAGCTCCGGCTTTGCCCTGTTCTACTGTCTTAAACTCTAGCCTGATTCTCCCTGTAGGTTTCGGAGACCGTAACTCCTGTTATTTTAGATGGATTTTATAGAGTATTGGTCTACATTATACCCAGGGGGCTAAACATATGGAGGAGGGCAGTAAAAGACGGGTTTTTTTCCTGGGGACTTGTTTGTTTTCAATCATGAGATATTGGGATCCTTTGTATTTCCTTAATGAATAAATAATGTGGAACCCCATAGTTCCAGTGTTATGGTGGATGTCATATTCTTGCCAAAAAGTTTAGTTTGTAGAAACCAAGTCAGTAAACATAGCACAGTCACACCCAGTAGCATTGGCTGATTCAACATACTATAGAGTGAGGTGATTTGAAAAGAATTGAGTTAACACAGCTGATACAGTTCTAAAAATGGTCAGATTGGACCCAACAGGCAGTATAAATATAGGTGAAGAATGCTGAGCATTTTCTTTTTTTGGTGGTGGGCAGGGGCGGGTATAGCAGTCGGAGCTCTTGAACAGGTCTTAAATGTCCACAGATTCATAGGGGACTTCTTCTTCTTTGACTTGTGTGTTGTTTGTCTGCCCATGGCCGTTAACTTCTTTCAGTAAGAGTGATGCCCTCTGAGTAATGCCCCTGTTGTGAACCAAGAAAGAGCCATGAATTATTAATGACCTGCAGGGTTACAGAGCCCTTGTAGGAGTGAGAGCCGTGTGCTCTGTACTACAGTTCTGCTCACCTGATCTTGACAAATTAGGAGCATCTAAAACCTGCTCCAGCTTGTTAATACAAGAAGTGGGGGAAAGGTGACTTGGAAATACATCAATATTTAGCCCCTTTGTAGAATCTCAGAAGGATAATAGCAAACAGTGTTTCTTCATAAATAACTGTCTCTCCTATCTTTGTGGTTTAGTGTGGTAGGCTAATGCCTTTCTGTCAAGCTAAGCTTTATGGTTCAATTTCAGCTGTACTCCTTGAGAAACAACTAGGAAAAAAAGGTAAAAACACAATTATAAAGATGCCTACTCCATAATCATTTAGTCCTATTTATAGAACTTGATCCTTTTCAAGTATATTTTCTTCTTTGTATTAAGCTGATGGGGAACGAGAGCAAATAAAACTCTTTACAGGCGCAGCAATTGTTTTATCAATAGCCTGGCTTCTGCAGGAATCTGGCAGGAGGATTAGGAGTTGCAGCCACACTGAAATGTAAAGTGTGGAAGGCTGTGCTGGAAGGAGATGGGTTTTAAAACATCCTAAGTGGGTGCACGCTTGGTTCTTACTATCGTTTTACTAATGCTAAAGATTATTGTGTATTTATTAGATCATTATCTAGTATTATTGATCTGTTACTCATTTTTGTTAGGTAGTTATCTAATGGTGTAAATCTGTTGGGTTTTTTTTTTTTCATTTTAATTGAACTATATCACACAGACAGTGAAATGCACAAATGTGTAGAGCTCAGAGACTTTTTCCACATGCACACACTCACGTTCTCACCCCTCGGATTGAGATGGAGCATAATGAGATGAAGGCTCCCGTCTCGAAGGCCCCCTCTCGCACTCTCCCAAGCAGTACTCCCGCTGAAATTAACCACCGTCTGATGCCTGTCGCCATAGATGCGTTTTGCCTGTTCTTGAACTTCATGTAGTTGGAATCACACATTGTATTTTCTTTTATGTCTTGTTTCTCTCAGTCAACATCTTGTCTATGAGATTTCTATATGTAAAGTAGTAAATGCCCTTTTAAAAAATTGTTTTAGTAAATACCATTTTAACTTAGGTATATGCCTTGTGGCTTGAATTTTAATTCAGGCTGCTTATTTAGGTGAAATCCTTCTCTGGTATGAGCAGAGTGGTTTTAACAGTTGCCTTGACCAGAGGTATGTGTAAATGCTTCAGAGCTGTTAGAATCCATCGTAACGTTTGTGTTCCAAATCCAGCACCACGTAATAAGTATTGTATTAACACAAGGGTCCTCAAATGTTCCTTTTCTGTTGTTCTGACTAATCTAGGAGCAATGTGCTCTCCATTGTGTAAATTAATAAGACCTTAATATTCCTAGTTACTTGTGGCTGGAGGTTGTAAATTGTCATTCTTGCAGTCATGCTGAGAATCGAATTGCGATTGTGGGCCAGCAACACCCTTGTTAAGCCATCCCACTGTTAAAATAATTAGAGATTCCTGCTAAGTTTGGCCTGTATAAAAAAGTAACACAGGTGGAAAGATTTACATACACGTCTTCAATAACAAATTGTTATAATTTCTCAGAAGGTTAATTTTTTATATTTCATATAGATTGTTCGTAATCAACAGTGTGATTACTTTTTCATCACGTTAAGGTACATAGCCTCTGCAGTAGGACGGCTATGTTAAAAAGAGGCATGACCATATACGAACATTATCTTAAATTTATCCAGCATTATCTCATCTCTTTTCCACAAGGGAGAAGTAGAAGGCAGCTGTTCCCCCAGAAGAGACTCTTTTATCTTTGTTTATTCCTCCCACCTTCTTCTCAGGAATATAGTTTAAGTCCTTCTCCACACAGCTTTTGTCTTCTTTTCTGTTTATCCTAGATTATGAAGGTGTATTAGCTCTGGTTAGGGTTATAAAACAGTTGCCCCCCTGCTGCCCATTTTCAGGACCAGTCCAGTGCCCGCTGCTGCTATACATTCAGTTTTGTCCCACTGGGCCCAGATTCATCGGTGGAAGCCCTCATCCCCTACTGTGTTGGGCCTTTGGTAGGTAACTAGGTTAGTGCAGGTCATGAGGGTGGGGCTCTCATGATGGATTAGTGCCCTTCTAAAAAGGACACCAGAGGACTTGACAAGTAGTGTTCATGACTGACTATATCAAGATTATGGTAGACATGTATTGATCCTTTATAGTACCCATTTTCCGTGTGACATCTTCACAGCATTGTAATTCAGATACTATAACAGCACCGTGAAGTTGGTGTCATCCCCCATCTCACAGAGGAGAGCGTTACTGCTCAGAGGTGAACAGCTGGTCAGTGGTGGGCTGACTTGAATATGAGAAGGACGATGTCTGAGATTTCTGACCTAGCAATATGAAAGAGGCAATTTATAGGAATTGCAGATCTTTTTAATTTTATTTCATAAACATGGTTACATTTTAAAAGTCCTAGAGGAATGCCTGGGTGGCTCAGTGGGTTGAGCATTCGTCTCTTGGTTTGGCTCAGGTCATGTTCTCGGGGTCTTGGGATGGAGTCCTGGTTTGCTTCGGGCTCGGTGCTCAGCTCGGAGCCTGCTTGCCCTGCTCTCTCTCTCCCTCTGCCCCTCCCCCCACCTGTACACTCTCTGTCTCTATCAAATAAATAAATATATCTTTAAAAAGTCCTAGAAAGCTGTATTTAGTGGTATATTCAGTAAAAAGGAATACTTACTTTATATTTTCCACAAATCTGTTTGCTCATATTACTAGATAAATTTAAATCCTGCTGTGATTTGTTTTTTAACCATAGCCATTTTGTTTTAGTTTTGTGTCAAATAATTTACTTTATTAATGTTGATCAGAGTTTGAAATAAGTAACCTGCTCCTTGTGTCACGCCCTGTATCCTCACGCCCTGAAGTATGCTTTTTTACTAGCCCCATTTTATTTATTGGTAAGGAAATAGGGTTAAAGAATCAGTAGAATTGGTAATCAGACCCAAGCCTTCTGACTCCGGATATTGTTATTTTTTTCCCGACTTTTCTGACTCTTTTAATAGACTCACTTTAAAGGCAATCATTAGGCTTACACTTTAAGGGTTATTCACTGATATAAATTGCTATGGGGATAAAATTCCCACCTCTAACGAACATTTAGTAACCTTTAAAAATATACATGATTTCTGAATTGTATAGAAAGCTGTGGGGAGTTAAAACACTTTTAAATGCAACTTAAGTCTTAATAGTTATAGTTTATGCTGCCTTGATTTTCTTGGCTAAGGAGCTGAGTTTTAAATCTCAAGGGCGGAAAGCGCTGAAAAATCAGAGGGTCTTGGCATACTCCAGCAAAGATAATCGGCCTTTTGTAGTGTGCACAATATGTCAGTAAAACGCAGTCTGCATATTCGAAATGAAGGCGGCCTATTAATTTAAAATTGATTGGAACATCTTTATGCAATGATGAGGGCAAATCAAGAAAATTAAATAAACATTCTAATGGGAAATGCGTAATATGTAATGGACTACCAGCGGCATAAAATATTGCAGACGACAAAACTGGCATTAATGATGAACCGTGAATTGTATTCTTACTGCTTTTATGCTACTTTCTCAAAGAAGGATGTATATTTTTCCACTATTAAGTATTTATTCACTTAAGTGATTTTGATGCTACAAAGAAATGCAGTTTTTCAGAAAAATTCCTTCATTTTTACCTTCTTTTCCAGAAAATTTTATAAGGAAAAATAGTTTGAAAAACATTATTGCCAAAATTCTGTTTCCTGTGGTCCTGCCTCTCCAAGTCAAGCTAGTGTTAGAACATAAAGACAAATTTATTTACTCCCTGAGAAAGCTGCCTGTTGATGGAATTGTTCCATTTTGGCATGGATTCTAGATTTTTCAAGTTCATAAACCTCTAAGAGACCTGATATTAGTTATGAATTTATTAGATATCAGAAATGACATCCCAGGGAATAGTTAAATAATACATAAAGAATGACTGATGGCTTGCTGCTGACCTAGAGCCAGTCATTTGTATGGCATATTCCATCCTGTAAGTTAGGCCCCCTCAGTGGACCAAGGTTGTTGGGTCAGCACAGGCTAACTTCAGGATCTTTCTCCTTTCTGTGGTGTTTTTATCCTCTAAGAATTTGTGCCAATTATTTGGAGCAACACTTTCCGATAGAATTTTCTGACGTGATGGACTTGTTCTCTCTGCGGTCTGATACAGTAGCCACTGACCATGTACAATGACTGTGCACTTAAGATGTAGTAGGTGTAACTGAGGAACTGAATTTTTAGTTTTATTTCATTTTAATTAAATTGAAATAGTTACCTGTAGGTAGTGGCGGCCTTTTTGCACAGCACCAGTGTAGAACAAGGTTGGCTGCTCCCTGTCACTGTAGGAGAAGCGTGAGCAGATTTGTATTTCCTGACTCTCTTATTAAAAATACCAAATATTTTACATTTTAAAATAATAAATGCTCATTAAAAAATTTGTAAAAAGTAAAGTACAAATAAATCCTAGTGCTCTCATTGCCCCAGTAAAATTATTTTTCAAGTTTTAGCGATAGTAGATTTCTTCACTGTGTTTTTGATTCTACAAATCATTTTTAATATAATTATCTTTGCACAGGTTTTTATCTGGAAATTTTATTTAATATTACAGGGTTATTGCATTTTGTTTGCAAATGTGATTTTAATACCTGTGTAATGATTCACCAGGTGAAGTGACTGTATTTTATTTAATCAGTTCACTGTTGGCTAGCTGGGATGTTTCCGGTATGCTGCTCTTATACATCATACTGCTACGTGCATCTTTGTGTGTGAAGCTTTTTCCAGATTTAGGATTTGTTTTTGAAAATTTCCAGTAGATTCAGAGAAATGGAATTTACTGGGTCAAAGTGTTTAAATATTTTTTAAGGCTGATGAATATGTATAGTCGGATTATTGTCCTAAAATGTCGTCACATATAAAAAATACACCCTACATCGACACTGGGCATCCAACACGCCTTTAAGGTTTTGCTGTTGTTGTTGTTGTTTCTGTCATAACAGTTTTATTCTCATGAAAAAATTTTCCTGAGTTATGTTTATCTTACAACTTTAAAGAGTTAGAAATGTGTAAGAGAATTTATCCTTGATAAAGTTTTGTATTTTTTGCTGATATATTACTTTTTCTTCCACTTTATTATTTTCTTGATGGAACAAAAATGAAATAAGAGAGTCTCGTGCTGTTTTGTGCTGTTAAGCAGAGAGAAACCTTCACTATTTTTAGAATTGTTCAAAAATGTGTGAAGAGGCCAAAGAAGAGACTTCCTGCATTTTACCTACTTTTAAAATAGTTACTTGTTATTGTATTTGTCTTAATATTATTTGAGGAAGAAAAGAGAAAACTACTTGTATGAATTTCATAATTTTGGGATATTAGAAAATAATATTTTAATATGAAAGGAAATAGGATCAGAAATGAGAAAGACAAAACCTAGATGACAGTGATATTTTAACATTGACACTGAAAAAGAAATATACTCAGCGGCCAAAGCAGTTACAGCAAGGGAGAATTTAAAATGTAGACACTGACTGCTGAGCTCAAGGCCTGAGCCCAACTCAGAGCTGTCACTTTTGAGGTTTCCTGGGTCAGCGGCAGAATAGGCAGTATGACCTGGGGGCATCACACTTCTGTCATTGCTCTTGCTTGTTTGGCATTGATATTGGAGCCAAGCATTTGCCATTTTGTTTGTTAGGTTTTATTTAGTTTTTTTTTTTAGAGAGGGAGAGAGAGCGAGAAGCAGATAGGCAGAGGCAGAGGCAGAGGGAGAGGGTCTTAAGCAGACGCCACACCCAGCTCAGAGCTGACTTGGGGCTCAGTCCCACCACCCTGAGATCATGACCTGAGCTGAAATCCAGAGTCAGATGCTTAACAGACAGAGCCATGCAGGTGCCCCAGGCATCTTAACAGCATGTTAACTGATGGACCCAAGCATCTGCCCTTTTTAAAAAGGCAGTAGTATCAAATATCAGTAAACGTTTGTCCCCAACTGTCTCCTGGGATGGTTGAGACACTGATGCTGCAACCTCATCAGGAAGTGTGTTACTTACCTCTCTCAGGGGAGACACACTTTAAAAATAATAACCCCTCTCTTTTTTTCAATAAAACTTTTTTTTTTTTTTACTATTATGCCTATTTTTATAATTGCACTTTGAAGGTAGATAACATTAACAGGTAAATATCACTTTCCAAATCAGCATGTGTTGAACCTGCAAGGATTTTTCCGTAACCAGGCTATGCTGAGGACGTAAAGGTGATATTATAGGCCTTAGATTTAGCTTTTAGATCTGAATTTAGGTCTTACATCTGCTTCATCGGTGTATTTTTTTAGACACTTCAACTGTGTCACTTTCTGATACTGTACATAACATCTACAAAGCAAAGGGTCAGATCCGAAGGTCTTTAACATCACCGTCAGATAAAAAGTAGTTATTTAATCTCAATCTGCACCTCATACCATATACAGAAATTTAAAAATAGATCATAGACCTAAATGTAAAACTTAAAACTGTAAAACTTCCACCGAAGAACATAGAACATGCTCTCCGTGACTTTGGGAAATAGGCAAGATTTTTTAGATGCAACACCAGTGCCTGATCCGTAAAAGAAAACAAATAACAATGAATAGGACTTTGTTGACTTCTCTTCAAAAGGCACTGGTGAGAGGATGAAAACACAAGGCAAGACATGGAAAAACGTATTCGCAAATGGCATATCTAAGAATGAAGTTATATTTAGAATAAATAAAGAACTCTCGAAACTCAATAAATAAGAAAACCAAATATAACATAGGCAAATGACTGGAACATCTACTTCGGCAAAGATGATACACACACAAGATGATACACACAGCAGGTAAGCGCATGCAAAGATGCTCACCATCACTGGTTAGGGACATGCAAATTCAGGCACAGTGAGATGCCTTCCTGTACTTGTTAGCATGTATACAATTAAAGAGACTGGTTGTACCAAGAATTGGTAAGGATGTATTACACCAGGAAATCTCATACACCACAGGTGGAATTAGAAATGGAAAAAGCACTTTCGGTGGGAGATAATTTGGCAGATTTGTAGTTAAACGTACAGTTACTGTAGGAGACCTAGCCTTCCCACTCCCAGACATTTACCTGAGATAAATGAAAGCCTATGTCCATATGGGGATTTGTGTACAAATGTTGATGGGAGCTTTATTTGTAATAGGCAAAAAGTGAAAATAACCTAAATGACCATCGACAGGCAGATAAACACATTTTCGTATATCTATACAAGTGAATAGGATTCAGCATTTAAAAAGGAGTGAACTGTTGGTACATGGGATGGTGGCAGTGACTTCGAAAATCATGATGTGGCAGGAAAGAGACCAGACCACACAGTAAAATGTGTCCCATATTATAAAAAATAGTGGCCATTTGGGGTTAACTCAATAAATCTGACTGTAGTTTTCTAATGTGTATAATTTTCATGAAGAAAACTTGTTTGTAAATGTGCAAATTTTTAAAAAAGTCTTTTTTCAAATGAGGCAAATGTATGAAAAAGACTGTGGCTGTAAGTAAGCTTCACTGGGTAAAGGGTAATGCTATATAAAAGGTGGAAGCCCTCCCCCAATTATAAACTCTATGATTTTATTTGTAAAAGTCCCCCCAAATACAAACCAATCCTTAGGGACAGAGAATAGATGCGTGGTGCCTGGAGGTGGGGGAGGGAGGAGGAAAGACGCTGTGGGGGGGTAGAGGGGCCGGTGGATTCTTCGGGGCAAGATTTACTCATTATCTTGATTGTGGTGGTGATTTCATGGGAACCTTCCTATGTCCAAACATAGCAAATTATACACTTCAAATACATGCTGCTTATTGTATGCCTATTATAGCTCTTAATAAAGGTTTTAAAAACACGCAGTCCTTTGACTCTCTTTACCTAGATATCTAGATAAGCTTCTTTTCAAAGGAATTTGCAAGCTAATCAGTACTTACTGAGTGAGGCAGGTGCAAATAAGGGTCTGCCTGAGCATTGCATTTCACACCGGGGATTGCCACAGTGCCTCTCTAGTTTAAACCAGTCACATGGGTCTGAGTACCGGCACCTCTGACCAAGTTCCAGACCTGTGGGATTGAGAGAACAAACTGAAATCCAGAAATAAACCGTGGTTGTGAAAAAAAATTTTTTCCCCAGAGTCTGCCTCACCCACCATTTCCAAAATGTTGACTTTTCTTACAGTTTCAGGTGCAAAGAGTATTTTTGTCCATGGCTTCCGTTGCCCATAGTTTCCTTACTGGCGAGGACCCTTGTAGAGCCGGAAGGGCCACCAGGAATGGAGGAACCAGTAAGTGAACCTTTGCAGAACTAATGAAGTAACTTCATTCCAAAGGTACAAAGGCAAGCCTCCCACCCAGCTCAGCTGTTGAGGACCTTGAACGGTCCCTTTCCAACTGACCTACTGTAAAGGGAAGGTTTTCTGCCCATCCTCTTCGGCTGAGCCTCGCTGGCTCTTGCTGAGGGCGCGTACGTGTGCGTGTGCTGTCCCGCGGCTGCTGTTCTTGTGCGTTCTCTCCCATGCCGGTGGTCAGATGGCAGGGCGGGCTTCAGGTTTTCAAGATTTCTTCCAGCATGATCTCAGCATCCACTGACTTTGAAGCCGTCTTTACGGAATGTATGTTGTGTGTTAGACGTTGTGCAAAGACGAATTACATATCAGCCTCACAATTTGCTTGTCAGGGACTTTTTACCCTAGTCAAAGCTCAAAATATATCTTAGGCACTTCCTTTCCTTTCCCTTCATCTGTTTATCCGCAGTCCTGGAGGACTTTCTCAACCTCACTGCCCTCCCTTCTCTGCCTTGATTCTCAGGTAATTCTTTGGGAACGTCAGAGCCTACATTACCGACCTGTCAGAATCCTGGCCAGACATTTTTCCGGCTGCAGTCTGATTTAGTATGCCATTTCTCAGAGCTGACAACTCAGAAATCTTAAGCTTGGCAAACCCACTCTCTGACAATGAAGTTTTATTTATTTATTTATTTTGCTTCTGCTAGCCCTTCATTTCTCATAAGTCAGATCCTAGAGCTCATCAAGACTTTTCTCCAGAGCTGTCCCAGTCATCAGAGTCAAATAATTCCTCTTGACATTTTCCTCTACAAAGGCTTCATTTCATTATAGTGAGTGACTTCATTTTTTGCTTCTTCCAGCATTAAACATTCACTAGAATCCACAACTCCCTGACTTCCCTAACTTTGCAGTAAACAAACATTCTCTTTTATACTTCAGTCCCTCAGGTCTTCTTCTCCATCTATGAAAAGCTCACTCTCTCCATTGTCCCCAACCCATCTTAGAAGAAAGACCGAATTTCTTATATGTTGCTTCTTGTTAACTGATCTCTTCCCTTGCTGATCTGAAATCCAGGGTTTTATAATTTAAATAATGACATGGACTTGTGTCTATTTCTGGACTTCTCATCCTGTCCTCTTTCCGTTTATGAGTCAGTAGGTTATTGCGCTTTTGTAAGATGTTTACTGTCCATTCAGTCGGGTTCTCTTTTCTTTCTTCCTCTTTTAAAAATAATTATTCTCAGAAATTCATTCCAGATAACTTTAGAATAACTTCACTAAGCTTCCCAAAGTTATATTGCAGATGTTATTAGAACTGCATTCCATCTGCAGATTAATTAGAGAATGGATCACCTTAACCAAGTTATTCTTCCCATACAGACTTATCATATTTCTCTATTTATTAAGATGTTTCCCTCCATCCCTTACCCTAGCTTACTGCTTTCTTCATGTAGCTGCTGTGCGATTTTTATTTTAGATACTTTATACCTATTATCAATACTGTAAGTGGCGTACTGTGGTTTGCTTCTGACCTTAAAAGCTGTCTACATGTGATTTCACCCAATCCGGATATTGAGTACTTCCAAAATCTACATTCTGAGCTACAGTGCTTTATTTTCATTTTTCGGTTGAACATCACCCTCTTGGAGTTACCTCAAATTCAGTGTATTTAAAAATAAGCTTTTCTTTCTCTGCCACCCCAAATTGCCCTCTCTGTGTGTTACCCTCTTTATTTTATTACTGCCCTAGCCATAGGGTCAACACCATGAAACCCTCTTTGTCTTATATGCCAATTCTTTTTTTTTTTTTTAATATTCACATATTTCTTTCTTTCTTTCTTTCTTTCTTTTTTTTTTTTTTTTTAAGATTTTATTTATTTGATAGACAGAGATCACAAGTCGTCAGAAAGGCAGGCAGAGAGACAGGAGGAAGCAGGCTCTCTGCTGAGCAGAAAGTCCGATGCAGGGCTTGATCCCAGGACCCTGAGATCATGACCCGAGCAGAAAGCAGAGGCTTAACCCACTGAGCCACCCAAGGTGCCCCCTATATGCCAATTCTTTTGATTATACCCCACAGTGTTTCTTTTGTCTGTTTTCTTCTCTCCAGACCCATTGTCGTATTTTGTTCTAGTCGGTATTATTTGTTGCCTGATATTGTGATGGCTTCTTTTTTTTGTTTGGCCTCTTGTCTCTCTTCCTACTGTCTCAACCCTATCTGTTTTCTATAATAATTCTTATATAGAATATTGATGTCATTATTGGTCCAAGTTGACTCTGGCTTATCTGAAGAATTCCAAAGAGCATACCTTCCACACAAGATCCTTCAAAAATTGACCCCAGCATAATATTACCATTTTGCTTCATGTCACACTTCCACCAGCATCCCGTCACTCGTCTTCCAACAACTGTCTGCATCTTGTGGACTCCCTGGACTCGGTTTCTTTATTTCTGCCATGTAGTCTGCCTGAAATGACTTTCCAGTACCACTTTCCCTGTCTTGGTACAGTCTGACTTCTCTTTCATACCCCAGTTCCTCTATTGCTTGTACTGTGGTCTCTATCTACAAGGGCGGGCAGGGCACACATGGTTCCTGCCTCAAAGGCATTTGACATTAGGATCAGCTCCATCACCATCATTCAGTGTTTACAAATTAATTAGTGCACATTACTAATTTATAAGCATTCTAGGAGTTTTTCTTCAAAAGTTAGGATAATAGGGAAAATAGATAAACTCTGACAATATTTGAAGTCTGCATATGTTTATAAAGTAATTGTTAATATCCTGCTCTTGGATAAGATTGTTTCCAACTTTCACTCTTTCCAACAATGTCCCATTAAACATTCCTGTTGCTAGACTACTGTCCACATCTACAATTTTGGTTTTTTAAGGTAAATTCTTATGAGTGGTGTTACTGTGTTACTGTATTCTCTGATGGGATTTCATGACATTTGATATGTATTGTCAAATTATAGGTAGGATATTTATATCTCTGCTGTAGATTGTTTTTAAATCAGAAAGAGGCATATATCATATGTTGCAGTAGACATTTCTGGTAGACAGGCTTTCATGTGATTATTTGCTTTTTTGTGTTTTATAGATTTGTATTTTCCCTAACTTTCTACAATGAATGCTTTAAAAAAAAATGTTGGGTCTCTACAAAGCTTCTGAATTTTCTAAAATTTGAAAGAAGTGTTTAAAATTCTTTCTTTTAAGATTTCTATTTATTTTAGAGAGAGAGGGAGAGAAAGCACAATAGGGAGGGGTGTGTGGGGGGGAGAGAGAGAGAGAGAGAAAAAAACTCAAGCAGACTCGCTGATGATGGCAATCCTGACCTTCGGCTCCAGCTCAGGACCTGAGCCAAAAATGAAGAGTTGGATGCTTAATGGACTGAGCTGCCCAGGTGCCCCTGATTGTTTTAAATTTAATTTTGAATTAATTTTGATAAATAACTTAAGATGCTTCATATTTTTATAGATGGAGTATATCTCAATTTAATATCTCTTCTTCAAAGTATAAAATTTAAACCTGAGTTATCAAAACTTCCAATTGGGCTTTTCATTTTTTTTTTTTTTTCTGAAGTAGTTAATGTCACAAAATAAAAATGAAAGACTCAGAGATTTTTCCCCCTTATCTTAGTTTACCGGTACTAATTTTACCAGAAAAGCAGTATCTTAAGTCTTGAATCTGTTTCTTCACAATGTTATGCTTTTGGTTGTATAAGTGAAATATCAAAGAAAAATATTTTGGTTTAGAAAATTAAGTAATATTTCAAGTCATATTTTTCTGACCAGTAAGACCATACCTTTAGAGTATTTTGTTTTGTTTTGTTTTTTGTTTTTCTGTTTTTTTTTTTTTTTTTTTTTTTGAGGTAGGACTGAGCCAAATTATGACCACAGTGATTTTCCCAAGTAAAAGGCTTAACTTTACATTATTTGGGCTTTCTGCCACATCAAACTTAAGTCCTTCCGGAGCTACCAGCATCTGGCCCTCCCCTGCTTCGGCACTTTGCAGCCCCGGTGCCCACTGCTGAGCCAGCGGTTCCTCCTTTCACTAGGACCTCCCAACCCCCATTGTGTCTGCCTCCCAGGGCCTGATTGCACAGTGAGTCCCCTCTCCTTCACCCCCATGTCCTCTGATCCCACCTGGGATCCCGCCTTCTGATCCGACCCCACCCTTGACCAGGTCTCTGTTCATTCTTCACATAATTCTTCACAGAATTTGACATTTGATTACTTTCTATTTTTGTCTTACAGTTCTCAAACTTGTATATATTTTTTTCTTAGACCCTTTTAGTGATGAGTATACAACAGATAATTAGTAAATATTTCTAGTATGACTGATAAATTCTTCTATGATTTGAAAATTTGGATTACTGCATAAATGTTCCAAAGTCCTTGATTTTTCTCTTAAGAAATAATTCATAGCCCCGAGGGATCCTGGCTTTCTGTTCTCATCAAAATGACTGGCCCTTCTTTAGGATGCCTGTATGGAACTTCTCATCAATAAGTGGTAGAGAGAAAAGGATGTCAGAACTGGATTTGAGTCCTGCTTCTTCAATAACCTAGCTTTCAGGTTTTAAATAGAGGGCCTGATTTCCTTTATCTGGAGAAGGATAGGTTTATACTAGATTATTCTTAAATAGTACTTCTGTTGTTTAGAAAAGCCACCTTAAATATTCTAGAGTGTGTGCAGTATCTTGTAGGTGATGTTGGTACCAACTGCTCTGTTGAGCATAAAGTAGAACTTTCACTTTTAAGTCTTTGTTTATAGATTAATGTTTATATCAGTCAGATAAATATAAAAATCACTTACAGATTTTAGCTGCAAAATGTTATGGTTCAGCTAGTTATTTCAGAAAGCCTGGTGATTTCTAAAAATACTGTAGTGAAAAATTATAAATATGATGTATTTGATAGCATATTTTTCCCCTTAGCTTTAACAGTGTTGAAAAGAAAAAAAAAAAACAAAAACTTTTTTTTTCTTTTTTTCATTTTTCTTTCGTGAAACCTGCCACATCGAAGCGGGAAGCTTGGGTGGATGTCAAGATTTCTTTTCAGTTCTGGCCTCAGCATTCTGTCTGGCTAAGGTACAAGGGCTTGACCTCTTTGTGTGGCTCTGCTAAAGTATTTGTCCCCTACGAAAGCCAATACAATCAACAGCACCGGCATAGATAAAGAGCTGCATAAGGTTGTATTTTAGTGGCAAGGCTGTTTTGTGACCATGTTCTGCAGGCAGACTAGAGGTGACAGTATTATTTACTTTTGTTGCTTGGGGTCCAAAGAGAGAATAAATTGCTATTGATTTTTGAGACATTGCAGTGAAGGGCCTGAATGCCTTCAGAAGAGCTGGGTGGCAGGACAGCCGGTGATGGTACAGGCTGCCTTTGAAAACGAAAATTCATTTTCTTGTTATTGTCATAAAGATTTTTTTTTTTTTTCATTCTTAGCGCGAGTTACAAGAAGATGTAGCTGTGGGGCTGTTACTATTATAAATGTTTTCTATCGCCCTGAAAGAATGGGATTCAGCACTTTCCACAGCAATCTGAAATTGACAAATAGAGTTCTGTGTACGGACCTGCATCCACGTGATGACCTGGAGTTCGAAACGATATTTAAATCTGTCTGTAGATTAACCACTTCACCAAGCACACTTTTAGGTTTTGCAAATGTTCAGTAGCACAAAGGAAGGGAGTTTGGTTCTTGTCTTATTTTGTTTCAGTTTGTAAATATTAAATGTGCTTCTGAAGTGGTATGTTTGCTTTCCACGGTGGTAATCTTAATTTCTGGTTCAGATATAATATTTAAGTGCCCATTTTTTTTCAATTTGGAAAATAATGAGAACATTCTAAGTATATCATACCCCATGCCCCATTCCTCACCCCTATATAATTCCTTACAAGATTATTACACTTTGGAATATTAGGATCGTCCTTTTTGGTGCCACCTGAGCGTGGATGCAGAGAAGTAGCTGCAGATTCATTCATACCGTTTGCCTGTCAGTTTTCTGAAGTCAGCAGTGCACTTCGAATTTCGTGATCTGGGATGACTTATGTTTGCAAGCATCTGTGTCGGGAAGTGAGAGTTACTGGCATCCAGACCTTCACTGGTATACATAAAAGGGGGTACTAAGTGTGCGACTGGTAATGAATGGCACAGGTGGGGAAATTTTGAGATTGGGAATGAGAGTAACCTTCCTGAATTAGGAAATGGTGTTGGAAAGAATATAGTTACATAAGTGACAGTTAAATCAGAATTCCTTAATTCTACAGTTTAGCTTCCCATCCAGATCTCTAAATAAACAGCCCCCTTTACAACACAATATTATTAAATGGGATTTCTGACTCAAGAAGACACCACTGTTAATGTTTTTAACTAGGTGGAGTCTATATAATCATTTTATATTCTCTGGTAGTTTGTTACTATTAATCTGTTCAGATGTGAACACATGTAAAAGCATGTTTATTTGGAAAAAAGATGTCTACTCATTCTTTAGTTTCGCAAGTAGGAATCTCAGGCTTCTTTGACAATGATGGGATGATGGGATGCCCGTTCCGGTGGAGAGGACGGTAGAGCAGGATAAAAGCATTGACTTCAGGGGTTTAGAGGCCTGAGATCCAAACTCACTGCTTTCAGTTATCCCTATAACTTAGGCAAATTGTTTACCCCCTCTGGCCTTTATTTTCACTTTCTGAAATGCTGATAAATTCTTTTTTTTTTTATTTTTAAAGATTTTATTTATTCATTTGACAGAAAGCACAAGTAGATGGAGAGGCAGGCAGAGAGAGAGAGAGGGAAGCAGGCTCTCTGCTGAGCAGGGAGCCCGATGTGGGACTCGATCCCAGGACTCTGAGATCATGACCTGAGCCGAAGGCAGCGGCTTAATCCACTGAGCCACCCAGGCGCCCAGAAATGCTGATAGATTTTTAAAGTACAAATGACATCATTACTGTAGTCCAAGTATGCTGTTACTTCATCTCCATCATCTTCGTCATCATCATCATTATCATCAGTGCCTCCTCCCAGATTGAAGGACCTGCCTGGAAAGTGTGT
Organism: Mustela nivalis; assembly: GCF_964662115.1. Taxonomy (NCBI): domain Eukaryota; kingdom Metazoa; phylum Chordata; class Mammalia; order Carnivora; family Mustelidae; genus Mustela; species Mustela nivalis. The sequence goes on along the minus strand of NC_139024.1, from coordinate 4,809,973 downwards.
CTGCTGAAGAGAGGGAGCACGCCACTGAATCTCTCCCGCCTGTCTTTCCTTACGTGTCCCTGGGCCTAGTAGGAATTTCCCATGATTCCACAGACTTGAGTCACTCTAAGCAAGTAGATTCAGATTATAACCGAGTCCATAGTTTTGCAAGTTGACACATGTTGGCAGTGTTTAAAGAACTTGAATGTTGATCATTAGCGTGACTTACAAACTAGTGCCTGCCACATGCCAGGTCCTGTCCTCGAGGCTCCGAGATGCTGCGGGAGCGGCCGGGATGAGTACTTCCTAGCGCACCCGTTGTCTCCGCCCTTAGCCTCTGTAGGAGTGTTGGGTGAGGACTGCAGGCCGGGCTGCCTTGCACTTGTTGATCTGACTGTGGATAGCACACAACGGACTGCGTTTGGGCTCCATCTGCTGGGATCTGGTGTTCCCTTCTTCTGCCTCCCCTGCAGGGCCCGGCCTTCTCCTGCTCTGGCAACTGCCCCCCTGGGCAGCCTCTCCTGTGCTGGGAGCACACATCCTGGGTCAGGGCCTCTTCTGCCACTGCTGGCCCTGAGCATTCCTGCAACTTCGCGTCTGTATTTGGGCTCTCCGTGTTCTGCTGGCGCGGGAGCAGAGAACAAGGTAAAGGGGGTGTTTGGGTATTACCTCTTGGGATGATGTACTTTTCTGATCTTAAATCTTTATTTTTAAATCCATGCCCCCTTTACAATAAAGTTGCCTATTTTAATGTTACAATTACGAACTTTTTCATTTTCTAAGTATAGCGTTCTATTAAAGTATTGAGTAAAAGATGTCTTATTGAATCCATATCTTCCTCTTCTACCCTTCACACCAGTTGAAAATCCTTACTGTAATTATTCAAAGAACATGTATTGTCATTGATTTTTTTTTTAAGATTTTATTTATTTGTCAGAGAGAGAGAGAGAGAGAGCACAAGCAGGGAGAGCAGCAGGCAGAAGGAGAAGCAGGCTCCCCTCGGAGCAAGGAGCCAGAAGCTGGGCTCGATCTCAGGACCCTGGGATCTTGACTTGAGCAGAAGAGAGACGCTTAACTGACTGAGCCACCCAGGCGTCCCTGTTTTGTCATTGTTTTAATCATTATAAGAAACTGTGGGAAATGTGTGAGATTTCTCTTAGAGAAAAAAATTCAGCTTTTTTCCTCTTTTGTCTAAAATTTATGCATTTGAAAATAAATATTTTGCAGTTATAAGAGCTAACGTGTCTGTGCTAGATCGAGTATGTGTCAATATTTGCTATAGGTACTATGTATGAATCCCTTCCTATGGATTATCTAATATTCACAGTAGCTCTAAGAGATAAGGACTAATATTATCCTCATTTTGTATATGAAGTATTGGAGGCACTAACCATTTAAATAATTTGTCTCCTGTCATAGCTGTTAATGTGAACCCTCGTAGTGTGAACATCATAGTGTGAACCATCGTAGTGTGAACCGTGGTTAGTGTGAATCGCCATAGTGTGAACGTCGTAGTGTGAACCGTCATTAGTGTGAACCATTGTAGTGTGAAGTTGTAGGGTGAACCGTCATTAGTGTGAACCGCCGTTAGTGTGAACCGTCGTAGTGTGAATGTTGTAGTGTGAACCGTCATTAGTGTGAACCATTGTAGTGTGAAGTTGTAGAGTGAACCGTCATTAGTGTGAACATCGTAGTGTGAACCATCGTTAGTGTGAACGTCGTAGTGTGAACCGTCTTTAGTGTGAACTGTCTGTGATTCCGTTGCAGACAGTAAGTTTCTGGTGTGCATATTCCTAATTACTGTGTGTGCTGTATTTCTCTGTTTGGTGCTGAATCTTACTTGAATACATGATGTTGTAATTGAGAGTCTGATCAGCAACCCAAGAGTCTAACAATATCCAAGACCAATATCCAAGAGTCTAACAAAGTCTATAATGGCAGCTAACTTTATTGGCGTGCAGTTTATTTAATCAGTTACATTTTTACTGATAGTACTTATTTGTTGAAAGAAAGGAGAATGAGAGTGGGGGTGAGAAAGAACTCAAAATATGTTTGTAATAGGTAGTTTTAAAAAGTTCTTAAAAATAGGATAGCTGTTTGCTTACCACGTGTAACTCCATGTGTGACTTCTTAAAGATTAGCATTTTTTTTTAAAGATTTTATTTATTTATTTGACAGACAGAGATCACAAGTAGGCAGAGAGGCAGGCAGAGAAAGAGAGATAGAGGGAAGCAGGATCCCTGCTGAGCAGAGAGCCCGATGTGGGGCTCAATCCCAGGACCCTGAGATCATGACCCGAGCTGAAGGCAGCGGCTTAACCCACTGAGCCACCCAGGCGCCCCAAGATTATGATTTTTATCTGTAAAATGAAATGATGGTGACTCACAAGATATGTTGTATAGCTTAAATTTGAGACATTTTCAAAGTAATAGGAAAAAAAAATTAATCTATTTATTTTTATCACAATTCATTTACCATAAATGCATTTATTAAATGTATTTTGAAAGCTTAACTAAAAGATAAACAGCAGTCAGATTTTATATACTATATCACATGTTGATTATATACTTTGTAATTTACCATTTTAAATCTTAAAAAAATATTCTGGCTTTGCATTATGATCTCGCAAGGAATGCAGAGTTATTTTTACTCCTGAACTGAGAAAAACAAAATGTTCAGGTAAATCTGTCACGCACAGACATGTAATCTGTGCCAATAAAAAGAATTGTTAAATTATCCACTGCATAGGATTAGCCAGTTCTCTTAATTAGCATGGATAATTGAGGCTCCGCACTTTCTTAGTAGTACTATCATGAGTGTCTTTTAGATGATAATTTTCTATATTGTCCTCAATTAATTTGTAAGTAATTAGATGGAGCTTAGCAGTAACCTGATGTGTTCATTCTTCTTATTAATATAGGTTGAAATTCATAATCCTAAGTACTTTGTAACCTCATTTTAATATGTCATCTGTGTTGTACCTGTAAATTCAATATTTGTTTATAATGGAAGCAAGAATTAGTTGAGCTTGTTTGTCCTGAAACTCTGCTTATTATGTGAGTGCTTACTTGTTAAATTTTAATACACAGGCTATGGGTACCAGGTACCTCCTCTATCAGGAGACTGCTTTGTATTAATTATTTGCCTGTTTGACTGTGATACTTTTAACAAATTTACCAACTTAGCTTAAAAATGAGGTTTTTATTTTTAAATTAACCTGACATAATTTTGAAATTGGACTTTGTAAAAGTTTTTGCAGAAAAATGATGAATCCCCAATTTATTTGTGACATAAAAACATTATAGAATGCCATACTATGTACGAACACTTTAATTCACTTACTGAATTGGTTTATATTCTTATTTCCTCAGCTTTCTCAGCCTTTCCGAACATTTCACTCAGCTAGGACTGATCTCTTAAGTGCTGTGCAGAGATATGGGAAATCGAGGGCTGTAACTTGTTTTTCTTTCTTTCTCTCTTCTTCCTTTTTTAAAATATTTACTTATTTATTTGGAGAGAGTACATGCATGGTGTGTTGGGGGGCAAAGAGAGAGGGAGAAAGAATCTCAAGCAGACTCCCTTCTGAGCTCGGAGCCTGATGCAGCGTGTGATCTCCCATCCCTGAGATCATGACCTGAGCCAAAAACAAGAGCCAGACGCTTAACCAACTGAGACACCTAGGCTCCTCTACCTCTTGTTTTTTACAAGGAGTGGCATTTGTGTATACATGAATGTTGATAGTTCTCATCTGTTTTTTTTTTTTAAAGATTTTTTTAAATTTATTTATTTACTTGAGAGAGAGACAGTGAGAGAGAGCATGAATGAGGAGAAGGTCAGAGAGAGAAGCAGACTCCCCATGGAGCTGGGAGCCCGATGCGGGACTCGATCCCGGGACTCCAGGATCATGACCTGAGCCGAAGGCAGTCATCCAACCAACTGAGCCACCCAGGCATCCCTCCCATCTGTTTTTTAAGGAATTCTAGCTCCTTTGTCAATTTCATTATTTTCCTCAATTAGTGGAAAATCCAGGGTATTGATTCACAATTATTATTAGAATCTATATGCTATTATAATGGCCCTCAGAAACTTGCTTTTTTCTAATCACAGGATAAAAAAATATGCATCTGAGCATGATAAAAATGAAAGCTACCTCCTCCTTTTCCCCTAGAGATACCTTAGAAATAGAGGAATAAGCTGAGAATGATCAGAGGTTGGGCAGGTCTTCACCATGGTAGCGAATCAGTGAATGCAGCCACCTCCTTACCCAACCAAAGTTTGGTCTTTTCTTCTTAGACTCATGCAACCAACCATGAGCTAGCTGTGGTTTTTAGTCAGAAGGGTTTGTTTGTTTATTTTTCAATTCTGTTGTCTCTTTTCTGGGTGAGGAAACTTACCTTCCAACCTTACTTGTTTCTTAACATGTCTTAGAAGTCCTTTTCTGGGCATACACACTTCTCTTCTATCTACAAGGAACCAGCAGGGATTTAATTCAATTATGGTGCCTTTGTTTCTTTTTTGTTTTGTTTTATTTTTTCCCCAACCTGTAAAAAGAAATTTACATGTTAAAATATTTAACAGTTTTAAATGCTCTTATTTTTGTGATGTCTCCTGGACATGCAACAGTTTTAACATGGTATTGACTAAACAGACATCATGGGGGTATGTTTGCAAGAACCCCAACTCGGAGGGAAATCTCCATGGTCTTCTACTGAGTGCCTTCCTTGGGGTGATGAAATCTCTCCTGTGTGTGCTCCTCTCCACATAAGGTGGTCAAGTTCCTACCACCTTCTTCAGGGAAGAATGGAAATCTTTGTGGCTTTGAGCAAGGCATTTAACCTTATCTTGCCACACTTTTAATGGGGACGGTAGTAGTGCTTCCCTCAGAGGGTTATTGTATTGAAAGTCAGTATGTAGGAGAAATGTTTTGAGTGATTCTGACAGCAAAAGACATTTTAGTAAGTATTAACTAATAAATACAGAACCATTGGCTTGCAGGTTGTTCATAGGTGATGAGTTGGGATGGAGGCACATTGGGGAACAGCTGGACACGGGGGCACTCTGCTCCCAGGTTCTCCCAATCCAGGGTGCTCCATGTCCTTTCATTTTAAGGCTTTTGATCCCTCCTCTTCCTTCTCTTCAGCTCAAGTCACACCCACCGCCACCTCCCTTCACCCCAGCCCCAGACTTTGGAATAGATTTTCTATTCCAAGTATGGTTTCCCATTCCAAGTGTGAGTTCTGTTCTAAACTTCTCCAAGTGTGTACCTTTATCTTTCCTGCCTCACATTTGATTACTTGTCTGAACCGTTCTTTCTGCTTTGCAAAGAAGTATGAAGTGCTAGAGAACATACCAAATACAGAGATATGAATAGTTGATTCCCTCAGCCATAATCCTGCTGTATTTAATAAGCCTGGTTTACTGACTACAGAGTTCCAGGACACAGGAATGTTCAGGTGTTAGAGGGCAGAGCCTAGAACCCCATTGATTGTGTCTAGTAAAGACACCACTGTGTTCAGGGTTCTCCATTGTGCTAGATCCTGCTGCCTCTTGGCCTAATCAATCCCAACTAACAGTAATGTGGTTAGGACTCCATGTCTTCATTCCCTTTGCCTCCCCAATGTTATCTAGTTCTCTTTATTCTTTAGCCTCTACTTTATCTTATTCTCTGCCTGGTATGTTTAGGCATTAGAATTTTCATAGAAATGTCGTCAGAAACTTGTTGAGCTTTTGACTTAGCCTTGAGCATCTGAAATCAGCGCAGGCCTGTGCTCCCTAACCACTGTTCTTTCTTTGTTGAATGTTGCTCTGCGCTTGGAATTCTCAGTTATACATTTCATCTCCTTTTTAGTTTGAAAGTCAAACACCTAATGAACCAAACCAAGGAAGACTCTTACACAAACAGAATACAGTACAAAGATTAAATAGGCATTTACAAATAAAGTGGCGAAACCACACTAATTGGGCTGACCATCTTAAGATCAACGAAGAGAGCTTGTGGATTGTCCCCCTTTGTCCCATTCATCTACTTCACAGACTTTGTTGAGTGTTTACTGTATAGTGGATCTTGAGAGGTCTTCTTGACACAAAGGTGAGTAAGAGCTCTACCTTTCCGGAGCCTTCCCTTCATATGGGAAAAACGGACAAATCGATCTGCCATGGCCAGTACTCCTGCTCAGTAAAGATTTCTGTTTCACCAATACGCTATGCCTTTGTATGTCATTTCCTCTGCACATTCTCTCCTTTCCGCCTAGGAAATATGAATTCATCCTTTAAAATCTGACTCAAACACTGTTTTCTCGTACAGTCTTTCCTGACACTCTTGGACAGTCCTTCTCCATGATCCCATGGCTATTTATAGAGACCTTTTTTTTTAAATTAAGTTTTTATTTCTTTATTTGACACATGGAAAACAAGCAGGGGGAGCAGCAGAGAGAAAGGGAGAAGCAAAGCTGCTTTCCCCTTATCAGGGAGCCCAGTGAGGGACTTGATCCCATGACCCTGGGGTCAGGATCTGAGCCCAAGGCGGGCACTTAATTGACTGAGCCACTCAGGCATCCCTGTACAGACCCTTAAGGTAGTACTCATTTTGCATTCTACTTACTCAGTGAGAGGCAAGAAACAAGCCTCTTCCCTGTGCCTTTACTAATGTCTTGGGTTTAACCATTGGGAAACAATGAGGTCATTGTGGTTAAAATAAGGAGTAAAACATTTAGGTTTAGTTCTTAGTAAATGGCAAAAACAGGATGGACTATATATCTAAAGGTTCCAGAAATGAAAGTGACTTCCTTATAATGAAATGATTTATACCATAAATTTAAAATGATTTTTTGATTTTTAATTTTATTTTGAGGGAAGCAATTTTGTACTGTGTTGCGGGAGAAACTTGTGCATTTTTTGACATTGTAATACAGCAGGATAGCTACAATAGGAAGATTCTCATAAAATACGTTTTTTATACTGTGTATAAATTTCACAGGATTTTTAAAGATTTTTTTGATGTTTTATAATGATATGACAAAGTAATTTTGTTTAGATGAAAATGTTTTCTTTGTAGATAAAATTCACATTGTCCAAGCAGGGGCAGTGTATCATCACTTTCATCTGACAAACCTTTCATGATTCTCTTATTTTATGAAAGTATATTACTTTTCATATTCTGTGATGAAAATATAATAATGTAATTTTTTAAATGAAATTCTCATGTGGGAAATGTGAAATAGAAGAGAGAGAGTTTAGTTTCATGTATTATTTTTTGATGCAGAGCTTCAGAGACAGATAATTTTCGTTTGGCATCTCGTGGGTTAATGATTCATGGTACAAAAGCCCATTTTTATGTTAAAGTAAAATTAGTTTGAAAAATATGCTTTAATTGAAATCCTATTTAAGGGTAAAATTATGTTATTGATTATGATCAAAATGCCCCAGACAGTGATGAATTCATCAATTCCTGTTCCAGTGGTGTTATAAATCTTTTAGTAGGAGCTGGAGAACGTGAACAAGATGAATTTTTCAAATTATAGTGGCACATTACTTATTATGTGTAACTTTCTTAATCTGTATACTCTGCAGGAATGGAAATGTCTTCGAAGAAGCAATGTAGAGAAGTAGCTTATGGTATTATCTATGTCACAAATCAACCCCGAATGGAACTTGTTCTGATATAAACTATAAATACAAAGCTGGACGTTGACCGAACAATATATGAGTTAAAGGAGGAATGGGATAAAGTGTACAGCCATAGCCAGAAAGGTATTTTATTTACAATTATTGAATAGCAGCCCTTGAATTCACACAAGTAAGGAAGATACAACACTTAACCTTCTTGCTATAGTACAATGATGTGAAAGATTGTAAATGATTAATTCATACAAAATTATACTTTTAAAGTCACTGTCATCTATTAAACTCGAGTTTTATTTATTTGACTGACAGAGGTCACAAGTAGGCAGAGGGGGGGGGGGAAGCAGGCTCCCTGCCTAGTAGAGAGCCTGATGCGGGACTCAATCCCAGGACCCTGTGATCATGATCTAAGCTGAAGGCAGAGGCTTAACCCACTGAGCCACCCAGTCGCCCCTCACCTCTATGTAAACTAGAGTTGTCAAGGCTTTTCCAGCTTGATTCTTTCCAGCTGTTTGAGAGATGCATGTTTTTCCTCTTTCTCCATTTATGTCTATCATCTTGCTATCTGCATATGCCATAGAATATGCTCCTTCTTGTATTTACCACCAAAGAAGTGGTAAGACCTGGGTTTATTTTGATTCTCATAAAAATTATTAAGTGCATTTATCCAGTAAAAAATCCTTCTAAAAGATTCTTGAAGTGCAGTTTGTCTTGAGTTATACTGGCAATCCAAGTGACTTACATGATACTGGTGTTTCATGTACCTAATTATCAGTCAGTTTATTGAGAATGTGTAGAGAATTTAAATTCAAATCTTAAATTATCATAGGTTTGCATGGCTATGAGTGCTAAATGTTCAGTTTTGTATTATTTTAGGTAAATATCATCTCATTGCCATCTTCACAAGTATTTTATTAATTATATGTTTGCTTAAAGAGCTAGACCCTACAGAGAGAAAGTTGAGTAGATGTAGTCCCTGCCCATGAAAAACTTATTGTTTAAAAGCAGTAGTAGATCTTGTAAGAAATGAGTAAGAACAAGTAACTATGGAGCCAATGTACAGTGTAGTAATTTTAAATGCATCTGGTTAAATTACAGTGGGATTTAGAAACGTTATCCTATGTAAGGGTTTGGGTTTTGTTGTAAAAGTTGATAATATGTTGCATTCCTTATAAAATGAAATCAAAATCTCAAAATTGTTCTCATGATATTTTACATTATTTTTTAGAATTCTAAAATACCGCCAAGGCCATCATCTCCTTCTTATAATTATCTGAGGCAGAAAATAAAAATAACATATCAGTTTTTGAGTTGTAGAAACTGAAGTCCTCAGGTGATAATTTTACCCAATAATTTGGTGTTTGCATTAGGCACTAGAATCTTCATGTCCTTGTTAAATTCCAACACCAAATATACGGACATGACCCTGGTTAAGAATAAGGATAAGAATGTTCATGTATGCATATGGTATCAAGAGTCTCCCACTTGTTTTTGATGTGGGCTTAATTCGCAATAGATATAGTACAAGTGTTTTCTTTCAGCCATTTGAATGTGCTAAGTTTAATTTCTTTAATTATAGTGAAGAATATGAGAAAAACAAGGCTTAGAAAGTGTATAACCTGAGTAACCTGAATACTTTTCATTTCTTAACTGTCTAAAAGAACTCATGCAATTAGCTTCCAGATATAGTTATGACGTCACCGTCATGGAGCCCATTAAGCAGAATACTGTTACTAATTATAAGCTAATAATTTGCTGAGGACTTTGGCTGAGTCAGAGGAACCACCCTCTGGTACCTTTTCCATTTCCCTGTGGTCTCAGCTCTTTGCTCCATCCTGGGCATCTGTGGCTACACGTGCATTGGATGGAGTCCATCTGTAATGGTTAACTTGCCATTTAACTTGACTTTAACAGGTTTACCCAGATCCTTACAGAGCATCTGTGGCTACACGTGCATTGGATGGAGTCCACCAGTAATAGTTAACTTGCCAGATACTGGCCTGACTTTAACAAGTTTACCCAGATCCTTACAGAGTATTTTCTGTTAAAAAAATTTTCCCTATTCATATGAGCTTAATGGTGGGACTTCTGATTTCAGGCCAGCTGTGGGCTCTCAGGTAATTAGAATATGATTAGGTCCATTTGGAATCAAAGCTCTTTGGGAAAGGTATATCAAGCAGTAATTTCTATTATCTGACATAGTGCCTATATTTATCTGTGATCTAGAAATAAAAAAAAATAAGACGCTCTAGGATTTTAATGGACAATCACATACTAAAGTTTTAATTTCATACTGTGTTTACTGCTTAATATTAATATTAAGCAAGAATACTACTGTTTCTCTCCCTGTGGCAGGAAAACATGTGATTATGTGCACCCTAGGATAATTTTCATGCATAACCATATGCAAATGCCTTAATATACATTGGCATAAATATATTCTGGTTTCCTCTTATTATTCGTGTTGTGTTTTTATGTCTCCTCCAAAGAAATATGATAAAATCTGAGCAACTATGACAAAAATGTTGCCCTAGCCTTATGTTAATGCAAAGTTATGACTAAGAATTAAAGTTTTTGAAAGAACATTCAAAGTTTATGGTCCCCTTAGGAAGCATAATTCATGTGAACTGTGTAAATTGTATATATTAAGGCATGCATTTTACTGCATATCTGCTAATAAGAAGATACTGCATGTATGCTTCAAATACACTGGATTAGAGTTGCTGTGGGAACTGTAACTTTGAACTTCTTCGTTTGCATGTTTCAGTTCTTAGTCATAACATGTTTAGTGACACAATATTTTCATTGAATATATGATTTGATCCCAATAGATTTTTTGTAAAGAGAAGAAAAAAGTTAATAAAATGGATTTTCTTTTAGTGGCCACATTAGGAGAAGGTAAGGGTATGGGCCTTTTAGCATAGATTAAGAAAGCAGTAATAGAACTTTCTTTTATCTTTCTCAATGTGGTAAGAAAAGCTATCTTTAGAAGTCCTTTTCAGGGTTAAGCCTCTGCCTTCGGCTCGGGTCATGATCTCAGGGTCCTAGGGTCATGTCCCACATCGGGCTCTCTGCTCAGCGGAGAGCCTGCTTACCCCCCTCTCTCTGCCTGCCTCTCTGCCTACTTGTGATCTCTCTCTCTGTCAAGCAAATAAATAAAATCTTTTATAAAAAAAAAAAAAGAAGTCTTTTCCAGGTGATACTGGAATACACTGTATCAGAAGGATCTTTAGGACCACAAACATTTCAAGTCTTTGATTACATGTAGGCCAAACCCTTCACCTGTGTTTCTGAAAATCATGGTCTAGGTGGGCTAATGTATTATCCTAGGTTTACCTAATGCATTCATGGCCAAGTTGGAGGTTTAAATGATACTTTATGGCTCCTTTCAGTGATTGCATTATCTGTATTGTTTATATTTTAAAAGTAGCTAATTATTAATTGTCTTTTATGGGGTTGGTAGGATAACTGTTATATACAATGGACCTATATTTTTTAAAAAAAACAGTGTGTATTTGTGGCTCATCCACTTTTTTTCTGACTTGAAGTGATGTGGGTAACATTTGTATAAAAATAAACACACAGACTCCCAGGACAAGTTCAGGCAACTGTATTTAAGTTTGACTTTGAACTAAATATTTAACAATGACCAAAAATAAATAAATAATTGAAAGCCTTGCATTTCCCAATATTGTGGAGTATATGGACATTTCTTTAAATGTGTTATTTTTTATTGTTTGCAAAACTAGAAACGTGTTAAAAAAATGGGAATGTGCTTTGACATTCAGTTTTGTATTCTGATGGTAGTATATTAAAGTTGAATTTTTGGGGTGCCTGGGTGGCTCAGTGGGTTAAGCCTCTGCCTTCGGCTCAGGTCATGATCCCAGGGTCCTGGGATCAAGCCCCGTGTTGGGCTCTCTGCTCAGCGGGGAGCCTGCTTCCGCCTCTCTCTCTGCTTGCCTCTCTACCTACTTGTGATTTCTGTCAAATAAATAAATAAAAAATCTTAAAAAAAAAAAGTTGAATTCTTACACTGTAAACCTCAAATACAAACAACATCAGGTGGCATAAGGTGGCCTATTATTTGAAATGAGAGAGAAGAGAAGTCACTTGAGATACAAAGTTCTATCAGGTGATCCTCCTTGGTGGTTCATGAACAGCGAGTTTCATCTGCTTGGCTCCTGGTGAGACAGCTTCCGAGCTGTTGCAGCAGTCTTCCCCAGCGGACTGGCTCTTTGGGTAGCATCCGCTTCTGCTCTCCTCAGCATTTTCTGGAAAATCATCCACATGTCAGAAGGAGTGGCTCAAAGAGAGAGCAGAGAGAAGTGTTGATTGAATTTTTAAGTCCTTTAAAGTTTACTTTTTTATAGGAGGGAAGTTGATGTGTAATAATCACCTGTCAAAAGACCCAATCAATTAGTTATAAGACTTTTTTTTTATTATTAACATATAGTATATTATTTGTTTCAGGGGTACAGGTCTGTGATTCATCAGTCTTACATAATACACAGTGCTCACCAAAACACCACCCCAATGTCCACCACCAGCCACCCCATCCCTCCCACCCCCTCCACTCCACCAACCCTCAGTTTCCTGAGAGTAAGTGTCTCTTACGGTTTGTCTCCCTCTCTGGTTTCTTCTTGTTTCATTTTTTCTTCTCTTCCCTTCCCTTCTCTTCCCTATGATCCTCTGCCTTGTTTCTCAAATTCCACATAATCACTGAGATCATATAATTGTCTTTCTCTGATTGACTTATTTCGCTTAGTATAATACCCTCTGGTTCCATCCACGTCATTGCAAATGGCAAGATTTCTTTTTTTTTTTTTGATGGCTGCATAATTTTCCATTTTGTGTGTATACACACACACACACACACACACACACAATATATGTATTATATGTATCTCACATCTTTATCTATTCATCTAAGGGAGATTTATTATTTATTAACATGTAAACAGGAAAAATTGTTGGTGTCAAATTTTAGCACTGCTGGAAGGCTCCTCTTCTCAGGCCCAAGGATTACAACTTGACCAAGTCAGTTGCTCTTAAATGTTCATTTTAGTCAAGATTGGGGCTAACTGTGTAAGCCAGATATCCATATTGGATAGAAATAACAACCAGAAGACATCCTTTGACATCTTGCCCTCTCTGGAAAGAGCATTTCCTCTTCAGTTGGGGAATCTACTAAGAAAAGGCCACTATTGCAACTGTTCTCTGGACTCTTCCCTCCAGAAGGCCATTAGAAGGCATTTGGAGATAAATGGGAGGCTAAGAGGGTTGAGGTTGGAGTCCCATGCAGCTTCACGGGTGTTGATGTAGATCTGTGTTTTGTTGACATGGACAGGTATTCACTATACTGACAAGTTAAAATATCAAGTTAAAAATAGTATGTGTATTAGCTAATTTTTAAGATATATGTTTGTTTAGGGAAGTCTCTGAAGGATACGGACCAAAATATTAAAAAGAGTTATCTCTGTATAATATTTCATTCCTCTTGTATTGTTTTATTTTAGCTATGCTTTCTTTTCCAACAATAATTTTGTGTTATTGGTATTATTTTTAAGATGGAAAAATTATGTTTAGGTATTTGTAATTATTTCAGTGTCTTGGATTTTCCTAGTCCAGATCTGTTAGCAAGGGCACTAATAATGATTGTGCTTTACTTTGCTTGTAAATTAAAGAGTTTGAACTTGATAACCTTTTACCTTTTTAGTGAATAGTGTTCTGATATGTAACCTATACATTGATTGGGCATTTGAGGCATGTGTGTACAGACTGTAAAATGCTAACTTGTAAAATGGGGCACGAGGAGAAACTTTATAGATCGATTAATCAGAGTCTTCTTTGCAGTGTAAACATTTGCTGATTTACAAAAGACTCTATGCCTTGTTTGTAAGGGTGAACACATGCAAAGTACTTAAGGGGCAAAGATCTCAGAAAATATGAGTGTGAAAATCAATACAATTACGATATATAAATAAACCTTTAATGACAAACAATTGTGAATCCAATGAAAGTATAAAAACAGTTCAAATGCAGTAGCAACAGCAAGTAGACAGTGGATGCACTTTAAGAAATTGGCTTCTATTTTGGTCTTACTAATCTTCGCATCTATCAAAAGGACAAATCTATACCCAGATTCACATAAGATTAGTGAGTTATGTAAATATTACATACTCATACAAACATGGATGCTAACTTTCGATTATGCTAAGACACGATTACCCTTATAAAAGAAACTGATATGGAAATTTGGTATACACAATTGTAAAACTTCTGTATAGATGGCATCATGCTACTTTGTAGATGAAGCGCTATGTATTCCTTGTCTTGAAAACTTTTAAATGAACTCTTTTGTTGCTTAGCCTCCTGTATTTTTCTATGATTGAATAATTAAATGAATAGAATGAAAACACTGATTGGAAATTGATATCAATTTGTCGGAGTTTGACTTTAAGGAACTTTGTATATATTTGGGAATTTTGATCATACCTATGTGTGATTACTACTGCAGCCAAATTTGTGATTTATTTGCAATACTGAGCAAATATGCACGGTATTAAATGAACAGAATACCATGTATGCCAAACAGATCTGTGCTGAATTAGAAACTAAATCTTCTGTGATACTGGCTCTGTCAAGGATATGATAATCGTCTGCGGGTAATTGCATCAGTGTATTCATTATTCCACTTACTCACTTACTCTAGCTTTCCGACAGTGTGTCCTGAGCATCTGCCACTGCTAGGCTCTCCTGGGTGCTGCTTGGACACCGTGTGACCAAGTGTATCAGAAATAGAGCCCCTGCCTTCAAGGAGCAGTAAAATGAAGCCCATGGCAAGTATACCCAGTGTCACAAGAATCTACAAAGAAGGGCTGTGGGGGAAGGAGCCCTGAGGGAGTGACAGTGTAGTGAACTCAGAAGGGAAAGTAGTTGCCTAACAAAGTGGAGAGGAAAGTGCCTGCCCAGGGCTTTGTGATGGCAGGGTACCTGGAGGCTGGACCCCAGGGACTTGAGTATGGCTGGAGCGCCACGGGGGAGGGAAGGGAGGATGGCCTGAGGCTGGAACATAGCCCGAAAGGGCCAGATCACAAAGTCCTGTTAGAGATAAAGGTCAGCGCTAGAGGTGAAGAGGAATGGAAACTCTTTCAGGGTTGGATCTGGGGGGTGGTGGCAGTAAGCTCAGGGGTGCCCTTCAGAGCACGTGCTCTGGTCGCCATTAGGAGCCAGAGTTCCAGGGGACTGGTGAAAGCGGTAGGAGATGATGGCAAATTTATATGGCAGTGCTGATGGCGAAGATGGAGTTGTCATGGTAGGGGTGACATTTCGACGCCAATCCAGTGGAAGTGCTGATGGATTATGGAGAGCATGTGAAAAAGGTTCAAGGATGACACCCAACTTTTTTTTTTTTTTTTTAGGATTTTATTTATTTATTTGACAGAGAGATACAGCGAGAGAGGGAACACAAGCAGGGGGAGTGGGAGAGGGAGAAGCAGGCCTCCCACCAAGCAGGGAGCTCAATGCAGGACACCCAACTTTTTAGCTGAAGTCATGGGAGGTACGATGAGGTCAGTAGCTGGGATCTGGGTTTCTGGGGGCCACACCAGGCCACGGGTCATCAAGGGCAGGTAACTTCCATCTTGTCTGCCAATTCTGTTCAGTTGGTAGTGGCTGCAGGGCCTTGGACTGAGATGAATCCTTTAGCTCAGAGGAAAGTCTTTCATGTTTGGCTGTTTAATTTAAAAGCATTGAAAGTGGGTTGTGCCTGTATATATCCTGAATTAGTTCTTGCCCTTAACTGTACTTTGGAGCTGAAAAATTGCCGAGGGGTGAATGTACATATAGTAGCTATTGCTAGTGAATGTTAACTGTGTGTTGGGTACCGTTCTAAGTGTACAATCTACTTCGTGCCATTTGACCTTGAATTAGCACTTCAACCATGCCATTCAACCACTACATTAGCACTTAGAATGAAAGAGTTTGATGCTGAACCCCACCCTGTTCTAGAAGAATTTCTATAACTTGAGCCTTTTAGTAGTGGGATTTTCATCTGTAAGGTGAATTTCTGGTATATATAGACCTTGAGGAGAACATTATGTCACAAATATTCTAAATTACTATTAATGAATAATTAAAAGTCAGTTTACATTTCACTTAGCATAGTTATCTCTCATTTGTGGGTGTATGTCTGTTTGTAATGATTGGTTTGCAGCTCATATTCTCTGTAAATGGATTGTAGCAGAAGCTAAGAGGAGGAAATGCCATATAGGATTACAGTCTAATGATGACCCTGGTCTGCCTCTCATTTTCTGTATACTGTCTATCTCACAGTACCGAAGACCTCCCAAGTAATTGAATCTTTACTTTCTATGATTGAATTCCAAGGGGGCTTTTTGTAATTCCTTTTTGCTCCTATTATAACCATAAAATTAAAATAATTCTCACAACGCTATAACCGACTAAAATTTCCTTAGGAGCAAATTACATGTGAACACTCACAATAGCCAAGTAGAAAATACATTTTGCTTTACTTGCTAATTAGTATTAATTTGTATATATTCTTTCTTTGTATATACTCTAAAAATAATACAGGAGCTATGACTATGTCTATAGGACTGCACAGTTATACTAGGCTGCTAAGTAAAAATCTGGAGTCAAAAATCCCTGTTGTTTACTTTTTTAAATGTTGGAATATAACCATGAACCAGCAAACAACTAAAATTCTTAAATATCCATGGATTTATCCAACTTTATCCTTTTTTTAAACATAATCCATGGCAGATAGCACCTAGTTTAATTCAGTAAAAGTGTGATCAGATAGTTAAGGCCTAACAATTGTATTGTAGGTAAGATTATCAAAGTCATTTACATATGGCAATAATAAATTCTGAATCTTTTTTATTATTTCTGGAACATTTTCTGTGGAATTGAAAAAAAAAAGCAGCTTTCAGATTTATCCCACTAAAAGATCAATAACACTTTCTAATTATTTAAATTTACACTGGTATAACTGTATACACAGAACTGGTTAAATTTAATTATTAGAAGACTAGCACATTCTTTTTATATGGAAAGAATGTGAATTTCCATTTATTAAGGAAATGTTAAGAATTTGTTTTCTCTTGAATGAATCAAAGATTTGAAGAGAAATTTTGAAGGGTAAGTAATCAATTAGAAGATAACTGCTGGGTGATCTTTTATCTTCGTGAGGGAAGGTAAATTAATCCTACTTTCATATAGTACACATCAACTATTAAATGCTGATAGTTACATGTGTACGGTACAAGTCATAGTTAGTTAGGAATTTAGGCTTTCCAAGGTTCTGTTGACCTGGGTTTGAATCCTGTTGCTATTAGTTGCTAGCTATCTGATTTTATAGAAAACACTTAACCTCTGACCCAGTTTTCCTCTGTGGAAAATGGGGTTACTGGTAGCACGTATCTTGCCGAATGGATTCTCCTTTGCTTTTCCATGTGAAATGCTTTGCATGGTGCCTGGCATAGTACATACCTGATCACAGTGTACACTTCCGGTTCTCTTCTGGGCTCTGTGCTCAGCAAATTCAGTATTTTCTATATCATATCTATGATGATATTTCTTAATCTCATCACAAGTAGGCAGAGAGGCAGGCAGAGAGAGAGAGGAGGAAGCAGGCTCCTTGCCAAGCAGAGAGCCCGATGTAGGGCTCGATCCCAGGACCCTGAGACCGTGACCTGAGCTGAAGGCAGAGGCTTTAACCTACTGAGCCACCCAGGTGCCCCAACAACTTGATAAGTATTAAAGATGGTTATTAATGTGGCTTTCCCCAACTGGTCTACTGAAGAGCCATGATAATAAAGATAGTTCACAATAAATGTGGAAGCTCAACTACTAGGCATGACCTAACTACTACTTCAAGTAAGTGAACTTTCTACATTCCTATTTTCTTATCTTTAAAATGGGTATAATGGGGTCATCTGGGTGGCTCAGTTAGTTAAGCATCTGCCTTCAGCTCAGGTCCTGATCATGACCCACATCAGGCTCCTTGCTCAAGGGGAGTCTGCTTCTTTCTCTGCCTGCTGCTCCCCCTGTTTGTGCTCTCGATCTCTCTCTTTCTGACAAATAAATAATCTTTTTTTCTTTTAAAGATTTTATTTATGTATTTGAGGGAGACAATGAGAGAGAATATGAGAGTGGTGCGGGTCAGAGGGAGAAGCAGGCTCCCTC
Organism: Mustela nivalis; assembly: GCF_964662115.1. Taxonomy (NCBI): domain Eukaryota; kingdom Metazoa; phylum Chordata; class Mammalia; order Carnivora; family Mustelidae; genus Mustela; species Mustela nivalis. The sequence continues at coordinate 4,792,165 of NC_139024.1, read as the reverse complement.
CTGAGCAGCAAACCAGATGGGGGCCTTGATCCTCAGAATCTGGGATGGTGCCCTGGTCCCCAGGCAGTCATTTAGCCAACTGAGGCAATTAGGCCCCCAATAAATTAAAAAAAATCTTCAAATAAATAAATAATATGAGTATAACAGTATCTTTCTTTCCTATACCGAGAGTTACTGTTGGGCTAAATGTTGGGTCAAATGATAGGAAATACTGTGGAGAGTTTCAATTTCTGTATAGATTTTACTTCAACAAAGTACCTAGTTTATGCTGAGCATCAAAGTTCTCTGCCTTCATAAAGATGCTGATCAAAGTAGGCACTTGTTGAAGAACGAGGAAGACTTGGCTTCTGCCATTATCTGACAAGTGGTTATTTGTTAAGATTGTCTTAGGGACATTAAGATAAAAGGGGACCATGCTTAACACTGAGGAATGATAGACCATAATTCTTAATCTTTTTTAAACCACAAGAAAGAATATATAAATATTTTATGCCACTAGTTAGTATAGGGCAACTTTAATGTTCAGAAGATGTTTTCATAAACGTTTCCTCATTTAATTCTCTTGGTAATGCTGTTGAGTAGATACTGTCATGGTTTTTTGGGGGGCGGAGAAACAGGCAAAGAGCACTTACGTGACTGCAAACAACACTGAGTGAGTGGAAGGGTTGGAGGAGGCTTTTGAAAACAAATCCCATCACCTGAGACTTCAAACACAGAAAATTTATGAAAATCAATGCTTGTTTACTCATTTCATTTATTGGAAAAACACAACTGATTCCAGACAAATTTCATAAGATTTCTTGTGAGAAGACTCTACAGTTAAATCATGCATGCATTTAAGTCTGCTGTTAAATCATGAGTTGGTTTAAACAAAAATACATATGTTATGAAAGATTCGTAAAATATTTCAGAGACTGCAGTAATAAATGTGGACTCCTCTGTATTCCAGCACTCTGAATTAATAAATGTGAATATTTTGGCATATATGTTCTAGAAAATGCTTTAAAGAAATTAAGCTTTAGGGGCACCTAACTGGCTCAGTTGATTGAGCATGCCACTCTTTTTTTTTTTTTCTTTTTAGATTTTACTTATTTATTTGACAGAGATCACAAGTAGGCAGAGAGGCAGCCAGAGGGAGAGGAGGAAGCAGGCTCCCCGCTGAACAGATAGCCCAATGTGGGGCTCGATCCCAGGACCCTGGGATTATGACCTGAGCCGAAGGCAGAGGCTTTAATCCACTGAGCCACCCAGGCGCCCCTGAGCATGCCATTCTTGATCTCAGGATTGTGAGTTCAAGACCCATGTTGGGTATAGAGATTACTCAAAAAAAGTAAAACCTTTAGGAAAAAAAAAAAGGAAATTAAACTTTATAGGTATAATTAATTGAGACTACTTTGGACCCCTGTTCAGCTCCACTCTTGTCAACTGGGTATGTCCTTCTTGCATTCATAAACAATATAAAAATGCATCAACTGGTATTTAAAATCTTTAAAACTATTTAGTTGGAATTTGCTGGAGCAAAAGTCTCTAAGCCTCTTAAAATAGTTTATGACAGCTGGTAATAAAATATCTTCAAATCACTGATTGACAAGAATTATTTTGTTTTTTTGAATCACCACATACTGTTTCTAAAGGAAAGATGCTAGAAGCAATACAGTTCTGTTACATGATGGGCCTCTGAAGTATTTATTTTGATGTCTTTGAAAAATATGCTCAAGATAGTGTTGAAACATTTATTCATTTAGAATAGTTTTTAATAACTGTTATTGGTAGATTACTTATTAATTCTAATAAAAATGTGTTATATATAGAAACTAAAAATCATAGGTGACGTAAAATTTTTTTTTACTTTATATTGTCTTTCATTGTAGGTATATTTAAACTGTTCAAATTTAAAATGAGCTCTGGGGGTACCTGGTTGGCTCAGTTGGAAGAGCTTGTGACCCTTGACTTTGGGATCATGGGTTCAAATGCCACATTTAGTGTAGACGTTATCAAAAAAATAAACAAACTTAAAAAAATGAATTCTCCTTAGACAATTATCTTTAAAACTATTATTTTTAAAACATAAGGAACTAATTGAAAAATATCTAAGGGGATTTGTGCATAAAATCACTGAAGTATCATTTGCAAGATTGAGAAATTGGAAAGAATTATGTGGATCAGTTGAAAAAGTAGTTTACAAAATTCATAAAAACCAAATACATATGCCACACATGCCCAAATAAGGGCTGATTCTAAATAGAAAGCAATGACTCTCAACCAGGGGTGATTTTACCCCCCAGAGACATTGACCATGTCCAGAGATGTGTTTTGGTTGTGACAATGAGGGGGTACTACTGGCATCTGGTGAACAGAAGTCAGGAAGGCTGCCCAGCATCCTGCAGTGCACGGGACAGCCCCCCAGACCCCAACACAAGAGTTGACAGGCCCCAAATGTCAAAAGTTCAGGGTTGAAAAATC